>NC_037334.1:91970779-92290154 GCF_002263795.3 Bos taurus | reverse complement strand
TGATAATGGCAGAGGAACTAAAAAGGCTCTTGATGAAAGTGAAAGAGGAGAGTGAAAAAGTTGGCTTAAAACTCAACATACAGAAAACTAAGATCATGGCATCTGGTCCCATCACTTCATGCGAATTAGATGGGGAAACTGGAAACAGCGTCAGACTTTATTTTTTGGGGCTCCAAAATCACTGCAGATGGTGATTGTAGCCATGAAATTAAAAGACGCTTACTCCTTGGAAGGAAAGTTATGACCAGCCTAGATAGCGTATTAAAAAGCAGAGACATTACTTTGCCAACAAAGGTCCGTCTAGTCAAGGCTATGGTTTTTCCAGTGGTCATGTATGGATGTGAGAGTTGGACTGCGAAGAAAGCTGAGCACCGAATTGATGCTTTTGAACTGTGATGTTGGAGAAGACTCTTGAGAGTCCGTTGGACTGCAAGGAGATCCAACCAGTCCATTCTAAAGGAGATCAGTACTGGATGTTCTTTGGAAGGACTGATGTTCAAGCTGAAACTCCAATACTTTGGCCACCTCATGCGAAGAGTTGACTCATTGGAAAAGACTCTGATGCTGGGAGGGATTGGGGGCAGGAGGAGAAGGGGACGACAGAGGATGAGATGGCTGGTTGGCATCACCGACTCGATGAACAAGAGTTTGGGTGAACTCCAGGAGTTAGTGATGGACAGGGAGGCCTGGCGTTCTGCAATTCATGGGGTCGCAAAGAGTCGGACACGACTGAGCGGCTGAACTGAACTGAACTACGTTGATTCTGCATATTATGGAAAATTACAAAATGATATTTACTATTGCATTTGACCCTTGAACAACACAGGGGTTAGGGACACCCACTCTATGAGTGAAGATCTTTATAACAACTTTACACTTGGCCCTGCTTATCCATGGTTCTATATCTGCAGAGCCAACCAACTTCAGATAGTGAAGTGCTATAGTAGGTACTTAGTAAAAAAAAAAGTGCATGTAAGTGGACTCAGAGAGGACGAGTGAACTCCGGGAGTTGGTGATGGACAGGGAGGCCTGGCGTGCTGCGATTCATGGGGTTGCAAAGAGTTGGACACGACTGAGTGACTGAACTGACTGAACTGAACTGAAGTGGACTCATGGAGTTCTAAACCCCTTTAATTCAAGGGTCAACTGCATTGTTGTTATTACTCCTCTATTTTCCATTACTTTAGAGGAATCTGATTTAAATAGTATAAATCATTCACATGAAGTCTCAAGATGCCTTATATAGACTAGATGGCAGAACAGGATGAAGTTGGATCAAATTTCTAAAAACCATTTATTTCACTTTATGACAATGGAACTAATCATCTCAAATTTATAGCTCTTGATTTGTGTAACAAGATACCTAATCATTCCTACTGAATTGTGGAGAAAGAGTAACAAATGGGATTTGGTAAATTTTGCAGAAATATGTGCAAGGAGGAAGAAAAAGGTTATTTTTAAATCATAAAACTTTTCATTGAGAAAGAGTCAAAGACACACAAAAGTCAGCACTATCTCCCCCTTACAAGGTAGTGCCTGGAGGAAGAGCATATCCTTGAAATGGAAGAGTTGATTACATCTTAAGTAGTATTAGACTGTGCTAGTAGAGAAGGCAATGGCACCCCACTCCAGTACTCTTGCCTGGAAAATCCCATGGGTGGAGGAGCCTGGTAGGCTGCAGTCCATGGGGTCACTAGAGTCGGACACGACTGAGCAACTTCACTTTCACTTTTCACTTTCATGCATTGGAGAAGGAAATGGCAACCCACTCCAGTGTTCTTGCCTGGAGAATCCCAGGGACGGGGGAGCCTGGTGGGCTGCGGTCTATGGGGTCGCACAGAGTTGGACATGACTGAAGCAACTTAGCAGCAGCAGCAGCAGTAGCCTAAAAGGTGTTTGCCCAAGGACATTTTGGCCTTTTTTTTTGGCCATGATTTTCACAGGTTTCTGATGTACTCTTGAAAACTCAAAGTTTTGTTCAGTATTTGATATTTGTTGTTGACTGTGTAAAAGATAAAGCAAACCATTAAACTAATTTCCTTATAGCTTTACAATATTCTGTATTAAAGTGTGATAATTCTACACACTATAGTACTGTATTATTGCCTTAATAGTAGTATACTATTGCCTTAATTTCATTAAATGAATTTCCAGAGGGTTGAGACCTTTTTCATCTTTAGCCTTCTTCACTTTTCAGCCCACTCTTACACACTACTTTTCTTTCTGTAACAGCACCTGCCATGCCCCTTTCAGAGATTTTAAAAGATAAAAGTGATTAAGAGTAATTTGGAGCAGGTATAGAAATGACCTAGTGAAGTTAAGAATCAAACTCTAGTATTAGCTGACTTTTGCAGCCCTGGCAATGTGCAGGAAATCATTGTGTACCATAGACTTTTCTTTTTTTAGTCAAATACCTTGAGTTTATTACTTATCTGCCCATCGCTTTGACCTTCTCTAATTATTTGTTCCCCTCTTCAGTGTATAGGATAAAATCTTATTTCTACTAAAATTATACTATGTATGTTATTAGTTGTGCTTAGTTATGAGAGGGTTAAGTGAGAAGGTAAAAAGCAATACCAGTAGAGTAATAGTTTTATTAATAAACAAGACTCATAAACAATAACCTCTTTTTTGCTTGGAGAAAATTAGAAATTAAAAGACCAGCTCTCCACTCCAGCAACTGATGTGGAAAAGCTATGATCAGACTTGCCTTTAGAGTCTTTTCCAAACACCATAGAAGGAACTACTACCAAATAACTTAAGCAACGATCAAACGTATTTCTGTCCCTTTGCTTAACAATGCTCAGAATATCACCATAGGACAGGAAAAAGCTGTGTGGGTTAAGTCCTGATCCTAGTCCCTCTGTGATGTTGAAGAGTCATGTACCTGATGGGTATCAATTTAGTCATTCTACAAGAAGCACTTTGCATTAAGAGCCCAATCAACACAACCCTTGAAAAATAATCAAATTTCTCCTTATTTAATTGGGAATATAATTTTTAAAAACACAGGAGAAAATAAAGGTCATCAATAGGTGAGTTAAAGCTTCAAGTAAAGAACTCTGCACTGGAGACAAATTATCAGACCTCATGACTTCCTTAGAACCTGCTTTTTTATCTCAACTAATGTGTGCTCAGAGGTTTTTGTCAGATGGGTAAAATTACAAAGAGCAACATTTACGTGACATAATAATTTTTTTCAGTTTCTTTTTTTTTTTTTTTTGCATTTTGATTTCTTATATAATTGCTCAACTCATAGGAAATCTGTAAATTAAGATATTACTATATAGCATCAAAGGCCATCACCATAGAAACAAAATATATATAGAGAAAAACTAATAATATTTAATTATGTATTTTAGTGTAGAAAGGCAATTTGTGCTTTCTATTAAAATATGTGTAAACTTAGTAGTTAAATTTGATGATAAATGCTTCCTTAGCTGCCTCAGATGCCCCTTATTATAAAAATTATATGACCATCAATGGAGATGTCAAGTTGCTGAAAAATGCAAGTAGTCTAAATGTGTTTTTTATCACACTGAAAATTTGTCTAAGGGGTCATTTGAATGACATGAAGCTATTTGGAAGGATCATATATGTTTGTATTTAACAGTAAATAAAATATTGAAATGAAATTCAGTGAGTTCAGTGTTTAACTGCATTTGAAATTAATGTTCTTACTCATGTAATTAAGTTAAAAAGATAGAAGATAAATGTATAGGGAGAAGCTGGAAAGGGAAAGACAAATGTAAATTTGTTTCAGAATATTTTATTTTCACAGTGGTTATGGAATATTCCAAAGAGAATTATATCAATATGTTTATTCTATTACTTAGGAACTACAATTAATTCCACTAAAAAGTAATTTCCCTTTGTACCGTATTTTCCAATACATTGCTTTTTAATCTCAAAAATACATCTCATTTGTAAACTGAAACTGTGACAGAGCTTGCTTTTCTTTCATTGTGGCGGTTCAGAAACTTGAAATTACCCTGATGCGTCTGGCAACTAAGAGACAAAGAAGAAAATACAATCAAAGTTTCTTTTTTCCTGAGGTTTACTTTCCTGATGTATATTCTCTTTCTTCCAGTTCTTAGCTCGCTTCTAGCTGTAGAGGGGTGGCCATTTCCAACGAGTGGTCATTTGTGAAAGTACGTTGTTTTGTAAAAAGACAGTATTTGTTAGAACAGAGTCAGTAGGTGGGGTGAGATAACTTCATTTATTGGCATATTTATAGTTTTCAATGGAAAAGTATGGGCAGTTGTTCAATCTGCACTAGGAAATGAAGCATAATTAGAGGTCAAACAACATTTTCATTGATGTGAATATGAAGGAATCCAGAAAAACCTCAGGTTATTTCTTTTTATGTTTTATTGCTATTTTACACTGTTAATATGTGTCTTTAGGTTTCTGACAGAAAGAGGACCCTTGCAGGGATCAGAAGGTAGTATTCCACAGGGGAAATGTATTTTATACTCAGCAGTAGCAATTTACTTTGAGTTCTATGGAGAAAAAAGTTTACATATTGATTCAACTGACCAGCTAGCTTGTTTTTTTTTTTTTTTTTTTTGTATGAGACTAAAAACCTAACCAAGGAATTCAGCTTTTGACTGTAGTGGGTAAAGGGCTGTTACTAGGAACAAGTTAATTTTTTAAAGTGAATTCATTTAGGAAAAAAATAACCCTCATAGAAGCTCTTTATTCTACATGAGAATTAGTCATTGTGTTTTCTCTCATGATGTACTGTGGCAATAAGAACTCACATACCGATTGCACTCAGCTTTGCTAATGTTCTATCACTCTGGGACCTGCAGATGTAACCTATAGAGATAGTGTGACTTTTACTGCCAAAATCAAGTTTTCCCTAAAAGCACACATCATGTTTCCATCTTCTACACTTGGGTATTTCCTTTCTAGAAATGTACCCCTAATGAATATTAGAGATTTGAATAGCACGGCAGTTAAAAATATATTGTTTCTTTTCAGATCTTTTCTACAGGGACAAAGAGAGTGTGTCAATTTTCCTTTTTTTATTCTTAAAATTAATATTAGCTGAATCCCTGTGATCAGCATGCAGTCAAATAAACAAATCAATCAATAAGGAAATTAACTGTAAGACAAATGTGATGTAAACCATCACTATGCAAGGCCAAAGCAGAAATCATTTTATGCAGACTTCAAGCAACTTGATTTCTGAAGGATGGCTTTAATGGTGGCCTTAACTAAAATATATATTTTAACAAGGCATATTTATAGCACATAATAAATGTTTAAATTAGATTAATTAGTATGTATCGTGAAGGCTTTCTTACTGTTTAGAATTATTTGCCTTGCTAACATAGTAAATCTAGATGAGCTGAGCATTCAAATCATTCTAATAACAACACTTGGCATTTGTACAGTGTGTTATATTTTCTAAGTACTTTATAATTACAGTATTAATTAGTTAAGTGACAGAGTGATCTTGTGAAAAAGTCTGCACCGTTATCCCTTTTCACAAATGAGGAAGCTTAAAATGCAAAGGACAGTAATTCACATTGCAAGCAAAATCAGGTTACAACTAAAAAACATTTTAAATGACTTGTGCATATCTAATGCTGCATGATTTCTTGTTCTTTGGATGAAGAGGTAAAAGTTTCATCCCATATGCAGATTTTCAGAAAGCCCGCAGACTAAGGAAAGAATAGAAAAGAGAGTTCTTTAGTTCCCATTGCATTCTGTCTCCTATACTAAACTTTCATTATATCCTTGAGGCTGAGCTGTTGCACCTAGAACCATGAACTTGGTGAACTTGGTAGCCTCCTGGAGGATCCTTAGTTGCCTACAGAGGAAGCATTGTCTGTTCTTTACCGAAGCATCAGTAGTGCTCCATGTAGGGCAAAGGGGAACAATAATTTCAAAGGCTAATGAGGCTGGGAAATTCACTTGTCTCTTTGGTTTATAATCTCAATGCAAATTAAGTAGGATTTCCAAAATATTATAGAATAATATTAGATTATCTTAAGCAACTTCAACAAGCATTAATTAATTGCTTATTTATGTTCTGGCTTCTAAAGGAATACCCTAAATTAGTAGAACAAAGTTTCTGTACTAAGTGACTTATAGTTTAGCAGAAGGATATAAACATGTCAACAAATTAAAGCAATATGAAACAAATAGTTGTTAGCCACTTGCCAACCATTAGGCATAATTTTAAGGCCACAACAGTGAATAAAACAGGTAAAAACCCTGGCCTTTATCTAGCAGATATTCCAGTGAGTTAATAAAAAAACTATTAAAGGTAGTGTGGTATCAGAGGGATAGAGTGTGCATAGATGAGACATGCAAGAAAAAGGTAGCCAGTACTTACATATCTGCAGGACATTGATGAAGTGCCATTTGATTTAATATTGTTAAATGAGTAAATGTTATTTTGAGAGTTAGAGAAGACGATAGGACAACTGATGGGATTGGAGGATGGAGGCTGACCGAAGAGAGAAAGGGTTAGGTGTGGAGAAAATATACTCAAGAGAGAAAGTTTGGTGGACAAAGATTTGGACATATGAAAGTCTGATAGATTGCGAGTAATTAGGCAAGGCTGAAACTCAGGGCGTATAGGCAGTTGGGTTCAAAGATTAGTAGAAAAAGTACGCTCAGTCGTGTCTGACTGTCTGTGACCCCATAGACTGTAGCCCACCAGGCTTCTCCATCCATGGGATTTTCCAGGCAAGAGTACTGGAGTGGGTTGCCATTTCCTTCTCCAGGGGATCTTCCTGACCCAGGGATTGAACTCAGGTCTCCAGCATTTGTAGGCAGATGCTTTACCGTCTGAGCCACCAGTCAAGTCCCCAGAAAAAGTGTAGACCCACATAATCTGGAAAATTAAGAATGCTGTAATTACGGCTGTGTAGTATACTGGCAGACAAGATGGCCAAGAGAGATGGTGCTGGAGCTTCTTGGCTTGGTGGTAAAGGAGGATGAGAACATTAGTTCTAGGAGAGGTGAGAAGGATCAGAGGCTTCCATCTCTATTTGACTTCCCAAAGGAAGCTCTAACTAATTTGAAAAGTGAAAGTGAAGTCATTCAGTCGTGTCCAACTCTTTGTGATCCCATGAACTGTAGCCTATCAGGATCCTCCGTCCATGGGATTTTCCAGGCAAGAATACTAGAATGGGTTGCCATTTCCTTCTCCAGGGGATCTTCCCGACCCAGGGATCAAACCCGGGTCCCCTGCATTGTAGGCAGACGCTTTACCATCTGAGCCACCAGGGAAGTAATCAGATAATAAAATAGAAAACCAAACAATAGGCACCAGAACAAAAACTTGTCTCATATTTGACCCTTTATTTGATTGGTCCTCTATTATCTTCTCTGCCACCCCAACTACATGTATTAAATGATCAACTGAGAGATTACTGAAGGCAAAACAAAACCAAACAAAATCCCCTTGAAATCCATATATTAACATAAACAAAAGATTCAAAATTAGGTAAAGGGGTTGCAAAAGAGTCAGACGTCACTTACTGCCTGAACCACAAGAGCAGTAGCAACAAATGTTATGTTACAACTACCTTATATGAAAGGGAAGCAAATGGCAGACTGTTTTCACAAGTTTCTTAGTCTTACAGAGAAAGGAGTTGATTTGTAGAAAAGTTGAGTGGTTTTCCAAGTCTTTGCAGTATATGGAGACTTCGCTTTATTCAGAAATGTAACAAACTTGGTTTGATGTTGTCACTATGGCTACCAGTATTGTTCCAGCAACTATAGAGCCTCTTTTCTTCTTATACTTATCTATTACCTAGTCAAAGTGACTAAGTTCACTTGCTGAATGACTTGTAGACAGGTTTCAAAACTTTTCTTAATAAAAGTACTGATGCTGAAAAGTACTCATACTGATGCTAATGGGAGATTAGCAGTCACATGAGTTTTTCTCTCCTTATGTATTACCTATTGGAAGAATTGTGAGGGAACTATTGGAAAGGGAAAAGCAAAACATTTGTGAGGAAATGAATTTCGAGGCATGCTCACCTAAGCATTTTCTGTATCAGTGTCCTCATGAGGAGGTAGAACTGTTTGAGTGTTTAACATTCTCTTAATCTGTAAAGTATCACATTTGCTTGTGAAAATCTGGTTCTACAAGTCCAGAAACTCCTGCCTATAAATAACATCAAAATCTATGGTACATGACTTAAAATACTCAAGTATTTTTCCCTCCCCAAGAATAATATAACAACAATAACTAGAACAAGAACATCATCATTATCAACAACAAACAACAAAGGGATTGATGAGCTATGACACGATATTTTCCTTCTCTGAAAATAGTTTTATGTATACCTTTGAGTGAGAAACAATTTGTCTGGATCTCACTTTTCTCTCATGTACAAAAGAAGGGTACCAACTAACCTTACTGTTTTAATAGTGCTCTTCAGAGTACTAGGTAATGCAGTTAGATGAGAGGAAATTATAATGTGAGTGTTGAATAAGAAGAAAATATTATTTTCAGATAATATGATTTTATGCCAAGAAAGGTCAAATTATTTTTTACCACAAAACTCTTAGAAACTTTAAGATAAAATATTGAGATTGCTCATTACAAAAGCAGTGGTGGTGTTTGAACTCTGATCTGGGAAGATCCCACATACTACGAAGAGTCTAAGCTTGTGTGCCACAGCTATTGAGTCTGTGCTCTGGAGACCAGGAGCCTCAACTGCTGAAGCCTGTGCACCGCAGGGCCTGTGCTGGACAACAGGAAAGAAGCCCCCACACTGAGAAGCCCAGGCACCACAACTGGAGAGTCGCTCCTCCTCAGCACAGCTAGAGAAAAGCCCAAGCAGCAACAAAGACCCAGCATAGTCAAAAGTAAATAAATAAAGTAATTTTTAAAAAGCAATACAAAACGTTCACGTCCTTTCTATAAAAATACAATTTTTTTTTAAATCCCATTTTTAATAGCAACATAAAAGGTAAGTATGCTATGGGCTGAATTTTGACTCTCCAAATCCATACATGTGATTGTACTTCCCCAATGTGATTGTACTTGAAGCAAAGAGATAATAATGGTTGAGTGATATAATGATTAAGAGTGGGGACTTGATCCTTTAGATTTTGTGTTTTTAAAGAAGAGCAGCCAAAGAAGTTGCTCACTCTGCTACTTGAGAACACAGCAGGAAGTTAGCCATCTGTCAGCCTGGAAGAAACCTCTCAGCCACAACAGAACCTTAATGGAGCCTTGGTCTTGGACTTTCCAGCCCCCAGAACTGTAAAAATGTAAATTTCAGTTGTTTAGGTCACTCAGTTTCTGGTATTTTTATAGCAACTTAAGCTAATGGATACAGATTTTGGTTCTGAGACGTATATGTGTGGGGGTGCTTCTGCATTAAATAATTTAAAATGTGGAAGTAACCTTGAAACTGTATAAAGTAGCTTTGAAACTATAATGAGAAGAAGCTGGAGGATTTTTGAGACACATGCTATAAAAATACTATAGACCCAATAATCCCACTACTGAGCATACACCCTGAGGAAACCATAATTGAAAGGCACACACATCCCAATGTTCATCATAGAGCTATTTACAATAGCTAGGGTATGGAAGTAACCTAGGTGGGGGCTTCCCTTGTGGCTCAGCTGGTAAAGAATCCGCCTGCAATGCAGGAGACCTGGGTACAATCCCTGGGTTGGGAAGATCCCTGTGGAAGGGAAAGACTACCCACTCCAGTGTTCTGGCATGGAGAATTCCATAGATTGTATAGTCCATAGGGTCACAAAGAATTGGACACAACTGAGCAACTTTCACTTCACTTAGATGTCCACCAATAGATGAATGGATAAAGAAAGTTGTGGTCCATATACACGATGGGATATTACTTAGCTATAAAAAGGAACACATCTCAGTCAGTTCTAATGGGACAGATGAACCTAGAGCCTATTATACAGAGTGAAGTAATTCAGAAAGAGAAAAACAAATATATATTAACATGTATATATGGTATTTAGAAAGATGATATTGATGAACCTTTTTGCAGGGCAGCAAGGGAGACACAGATATAGAGAAGAGACTTGTGGACACAGTGGGGGAAAGAGAGGGTGGCACAAACTGAGAAAGTAGCATTGAAACGTAAATATTACCATATGTAAAATAGTAGCCAGTGGGAATTTGCTATATGATTCAGAGAGCTCAAATTCGGGGCTCTGTGACAACCTAGAGGGATGCGATGGCATGGGACGTGGGAGGGAGGTTCAAGAGGGAGGGGACATATGTATACCTATGACTGATTCATGTTGATATATGGCAGAAATCGAAACAATATTGTAAAGTAACTAACCTCCGATTAAAAATAAAGAAAACATTTAGCCCTGAACAATAATAAAATTATAATTTCAAAACTGAAAAAAAAAATCCCACATTACCCATAACAGATTTTTGATAGAAATATGACATTAAAGGTCATTTTGATGACATCTCAGATGGATATGAGGAACATGTTCCTGGAAACTTTTGGAAAGGCAATCCTTGTCACAAAGCAGTAAAGAAGTTTTGACAAGGATTTGGAGAAATTGGAATGCTTGTGCACTGTTGGTGTGAATGTAAAATGGTTCAGTTGAAAATAGTTTCCACTCAGCAAATTAGAAATAGATTTACTGTAAGATCCAACAAGTCCAATGTTAATAATCTACACAGTAGAGTTGGAAGCAGGGTCTCAAAGACATATTTGCACACTCTTGTTCATTGCAGTACTATTCACAATAACCAAAAGGTGGAAGCAACTTAAGTCCAATGAACGAATAAATAAAATGTGGTATGTACATACAACAGAATATTATCTAGCCACCAAAAGGAAGGAAGTTCTGATCTATGCTTGAGGACATATACTAAGTAAAATAAACCAGGCAGAATAAGACAAATACTATATGATTCCACATAAAATAGAGACAGAAAGTAGAATGACAGTTGCCAAAGACCAGGAGGAGAGAGGAACAGAGAAGTATTTAATGAGCAGAGAGTTTCAGTTTTGAAAGAGTTCTAGAGATTGAATGCACAATAATGTGAATATATTTACTACTGAGCTCTACATTTAAGAATGCTTAAGATGGTAAATTAATGTTATGTAATTTTACCACAATTTAAAAATTGTTTAAAAGGTTAAAAGAAGCAATGGCCCCACAAGATAGTGACCCAGACTGCCCATGAGTGTCCAGGAGTCTCCAGTGGAGGCGTAGGGCAGCAATGGCCTGTGCAGAGTTGGGGACCTGAGTGTGGCAGTGCATGCATGTGACCTTTTGAAGGAGGTCCCATTATCTTCATTACCTCCACCATAGTTTGGTCTCAGGTAAAATAACAGGGAGGGAGCACTGCATCAACAGAAAATTGGATTCAAGATTTACTGAGCATGGCCCCACCCATCAAACAAGACCCAGTTTCCCCCTCAGTCAGTCTCTCCCATCAGGAAGCTTCCATAAGCCTCTTATCCTTCTCCATTAGTGGGCAGACAGAATGAAAATCACATTCACAGAAAACTAACCAGTTGGACCACATGGACCATAGCACTGTCTAACTCAATGAAACTATGAGCCATGCTGTGTAGGGCCATCCAAGACAGATGGGTCATGGTGGAGAGTTCTGACAAAACGTGGTCCACTGGAGAAGGGAATGGCAAACCACTTCAGTATCTTGCCTTGAGAACCCCATGAACAGTATGAAAAGGCAAAAAGATAGGACACTTAAAGAGGAACTTCCCAGTGCAGTAGCTGCCCAACATGCTACTGGAGATCAGTGGAGAAATAACTCCAAAAAGAATGAAAAGACAGAATCAAAGCAAAAACAACACCCGGTTGTGGACGTGACTGGTAATGGAAGTAAAGTCTGACGCTGTAAAGAGCAATATTGCATAGGAACCTGGAATGTTAGGTCCATGAATCAAGGCAAACTGGAACTGGTCAAACAGGAGATGGCAAGAGTGAACGTCGACATTCTAGGAATCAGTGAACTAAAATGGACTGGAATGGGTGAATTTAACTCAGATGACCATTATATCTACTACTGTGGGCAAGAATCCCTTGGAAGAAATGGAGTAGCCATCATGGTCAACAAAAGAGTCTGAAATGCAGTAATTGGATGCAATCTCAAAATGACAGAATGATCTCTATGCATTTCCAAGGCAAACGATTCAATATCACAGTAATCCAAGTCTATGCCCCAGTCAGTAATGCTGAAGAAGCTGAAGTTGAACGGTTCTATGAAAACCTACAAGACCTTCTACAACACTCAAAAAAGATGTCCTTTTCATCATAGGGGACTGGAATGCAAAGTAGGAAGTCAAGAAATACCTGGAGTAACAGGCAGATTTGGCCTTGGAGTACAGAGTGAAGCAGAGCAAAGGCTAATAGAGTTTTGCAAAGCGAACACACTGGTCATAGCAAAAACCCTCTTCCAACAACACAAGAGAAGACTCTACACATGGACATCACCAGATGGACCATACTGAAATCAGATTGATTATATTCTTTGCAACCAAAGGTGGAGAAGCTCTATAAAGGCAGCAAAAACAAGACAGGGAGCTGACTGTGGCTCAGATCATGAACTCCTTATTGCCAAATTCAAACTTAAAGAAAGTAAGGAAAACCATTAGACCATTTAGGTATGACCTAAATCAAATCATCTATGATTATACAGTGGAAGTGAGAAATAGATTCAAGGGATTAGATCTGATAGAGTGTCTAAAAAACTATGGACAGAGGTTTGTGACATTGTATAGAAGGCAGTGATGAAGACCATACCCAAGAAAAAGGAATGCAAAAAGGCAAAATGGTTGTCTGAGGAGGCCTTACAAATAGCCGTGTAAAGAAGAGAAGAGGAAAAAAAGGAGAAAAAAAAGATATACCCATTTGAATGCAGGTTCCAAAGAACAGAAAGGAGAGATAAGAAAGCCTTCCTCAGTGATTAATGCAAAGAAATAGAGGAAAACAATAGAATGGAGATCTCTTCAAGAAAATTAGAGATACCAAGGGAACATTTCATGCAAAGATGGGCACAATAAAGGACAGAAATGGTATGGACCTAACAGAAGCAGCAGATATTAAGAAGTGGTGAAAAGAATACACAAAAGACCTGTACAAAAAAGATCTTCATGACCCAGATAATCATGATGGTGTGATTGCTCACCTATAGCCAGACATCCAGAAATGTGAAGTCAAGAGGGCCTTAGGAAACATCACAATGAATAAAGCTAGTGGAGGTGATGGAATTCCAGTTGAGCTATTTCAAATCCTAAAAGATGATGCTGTGAAGGTGCTGCCCTCAATATGCCAGCAAATTTGGAAAACTCAGCAGTGGCCATAGCACTGGAAAAGGTCAGTTTTCATTCCCATCCCAAAATAAAGGCAATGCCAAAGAATGCTCAAACTACCACACAAGTGCACTCATCTCACACGCTAGCAGAGTAATGCTCAAATTTTTCAAGCCAGGTTTCAACAGTATCTGAATCATGAACTTCTAGATGTTCAAGCTAGATTTGGAAAAGGCAGAGAAACCAGAGATCAAACCAGATGGTCCACTGGATCATCGAAAAAGCAAGAGAGTTCCAGAAAAACATCTACTTCTGCTTTATTGACTATGTCAAAGCCTTTGACTGTGGATCACAACTAACTGTGGAAAATGCTGAAAGAGATGGGAATACCAGACCACCTGACCTGCCTCTTGAAAAATCTGTATGCTGGTCAAGAAACAACAGTTAGAACTGGGCATGGAACAACAGACTGGTTCCATAAAGGGAAAGGAGTACGTCAAGGCTGTATATTGTCACCATGCTTATTTAACTTATATGCAGAGTACATCGTGAGAAATGCTGGGCTGGATGAAACACAAGCTGGAATCAAGACTGTCGGGAGAAATATCAATAACCACAGATATGCAGATGACACCACCCTTATGGCAGAAAGTGAAGAAGAACTAAAGCGCCTCTTGATGAAGGTGAAAAGAGGAGAGTGAAAAAGTTGGCTTAAAGCTCAACATTCAGAAAACTAAAATCATGGCATTTGGTTCCATCACTTCACGGCAAATAGATGAGGAAACAGTGGAAACAGTGGCTAACTTTATTTTTTGGGGCTCTGATGGTGACTGCAGCCATGAAATTAAAAGACACTTACTCCTTCGAAGGAAAGTTATGATCAACCTGGAAAGCATATTAAAAAGCAGAGACATTACTTTGACAACAAAGGTCCCTCTAGTCAAGGTTATGGTTTTTCCAGTATTCATGTATGGATGTGAGAGTTGGACTAGTAAGAAAGCTGAGCACTGAAGAATTGTTGCTTTTGAACTGTGGTGTTGGAGAAGACTCTTGAGAGTCCCTTGGACTGCAAGGAGATCCAACCAGCCCATCCTAAAGGAAATCAGTCCTGGATATTCATTAGAAGGACTGATGCTGGAGCTGAAACTCCAATACTTTAGCCACCTGATGCGAAGAGCTGACTCATTTGAAAAGACCCTGATGCTGGTAAAGATTGAGGGCAGGCGGAGAAGGGGGTGACAGAGGGTAAAATGGTTGGATGGCATCACTGACTCAATGGACATGAGTTTGTGTGAACTCTGGGAGTTGGTGATGGACAGGGAGGCCTGGCGTGCTTCAGTCCATGGGACCGCAAAGAGTCGGACACGACTGAGTGACTGAACTGAACTAACCTGAGACGAGACAGCATGTTAAAAAGTAGAGACATTACTTTGCCAACAAAGGCCCATCTAGTCAAAGCTATGGTTTTTCCAGTAGTCATGTATGGATGTGAGAGTTGGACTATAAAGAAAGCTGAGTACTGAAGAATCGATGCTCTTGAACTGTGGTGTTGGAGAAGACTCTTGTGAGTCCCTTGGACAGCAAGGAGATCCAACCAGTCCATCCGTAAGGAAATCAGTCCTGTATATTCATTGGAAGGACTGATGCTGGAACGAAGCTCCAGTACTTGGCTACCTGATGCAAACAGCTGACTCATTTGAAAAGACCCTGATGCTGGGAAAGATTGAGGACAGGAGGATAAGGGGACAAGACAGGATGGGATAGTTGGATGGCTTCACCCACTCAATGGACATGAGTCTGAGTAAGCTCTGGGAGTTGGACAGGGAGGCCTGGCGTCTGCAGTCCATGGGGTCTCAACGAGTCGGACACGAATGCGTGACTGAACTGAATTGAAAAGGTTAAATAAATGAAAGTTGCAGAATAATAGTCATTTCTATAACATCATTTACACAAATAAATAATAATTTGAAATTTTGGGCACAAAACTAACTTAAGATAACAGAGTACTAGGAAAATTAATTCTGGTTTGATTTTTATCCTTATATTTTGAAATTTTGTCCACAAGTTATATTATCTTTACTTTGAAAGAAGTATTTAGAAAGGTAGAGTGATATAGATAGGTAGATAAATAGATAAGCAGATGGACAGATGGGTATATATTCAAGATGGATCATATGAAATTGCTGATATTTGATCAATTTTGATCCACAAATATGGCAGTCTCATACAATTCAATAATATATAGGAATTAGTAAAAGAAAACAAAGGTAAGTTAATATTTATAATCCTTTCCAGTTTTAGTTTTATGAAACCCTGGAAAGATAGCTCTAAAAATAGTCTTAATATAGTGTTAAAAACTTAAAGTTCTACTGAGTTTTTGATATTATAATCCAAATTGCTTTATTTGAAAGTTTGCTTGCAAGTATTGATGTTTGTGAAAAATTTAGCCTATTGAATTTCTAAGGTTAGAATTTAGGCTTTTACAGCATTGTCTATATATAATCCATTTATTCAGACTTAAATAATACGGATATACATAGCATCTTAAAGAATATTTCTAGACAAGTCAACTTTCAACTTTGTTGATTCATTACCATAGAATGTTTTTCATGTACTAGTTATATCAAGAGAGAGTATTTTAATGTCACAGAAGTGGAATTTCCCTTTTTGAATCCACATCAACATAAAAGATAGAGAAGAGGAAAACCATGATTATGAATAAGAAGAAGCTTATAGTGTTTGATTCAAAAATCTTTCTTCCCCGGTGATGGAGGTCACATTCCTTAGTCAGATAATGTATACTAATAGTTGAAGCATAGAATAAATATCCTTTCTTACTAATGTATTACATTTTATTAGCTAGATCAATATTGCTGTAATTTCCACTCATTAGCATCTCATTGCTGTAAAGTATTATACATAAAAATATTTACATTAACACTGATCAAAATTGCAACAGCATGTATTAAAATATGAATGACATATAATCAGAATTTTCTGTTTCTACTGCCTCCAGTTATTTGTGACCCCAGATATGAAGTTCAAGTTTATACTTAATAGCACAATTATGTAAATCTGTAATTCTAACACTGAATTAAAGCTGGTAATGATCAATAATTATATTTATGTATGATGTGAAGTTAATACTGCCACCATAGATTAATGTAAACAACAAAATTATTTCTGCAGTTGAGAGCTAACAAATCATCATAAACAAAGAGAACTAAAACAATCCCTTCAGTGCCTAATTTCTCCAGCAGAGTAAACCGATTTTTTTATTCCCAATGAATGTAAGCCCCGATTAAAAAGAACACGACTCTGCCATAAATATCATGATGGCTGAGTATTTCACTACCTCCAGAAAAGTGAAGATATCCTGAAGTATCTTCATTGGGAAGACCACTGGGAAAAAGAAAAAAGTAGAAATTCGGTCTAGAAAAATATAGCCAGTCAGTTTAGCAAACAATTTGGAAAATATCTATCTCGTTCTGTACCTTATAGAGTACCAGGTCTTTCCATTAAAAAAATAATCTTTGCAAATATATCAGAAAATTGTATATAGCTATTATGTCATTTGGCCCTTTCTTGAACTAGTGCCGTAGTTGAAAGAAACAAAAGCTTGAAATATCCCATATAGAATAAACTTCAATTTTCAACAATTAGGAATGCCTGAACAGAGGAAAAGACATGGGAATCACACTATACATCTTTGTGTTGCTTGGCACTGTGTAAATAGTAGAGATGAGCCTGACTGGAGCACAATGGAAAGAACTGAAGAATAGGTGCGGTCTTGTGAAATGATTATGCTCCTTGCTAAGACTAAAATCAATGTCATATTTTCTATTTCATCAACTAGGTTAAACTAGGAGGAATTTGCTATAGCAAGATAGGCATTTTCCATCTGTTTTATTTATCATCATTCACTGACTTTAGCTAACATTTAATATACTGTTGCCTTTTGACAGAGGATGAGATGGTTGGATGGCATCACCAACTTGATGGACATGAGTTTCAGCAAGCTCTGGGAGTTGGTGATGGCAATGACAGGGAAGTGTGGCATGCTGCTGTCTATGGAATTGCAAAGAGTTGTATACAACTGAGTGACTGAACTGAACTGAATTGAACTTCCTTTGCTCCAGCCACCGTTTTAGGTAGCTTGTATTCAAGAACTTATTATTTCTCATAATTACTCTATGAATTAGGTACTATTATCTTCATTTTACTTATGAGAAAACTGAGATACAGAAGGATCCAAATTCACATAGATAAAAAGTGGAAGGGGGTAGGATTTAAACCAGTTTAACCTGAAATTAAATCATGTTCTTTGCTTTATGTCACACTGCATAATCAAAATTATCAGTATTATCTAGTGGAACTCTGTTAAAATACAATTATCGTCTTCCTAATTCAGCACAAGATAGTGTATTAAACACCATTCCATTTCATTTCAAGGTTTCTCATATTTGTCATTATTGACATTTGGGGTTCACGTGATGCTTTGTTTTGGAGACTGTCTATGCACTGTAGAATGTACAGGATCATCCCTGGCTTCTTCCCAATAGAAGCTGCATGACAAAGGCAGCTTCCCACACACTTATGACAACCAAAATATTACATGGGAAGAAAAATCACTCCCCCATTTAGAACCACTGAATCTTAATCAAATCCTAACTCCTACATAGAATAAAACACATTTTTCAGTATATTCTTTTCAATAACCTAGAACACTTGTCCAGTAAAAGTCAGATAGCCCTAATCCACGTCCCTGGAAGGAGCAAGACAGAACTTAGTTCTCAGAGGACACAGAACTCCAATGAGAACTTAAAAGAAAGGTGAAATACTAGGCTCAGAAAACTATCCAGAGACCAATGATTAAATCTGGGTTACAGATTACAGTATCGCAATATTGTGGCTTATAAGTGGCTTCCCTGTTGGCTCAGCAGTAAAAGAATCCACCTGCTATGTTGGAGCCATGGGAGATGTGGATTCGATCCCTGGGTCAGGAAGATCCCTTGGAGGTGGGCGTGGCAGCCCACTCCAATATTCTTGCCTGGAGAGTCTCAGGAACAAAGGAGCCTGGTGGGCAACAGTCCATAGGGTCACAAAGAGTTGGACACAATGAAAGTGACTTAGCACTCATGCATGCACCTTGTTTATAATAAATACATATTTGGTCATTCAGATGTTCAATCACATATTTTTCACATGAATTTGATCTTCGTCTGTAGTTCCTGGCTCCCAGCTCCCCAGGCTCTTGGAATTTCCTGAGTGATAAGGGGAAGATCTTTTGTACAATATTTAGTCTGTGGTCTTCAGTTCCTGAAAATGCTTCAGAGTCATAAAGGCAAAGGATTAGTATTCATAACAAATCCCTAACCACCATAACTTGGTTTACGTTAATGAGGTGACTTTTGGAAAGCACCTAAGTGTGGGGTGGGTTGCCAGGTGAACAAAGTACAGAGGGATAGAACTTTCAGCCCCATCCCTTAATTTCTGGGGAGGGAAGAAGGGGCTAGATGTTCAGTCAATGGCCAGTGACTAATGATCTAATCAATCATGCCTGTGTAGTGAAACCTCTAAAAACCCAACAGGAGAGGGTTCTGGGAATTTCTGGGTTGGTGGAGGTGTAGAACAGTGGCACAGCCAGTAAGGGCCTGGAAGCTCTGTGCCGTTTCCCCACACCTTGCCCTGTACATCTCTTCCATCTGGCTGTTCCCTGAGTTATATTCTGTAATAAACCACTAATCTGGTAAGTGAACGGGTTCCCTGAGTTGTGTGTGACTCTAGCAAATTAATTGAGCTGAAGGGTTGAGTGGGGTTTTGGGACCCTCTAATGTATAGCCAGCTGGTCAAAAGTGCAGGTAGCAACATGGACTTGAGACTGGCATCTGAATGAGTGTGGGTTGGGGTGGGAGGGTCCCAGGGTAAGGGGAAAACCCGCAACCTGTGGAATCTAACTCTATCCTAGGTAATGTCAGAATTGAGTTAAATTTAGGACTCTCAGCTGGTGTCAGGATTGCTTGTTGGTGTGGGAAACACCCCTGACTCCTATGGTGGATTTTGGGTTCCAGAACCCTATTAAAAAAAATCACAAGTCTGACTTTATGTAGAATTACCATACCATTACTCTAGAGTAGGCATTGTATCCTCTCCTTGACAAGAAATAGGAATTAACTTAACAAGTGGGGCAGCATTGATTGTTAAATTGCCCCAGATGTGCAAAACGGAAGTTTGCAGAATGGTCTAATTTTGTCTTTCTGTTATTGAACACACAAAATGTAAGTTATTTTGAAAAAAAATCATTGTATTTCTAGACTTTGTATATTACTTCATTTTGGCCAAAGGATTGTAAAAATTGTGAATTGTTTACATGATTCTCTAGTAAACGTATAGTAGATTATAGTCTCTGTGGTTCATGAAAGGAGAAAGTATTTAAGGATTGACTAACAGAAGAAGAGACGTATATTAAAAATATTATTAACTTTTTTAGCTACACACTGGAATTTCACAAAAATGTAACAGTGGTTAAGTAGTGGTTAAATAGTTGAATTTGGAATGGCAGACAATTAGAAGAAGCAGCTGATAGGTGAAAGACTAAATTGTCTGTAAGGATATATGTGGTTATGTGACAAAATGCTTTGAACCAAATCTACAGGTAATTGATTATGAATAAAAAGTGACAGTTAAGAGAGAAACTGAGTCAAGGAGAAACTCTCCAATGCCACAATCAATCTATTACATTTTTCTTGATAGAAAAGCAAACACTATAGGAACCTCTAGAGTCACAATTCCATCAGTCACTTCATGAATGTTGTTTTCAATGAAACTTTTGCAGAATCCTGGAACATTATAGGAATATTTATTGTAATTACATGGATGTACTCACCAGTATTCAGGATCAGAAACATTTATATCATGGTATCTTGGTTGATAATCTGTATGAAGTTCAGACTAGGAATTGAACAATTAGTGATAGGCCAAGATTATTCTGCAACTAACAGATCAGTTTGAGAACTAGAAGATTAAAATTTGTTGAGAGGATAAAACCAGTGGCCGGGAGGAGCAACCCCACGCCCGAGGCCAGGGGCAGCGGCCGGGAGGACCAACCCCACGTCCAAGGAGCTATGGCTGCGTGGGCGCAGGATGGCCTAGAGAAGCTATCCTACGTTGAAGGTCAGGAAGGGTGGCAGTGAGGAGATACCCCTTGTCCAAGGTAAGGAGCACTGGCTGTGCTTTGCTGGAGCAGCCATGAAGAGATACCCCATGCCCAAGGTAAGAGAAACCCAAGTAAGACGGTAGGTGTTGCAAGAGGGCATCAGAGGGCAGACACACTGAAACCATACTCACAGAAAACTAGTCATCTAATCACACTAGGCCCACAGCCTTGTCTAACTCAATGAAACTAAGCCATGCCCATGGGGCAACCCAAGATGGGTGGGTCATGGTGGAGAGATCTGACAGAAGTGGTCCACTGGAGAAGGGAATGGCAAACCACTTCAGTATCTTGCCTTGAGAACCCCATGAACAGTATGAAAAGGCAAAATGATAGGATACTGAAAGAGGAACTCCCCAGGTCAGTAGGTGCCCAATATGCTACTGGAGATCGGTGGAGAAATAACTCCAGAAAGAATGAAGGGATGGAGCCAAAGCAAAAACAATACCCAGCTGTGGATGTGACTGGTGATAGAAGCAAGGTCCGATGCTGTAAAGAGCAGTATTGCATAGGAACCTGGAATGTCAGGTCCATGAATCAAGGCAAATTGGAAGTGGTCAAACAAGAGATGGCAAGAGTGAATGTCGACATTCTAGGAATCAGTGAACTAAAATGGACTGGAATGGGTGAATTTAACTGAGATGACCATTATATCTACTACTGGAGGCAGGAATCCCTCAGAAGAAATGGAGTAGCCATCGTGGTCAACAAAAGAGTCCGAAATGCAGTACCTGAATGCAATCTCAAAAACGACAGAATGCAGTACCTGGATGCAATCTCAAAAACGACAGAATGATCTCTGTTCTTTTCCAAGGCAAACCATTCAACATCACAGTAATCCAAGTCTATGCCCCAACCAGTAACGCTGAAGAAGCTGAAGTTGAACGGTTCTATGAAGACCTTTTATAACTAACACCCAAAAAAGATGTCCTTTTCATTATAGGGGACTGGAATGCAAAAGTAGGAAGTCAAGAAACACTTGGAGTGACAGGCAAATTTGGCCTTGGAATATGGAATGAAGCACGGCAAAGACTAATAGAGTTTTGCCAAGAAAATGCACTGGTCATAACAAACAACCTCTTCAAACAACACAAGAGAAGACTCTACACATGGACATCACCAGATGGTCAACACCGAAATCAGATTGATTATATTCTTTGCAGCCAAAGATGGAGAAGCTCTATACAGTCAGCAAAAACAAGACCAGGAGCTGACTGTGGCTCAGACCATGAACTCCTTATTGCCAAATTCAGACTTAAATTGAAGAAAGTAGGGAAAACCACTAGACCATTCAGGTATGACCTAAATCAAATCCCTTATGATTATACAGTGGAAGTGAGAAATAGATTTAAGGGCCTAGATCTGATAGATAGAGTGCCTGATGAACTATGGAATGAGGTTCTTGACATTGTACAGGAGATGGATCAAGACCATCCCCATGGAAAAGAAATGCAAAAAAGCAAAATGGCTGTCTGGGGAGGCCTTACAAATAGCTGTGAAAAGAAGAGAAGCGAAAAGCAAAGGAGAAAAGGAAAGATATAAGCATCTGAATGCAGAGTTCCAAAGAATAGCAAGAAGAGATAAGAAAGCCTTCTTTAGCAATCAATGCAAAGAAATAGAGGAAAACAACAGAAGGGGAAAAACGAGAGATCTCTTCAACAAAATTAGAGATACCAAGAGAACATTTCATGCAAAGATGGGCTCGATAAAGGACAGAAATGGTATGGATCTAATAGAAGCAGAAGATACTAAGAGGAGATGGCAAGAATACACAGAAGAACTGTACAAAAAAGATCTTCACGACCCAGATAATCACGATGGTGTGATCACTCACCTAGAGCCAGACATCCTGGAATGTAAAGTCAAGTGGGCCTTAGAAAGCATCACTACAAACAAAGCTAGTGGAGGCAATGGAATTCCAGTTAAGCCATTCCAAATCCTGAAAGATGATGCTGTGAAAGTGCTACACTCAATATGCCAGCAAATTTGGAAAACTCAGCAGTGGCCAAAGGACTGGAAAAGGTCAGTTTTCATTCCAATCCCAAAGAAAGGCAATGCCAAAGAATGCTCAAACTACCGCACAGTTGCACTCATCTCACATGCTAGTAAAGTAATGCTCAAAATTCTCCAAGCCAGGCTTCAGCAATATGTGAACCGTGAACTTCCTGATGTTCAAGCTGGTTTTAGAAAAGGCAGAGGAACCAGAGATCAAATTGCCAACATCTGCTGGATCATGGAAAAAGCAAGAGAGTTCCAGAAAAACATCTATTTCTGCTTTATTGACTATGCCAAAGCCTTTGACTGTGTGGATCACAATCAACTGTGGAAAATTCTGAAAAAGATGGGAATACCAGACCACCTGATCTGCCTCTTGAGAAATCTGTATGCAGGTCAGGAAGCAACAGTTAGAACTGGACATGGAATAACAGACTGGTTCCAAATAGGAAAAGGAGTACATCAAGGCTGTATATTGTTACCCTACTTATTTAACTTATATATAGAGTACATCATGAGAAACGTTGGACTGGAAGAAGCACAAGCTGGAATCAAGATTGCCGGGAAAAATATCAATAACCTCAGATATGCAGATGACACCACCCTTATGGCAGAAAGTGAAGAGGAACTCAAAAGCCTCTTGATGAAAGTGAAAGTGGAGAGTGAAAAAGTTGGCTTAAAGCTCAACATTCAGAAAACGAAGATCATGGCATCTGGTCCCATCACTTCATGGGAAATAGATGGGGAAACAGTGGAAACAGTGTCAGACTTTATTTTGGGGGGCTCCAAAATCACTGCAGATGGTGACTGCAGCCATGAAATTAGAAGACGCTTACTCCTTGGAAGGCAAGTTATGACCAACCTAGATAGCATATTGAAAAGCAGAGACATTACTTTGCCAACAAAATTCTGTCTAGTCAAGGCTATGGTTTTTCCTGTGGTCATGTATGGATGTGACATTTGGCATGTGAAGAAGGCTGAGTACTGAAGAATTGATGCTTTTGAACTGTGGTGTTGGAGAAGACTCTTGAGAGTCCCTTGGACTGCAAGGAGATCCAACCAGTCCATTCTCAAGGAGATCAGTGCTGGGATTCTTTGGAAGGACTGATGCTAAAGCTGAAACTCCAGTACTTTGGCCACCTCATTCGAAGAGTTGACTCATTGGAAAAGACCCTGATGCTGGGAGGTATTGGGGGCAGGAGGAGAAGGGGACGACAGAGGATGAGATGGCTGGATGGCATCACTGACTCGATGGATGTGAGTCTGAGTGCCTTCCGGGAGTTGGTGATGGACAGGGAGGTCTGGCGTGCTGCAGTTCATGGGGTCGCAGAGTCGGACACGACTGAGCGACTGAAGTGAACTGATTCTAATCAAAGCATAATGAAGACCTATGTATTTGTGTGTGTGTGTGTGTTAGTCACTCAGTCATCTCCGACTCTTTGTGACCCCATGGACTCTAGCCCACCAGGCTCTTCTGTCCATAGGCTTCTCCAGGCAAGAATATTGGAGTGGGTTGCCATTTCCTTCTCCAAGGTATTTGAGGACTTAAATTTAAAATCTTCACCAATCCCCAGTTGAGGAAAGCTTGGTAGTTAGCTCCCAAACCACAGGACATGTATACTTCAAGATTTTATAATTTCTGGTATGTCAGTTAATATCTATTACATTACATATTTATTGTTAAATTATTTATTTAGTTAATTCTCTATAGTTAAGGTATGAATTTTGTCTTTGTTTATTCATCTTTGTATGGCCATTTTTAAGTACAGAATTAACCTTTTTTTTTTTTAAGAAAGAGGAAATTTACTGAGTAAATCTGACTGATATCTAAGGATTCCATTTTGGTACATACACAGAGCAGCAACCCAGAGAAAGAGGTAGACAATAAACAGGACAGGTACAGGGCTAGAAAGATAGATCCCTGGGTGAGATCTCTTTACCATGGCTGCACACCAGGAAGATGGGGCAAAAGTTATCCTCAAGTTGTGTTTTAGTAATAGATATTTGAAAAAAAGCCAGAACTAAGTTCAGTGGCCCAAAGACAAGTCATCAATCTGGGAGTCTACTGTGAGAGAGGAAGATAAGGTACTAACTACATCAATTGTCTTCCTCACAACAAGCCAACGTTAAATTGTATGTGTTAAAACAGGAACCGTTTACCATTCATCCTGAGTTGGGAACTTTCTTTGTTGATGGTTTGCCTCTTGGTTTGCCTCTTGCAATTCTCAGGAAATTACATTTCACTGGAGAATATGATGGGCTAGAATGTCCAAGATGGCCGATGGTGTAGACTGTTGGCTGGAGAGTCTCAGTACTTCATGGACTGTTATCAACAGTCGTTTAGACTGGCTCCTTACATGTCAGTCTTAGGGCAACATTGCCAGAAGCCAAAGACTTGAGGTCCAGGGTAGAGTAGTTTTACAACCTCAATCCTGTCATATTTTATTCATTAAAGCAAATCATAAAACTAGCCCAAATGCAATGGCTTGGGAAATAGACCCACTCTCCTTTGGGAGGAATTGAAAAGAATCTGTGGACATATAGCTGACCAGAGTCACTGAATCAACAGTGGGTGTTGAAATTAGAGACCCAAGAGCATTTTTTTATCAGAATTAGAGAATAGAAAAGTCTAGAGTACTTTTCAAGGCAAAGTGTGAGTGCCTATAGTAAGTGAAGATATTTGAAATATTATTCCTGTGCATGTTTGGTATATGTTTAAATATGTCTGTGGGAAGAATTCACTTACAGAATGAGGCCTAAATAGGGATTTTTCAGCAGTAGAGTGATTTCATATATGTAACAGAATTATACACCGTCTATATATATATATATATAGAAAGTTGAAAGTGTTAGTTCTTCATTTCTTTTGTTATGTTGTTGCTGTTGTTGTTCAGTTGCTCAGTCATGTCCAACTCTTTGTGACCCATTGTCTGTAGCACATCAGGCTTCCCTGTCCTTCACCATCTCCAGATTACTCAAACTCATGTCCGTTGAGTCACTGATGCCATCCAACCATCTTGTCCTCTGTTGTCCCCTTCTCCTCCTGCCCTCAATCTTTCCCAGCATCAGGATATTTTCCAATGAGTCAGTTCTTCACATCAGGTGGCCAAAGTACTGGAGTTTCAGTTTCAGCATCAGTCCTTCCAATGAATATTCAGGACTGATTTCCTTTAGGATGGACTGATTTGATCTCCTTGCTGTCAAGGGATTTTAAGAGTCTTCTCCAACCCCACAGTTCAAAATTATCAATTCTTTGGCACTCAGCTTTCTTTATAGTCCAACTCTTATATCCATACATGACTACTGGAAAAACCATAGCTTTGACTAGATAGACCTTTGTTGGCAAAGTAATGTCTCTGCATTTTAATATGCTGTCTAGGTTGGTCATAACTTTTCTTCCAAGGAGCAAGCGTCTTTTAATTTCATGGCTACAGTCACCATCTGCAGTGATTTTGGAGCCCCCCAAAATAAAGTCTCTCATTGTTTCCCCATCTATTTGCCATGAAGTTTTGGGATCGGATGTCATGATCTTAGTTTTTTGAATGTTGAGTTTTAAGGCAACTTTTTCACTCTCCTCTTTCACTTTCATCAAGAGGCTCTTCAGCTCCTCTTCACTTTCTGCCATAAGGGTGATGTCATCTGCATATCTGATGTTATTGATATATCTCCAGGCAATCTTGATTCCAGCCTGTGTTTTATCCAGCCCAGCATTTCACATGATGTGCTATGCATATAAGTTAAATAAGCAGGGTAACGATACACAGCTTTGACATACTCCTTTCCCAATTTGGAAAATTGGAACTCCTTCCCCAGTTCATTGTTCCATGTCCAGTTCTAACTATTGCTTCTTGACCTGCATATAGATTTCTCAGGAGGCAGGTGAGGTGGTCTGGTATTCCCATCTCTTTTAACAATTTTCTGCAGTTTGTTGTGATCCACACAGTCAAAGGCTTTAGGGTAGTCAGTGAAGCTATAATAAGCTTTTAAGTGGTTTGTTTACAAAATAACCGAACTCCTACTGGACTTCCTGTCCTAAAGCTATATGAACTGGGAGTGTTTCCTCCCAAGTAATACTACATACTTTCACTGAGAAACAAACTTCAAAGGATTGATTTTTCAGGGTCATGAGCAAAAGCCAATTATGCATGGATTGCAAAATCCTAGGGTATTTTTTTCTTATGTGTTGGAGTCAATTTTATCTTGGATTTATCTAGTTATCTGGAGTAGGAAATGGCAATCCACTCAAGGATTCTTGACTGGAAGATTCCATAGGAAGAGGAGTCTGTCGAGTTACAGTTCATGGCGTTGCAAAAAGTCGGACACAACTGAGTGACTGAGCATACATCTAGTTATATCTTAGATTTTTGTTTTGTAAGTGCTACTCAAGAGGGCAGAAAGGTGAGAATATAGAATTGTTCTTGTGGTGATCCCAAGAAGAGAATCATAGTTCTAAGACTTTCTTATTTTAAGTGTCAATCACAGATTTATATAACCACATGAATTGAATTAAGGTGTGGCCAGTTTGGTTTGGCATTTCCTATTGTCCACAACTGATTAGGCTTGTCTCCATGTGGTCATTAGATTACAATACAAAGATCACACATCCCACATACTACGTTTAATGAATGGGAGTGATTATCTGAGTTCACTCTTCAGTTGTCTAGTGTATTCATAGGGTGGTCTAGATATTTTATCCAATGAGATCTTCACTTATTTTAGTTTTAATTTTTATTTAACTTCTTAATTATGGCAGATAATATCAGAAAAATATGGTTAAATTGTACTTCTGACCGAAGTATCCTTTTTCACTTACTGGAGAACAGCATAAACAATGCCTGTACTTCCACTCAAGCTAAATTATGAGGTTCCCCCCATTGCGCAAAAGTGAGGTTTAGTTCTCTTTTGTATTTTTTTTTTTTTTTTTTGGAACAGCAAGCACACACCACTTCCTATATTTAATATGTATTACTACTTGCATCAGATTTAGGTTTAGCTTCATATCATACCTATTCTAAATAATCATAAGCTAAAAAGTTAATTTTTCTCTGGTGTCTAAAATTCCTTAAAGTAGGCAGAACAGGGCTGGTCTGGCAGCTCCAAAACTATTTCAGATATTAAGTTCCTTTTAGATCATTCTTTATCACCCCTAGGATGTGCCCATGGATTCCAGGGTAGCTAGTGGAATTCCAGTTCATATGTATGTTCTAGAAGTCAGAATAAGAGATGAAGAGGTAAAGAATGACTCCCACTATTCAAGTATATAATACTGAATTTTCATCTTACTGACTCAGTCATATAGCTACATCTGCAAAGGAAGCTGGGAAATGCAGTCTTTAACTGAAAGCATGATAGCCCATCAAAAATTGGAATTCTATTGTTAAAAAACAAAGGAGGAATAAATATTGACAGACAACAGTTTTTTTTACAGTACTTCCTAAGAATTAATTGAATTAAAAAGAAATGAATATGTAGAGATTTTTGTTATATGCTTTGAGAATCACCACTTGGCAAGGTGTCCAAAATCACTTGACATCTCATTAATAGGTGCATTGTGTCATTTAAAGTGAAACTTGAATTTAGATCATCAGAAGATGCTATAACCTCTTCAAGTATAAATCTATCTTCAGTTTCTGCACTGATGACAACAGCTGCATCTTACCAACGAACCCCCATCTGATAGAAACATGTGTCTGATTTCTATTTTAGTCCTGGCATAGTAACTGTGAAAGACTTTGGTTGGCACTTAGTTATATTGCTAATATGTCACCTACTATTATTGCTGCTGAACCAGTTTTTCTGTCACATCTCTTATCTTGTACCATATCTGTAATCCCCATAAGTAAGCTAGAATTACATCCTTTTACAAAAATTTCCATCTTAATTCTATGCCTAAATATATACACACCCACTGACTTGTGCACTTCACAATTTCACTCAAATTCTAATACCATTATTTAAAAATTGTCAAACAATCAAGAAAGACTGAAAAGAAGGAAATCAACTAGAAAATTATATACTTGGCAGCACTATGTAAAAAATCATAAAATTGTACGTATTTATTACTTTAAAAATGAGATGATTATTTTGTTTGCTTCCTTTTGATTTCTTAGAACATTAAATCTTAAAATTCTTACCTAACTCAAAATGTGTTAGCTAAAGCATTGCTGGTATCCAGATATCAAAATGCAGGGTGGTTTAACAATTTTGTAACAAAATGTTTTTCACAAGTAATTATATTTATCACAGAACTTCCTAAGGCTATTTAATAATTATGATCATTTCAAGTTGTTATTGTTGTTTTTGAGTCATATTTCAGGTAGACAATCCCAATGGTCAAATCTAACTTTCTTTGTTGATTCTTCCATTTTCCATCCACCCCATTGGTCTGGGGTTGTATTCTGCTCCTACAGTATCCATTTTTTTTAAAGTGATAACTTTCAGTAAAGTATAAAATGCATACAGTAAAGTAAAGTATCTTAAACGTCTATCATGAACTTGTGCAAAATGAGCACACCTATGAAACCAGCCCCAAGATTAAGAATTAGAACTTTACTAAACCCCAGATACCACTTGCACCTTTTTCTAGTCACTGCCCTCCCTCATGACTTTAGCACTAAAGATTGCAAATATCCATTTTTAAACTTTTTATACAAAAATGCAATTATGCAGAACATATAAAAATATGTCTTTAGACTCAGACTTTTGTGTGTGTGTCTGGGGTGCTTCTAACTTCATTTTCACTGCTGATTAATTTTCAGTTGTCTTTGCTTTAGAGCAGTCTTCTTAGGGTGTTCTTTGGTATAACTTTGTAATTATTCTGCATGGTATTCATAAGACTTCTCAAATTTAAGGGCTGATGTCTTTTATGTTTTGGAAAATTTGTAGCCAATGTCTCTTCAAAGATTCTTTGTCTCCCATTCCCACCCCCATTCTCTGCCCATCCCCTGCCCCTAATTTCTTGTTCTCTCTCTCTCTCTCCTCTCCTTCTAGGAGCCCAGTTATTTATATGCTAGAGTTTTTTCACTTTTCCCACATTCTTCTTATGCCTTTTCTAGTCTTTAATGTATCTTTCCTCCTCCCTGCTTTTATTTGTCATTTGGATATATTCTGCTAACCTGCACATTTTCTTTCTGTCGAACAGTTCTCTGCTGTCTCTAACATTCTGTTGATACTGTTTAATATGAATTTCAGATATTTTATTTTTCAGTCCTAGAAATCGTGGCCCCATTCTCTTGGCAGGTCTCATACTCTTTCATTTTATGAAGCTGATAAAATCCGCAACCTACTTTTCAGAGATTTTATGCTTTAGCTTTTAATCTCCTACTCTGTAAAGCCCCAGAATTTGGTCAGTCCTTTGAGGTAAAGCCCAGCCATATACTTTAGCCTCCCGTGTGAATCTTAATCAGAAGCTCTTTTGGTTTTTCTGTTTCCTGGAAGTGACACTCTATTAGTTCAAAACCTCAATTCTCAGTGTCCTGCTCAAGCCTAGCGTGGGCAAAAGCCCCATAGTAAAAGCAGCTGCGAAAGTCAGCTCATTCTTTCAAGGTTCTCCTCTCTCTGGAATTTTAGACCCTCCAGTTCTTGGTGCCTCAGCATCTCTCCAATGTCTTCAAACAAATGATTTATATGTTTTATCACTTTCTCCCAATTGTTCTCCATGAGAACTTTGGACTGCCAGAATCAACTTAATTCCACCTGACAGGACCTATTTTTTTAACTGACCTATTCACTTTATTTTAAATACTATATTATATGGATAGCTTGGAAGTTTACACTCTACCTTTGTTGTCTGTTATTGATAAGCTTTAACTATCAAAGATCTGAATGTATACTTATAGTATATAGGGAGTGGTGTATCACTTTATGAAATAAAACATATTAGAAAAAGATTGTCACAAAATATGTAATCCTAATAAATACACTTAAAATTCTTAAATGTCATCCAACTATGTATTCTATAAAATATTTAAAATTAGCTCTATAAGATATATACACATTCAGAAAAAATTTTCAAAGACTTAGAAAAGTTTATCTGGCAGAATTGGAAGAGGGGAAGAGGGTATATGCTGCGTGTTTTTTCCCCTCCTCATTTCTAAGATTATTTTTTAATGTTTATCTGATTTGAATTATGTACTTAATAAAGCATATGTTTTTAGAAATTATGATAGATCTTATATTTTCTAATTTCTGTCTATAGCTCTGTTTCTTTAAGAAAGCTCACAAATGCCTACTACTTCAAGGAATAGTTATATAGTGATGATTTCCAGCCCAAACAACTCTGTTGGGCTCATGACCCTGTGCATGGAAAAGTCAACAAGTTATTGTGACTTAGATATCATATAGGTACTTCAGAATCAGCTTGCTGGAACAATTTCTACCCCTTGACTCTCACTACACCTGACATGTAGGATGCACATACTGTGTATCAGCTATCTGTGGTAGCTCAGTCAGGAAAGAATCTGCCTGCACTGCAGGAGACCCAGGTTCGATCCCTGGGTCAGGAAGATCCCCTGGAGAAGAAAATGGCAACCCACTCCAGTATTCTTGCCTGGAAAATCCTGTGGACAAAGGAACCTGGGGTGCTATGGTCCACTGGGTAGCAAGAGTCAGGTAAGACTTAGTGACTATACCACCACTACTGCTCTGTATTAACTGATTAAATGTCACCTCCTACTTCTGCTCCAATTCAACACCCTCTTTTTGCCAGCTGGTAGAGAATTCTTCTGGAGAAGGCAGTGGCAAACCACTCCAGTACTCTTGCCTGGAAAATCCCATGGACGGAGGACCCTGGTAGGCTGCAGTCCATGGGGTTGCAAAGAGTCGGACAGGACTGAGCGACTTCACTTTCACTTTTCCCTTTCATGCATTGGAGAAGGAAATGGCAACCCACTCCAGTGTTCTTGCCTAGAGAAACCCTGGGGTGGCGGAGCCTGGTGGGCTGCCGTCTATGGGGTCGCACAGAGTCAGACACGACTGAAGCGACTTAGCAGCAGCAGCAGCAGCAGCAGCAGCAGCATAATATCCTGAGCATAACTCTATCATAGCACTTATTATGCTATGGTAAATATTTGTCTCTCTTCTCTCTGAATACGAATTCCTTGAAATTAGACTCTGCTATTGCAGGGCCAGTGTTTAATAAATATTTGAAGAAATGAAACTAGTGGATTATTTAACTGAAATTTTAGGTTTAAAACTAAGATTTGCAAACCAAAAGTATTTTGAAATATTTAATGAGAACTTTCAAAAGACATGAGATATACATATGTTTTCCATTCCTGCTATTTTTTAAACCAAAGTTCTTCAATAAATATTCATGAATAAGTGTCAGGTGTGGTCTTGAAAAGTGGTAATACAACAGTTAATAAAACAGAAAATGCCTGGTTCCTTCTGAAATTTATAGTCTAGTGATAAGAGGAAATATAAAAATTAAAAATAAATGTAATAAGCTTGTAAACCATATAACAAATAATAAGTAGATAAGTGTCATAGATATAAAGAGATATTAGAGCAGGTTGAAGAGGATCAATAGTTTGGGGGGGAAGAAGTTCAATTTTCATCTTAAAATGTTTTTCCTAGGCCACATTACAAGCTTTGAGCAAAGACTTGAAAGAAAAATATTTGTTTAATGAATATCTGCAAGAAGAATGGTCTGGATAAAGAAAATAGCTAGAGCAATGGCCCCAAGCAATTAAGTGGAGATAGAGTGGAATGAACAGGTAAGAGGGAGAAGAATGGAAAATGGGAATGAGAGGAAGTGGGTTCTAGTTTATGTCGGGAATTTTAGGTTTTGTTGTAAGGATCTTGGCTTTTACTCTAACTTGAAATGGAGAGTCATTTCACTACTGAGTTTTAACAGTGATAGAACATGGTCATGACTACATTGTATTGCTCTGTTTTGCTGTAGTATTAATAAACTATCAGGAAGAGGGGTAACTATCATGCTGGGAGACCTGCCATGGTGATGAGAGAAGATAGAGCTCTGATGAGGATGGTAGCAGAGAGTTGAGAAGTAACAGGTGCTAGATCCTAGATAGTTGAAGGTGGAGCCAATGAGATTTGCAGATAGATTAAACATGGTTTTCGCCTAAATAACTGAAGGGTACAGTTGTCATTGACTGGAGTCTAAAAGACTGTAGGTAGAACAGATTTGGGAGAGAAGATCAGATTTGGGCATATATTAGATTTGTCGATTAGAAATATACATGATTTGTGTCAGGTCATCAATTCAGGAGAGAGATTTGAGCTGGAAATATAAGCATATAGATGCTATTTAAAGCCATGGAATAATGGGATAGCACCAAGGAATGAGGCATAGCCAGGCTCCTCCATCCGTGGGATTTTCCAGGCAAGAATACTGCAGTGGGTTGCCATTTCCTTCTCCAGAGGATCTTCCTGACCCAGAGATTGAACCTGGGTCTCCCACTTTTTAGGCAGACACTTTTATTGTCTGAGCCACCAGGGAAGTCATAGATGGAAAAGAGAAGATCAAAGAAAGAGTTCTGGGAATCATTCAAATTAAGAGGTTTAGGAGAAGAGGAGATAGAGTAAAGGAGATAGAGAAGGAGGCAATAGTCAAGAAGGATGAAAATCATAAGACTGTGACCTGTAACTCAGGTGAAGGAAATGTCTCAAGGAAGAGAGCAATCAGCTCTGGATTGCTGATAATCTAAGTAGAACAGGGACTCGGAATTGATCAGTGGGTGTACTACTGAAATTATGGAGTTGTGACCAAAGAGAGGAACTTGGCAGTAGTGGTGGTGGTCCAGATTAAAGTAACATTAATAAAGAATGGGAGTAGAGGAATTATATATAGAATAGAAAAGTCTGTTGAGTTTTGCAGAAGAGAGCAAAAAGATGAAAAACAAGTTTGTACTAAGATGTGACAAATACTATTACAATAATCAGCATATTATTTCCCATATGCTTATGAGAATGGTCTAGCAAAGAATGAGTGCTGTGTGTGCTCAGTCACTTCTGTGGTGTCTGACTCTGTGTGACTCAATGGACTGTAGCCTGCAAGGCTCCTCTGTCCATGGAATTCTCCAGGCAAGAATACTGAAGTGGGTTGCCTTGCCCTCCAAAAGGGGATTGTCTTAACTCAGGGATCAAACTCCGGTCTCCTGCATGGTAGGTGGATTCTTTACTGGCTGAGCCACCAGTAGCTCACAGTGAGTAGTTGATGTTATAGGAGAAAGTGAGGGGCAGAATTTCTGGTGCTATGCCCTTGAAGAGGAATGAAAGATGGGAAATTGTATGAAATTCAGACTTTCACTGTGGAAAGAGTTTGGAAATTGCATGAATAACATCAGGCAGGAAGGAAGAGTATTCAAGTTTATGTACTGGGGAATGTGAATGGTGGATTCTTTGGAAGTTCTTTGCTTCAATTTTTTTTTTTTTTCAGTGAAGGAAAAAAAAATGATCAGCTGAGTTAGGACAGGGAAGAGGATGTTGAGGTCTAAAGAGTGAGAAGATGTCAAATACTTGTCTAGGAGCATACAAGTGTGAGTGGACTGGAGACATATTTAATGACATCATTAATGGTCCACTTGTAAGCTATGAACAGCAATGTAAAGTGAGACTAGTCAGCATGATGGGGAATTTTTCTCTAGCTAGTTTCAACTCTACAGATGCGGGAGCAGAGGAAGAATAAATCTGGTTTTAACCAAGATCAAGAGAGTGGCACAGGAATTATAGGTATATGCAAGGAAATAATTATAATGCTTGACCATGGAGTTTTGTTTAAAAAAAATCAAACAGAATTCTTATTTTTGTAAACTAAAATAATATTCTCTGGAAATGGAATGATGATAATAATGTATTCATTAATAATAATATACCAAATAAAAGTTTAATTTGAAATTTGAAGTTCAAATGTATTTATGAAATTTCATCATCTCTTCTTTAGAACTTCAACAATACATCACCATTGACATTTCAGCATTTGATTATTTAGTGTGAATTCACTGAATGGAAGAATTATTAACTACCAGGGTAAGTAAAGTAATTAAATTTAAAACAAGGTCTATGACTGTCCAGTCATTGGAGTTATCTCTTCTAGATGAGATAATATTTAAGGAAATCAATGGAATAGGAAAGAATAACAAATAACAAACTGAAGAGCATTAAATTCACTTTAAAATTTCATTTTCAGAATGGTTATTAGAACTATATACAAATATATCTGTTATTTAACTTACCATTGAAATTATACTGAAAATCTAGAGAAAAGTGAAAACTGCATATTCAGTAAAGTACCATATCTCTCAAACAAGTACAAAATAGCTTTTTAATGATCGTTGTCCTGAAAGAGGTCACACAAATGAATGTGCATATTCCTTTTGCAACTGTATTTTTTGTTGTCCATGAGGGATGGCTCATTATTTGAAGCAAAACATTTAATTTTATTTGCTTTATAAGATGGTACCCTAAGTACTTCTTTCCCATATGATTGGTTAGAAATCTTTTCTCTTTAAAGTAGCATTCTTTGGGCATTAAACAAAGTCAATTCAAAATAATTCTGTTGAAAGTCTCTTAACCTGATGTTTATGAATATCTTCATATTGTTTGCAAAGATTCTGGACTTTTGTTTGTTGATTTATACACAAACTAGTTGGTGGAGGTCCCTAACTTATAAGGTCCCCAAAGGGATATTTGGCTCACAATAATAGTAGTGATAACTGATCCAGATACATGATAAAGGCGGTACATTTATTCCTATGCTCTAAAGAGGAATAATTCTAGTGCATACTTGAACCCATTGCACAGAGTAAAAATTTGTATGTAGTAATTCTGTTTTGTAAACTGAGTTACAAAAGGGAAAAGTGGATATACCCAAATCACCAAGGCAGCAATGTCAAACACAAAAGCCACATGTAAAAAATTCTCTCTCCAATGGACTAAGCAGGAGCATGCATTTTTTCAACTGTGAGCAATTGGCTACTGATAACCTCTTTTATTAACAAATCAAGCAGCTGTTCAGATCTACAGAAAAGCCCCCATGTTGTCCCTAAATACTCCAGTACAAAATCAGTGTAAACCAATTAAGTTACAGAATGGGAAAAGCATCAGATTTATAACTGATGATTCATTTAACCTCATCCCACTCTTTTAGCTTTCAGTAATCATCAACCTCCAGAAAATGATAAGCTTTTACATTAAACATGAATAAATATTCCAGAGTGAATTCTGCTATTTAAAGAAAAACACACATTTTAGGAACTTTTTTTTTTCTGTCTGGCTATGTAAACTTTATTTGTTTTTTAAACTTGAAAAATACTTTTAAATAGTGACTGGAAATAATCTATGCCCCAGAAGATTTTATTATTTATGTTAGGAAATGCTGTTTGCACATAAAATATTGTCCAATTATCAACAGAAAAAATGGTAAAGATATCAATATTTTCAAACTATAATGTTATAAATGGACCAAACTATCAAAATGTACTTAGAGCATGTAATATTTGTAAAAAGAAAGCTAAATTAGAATTTAAGGAGATGTGGCAAATTTAACATGTAAAATTACATATTATTTATATTTTTCATATAAATGGAATAAAGCTTATGACTTACCCCAGCTTTTAAAACTGTAGTTTAGAAATATTTCAGTTCAAAACTCATTATGCGAGAGTTCATATGATTGTATCCATATTTTTATAGTCTCTTACTTATTTGATAGTATCAAAATTATAGCTAATATTAATCTTAAAATCATAGCAATTTTAGAACTTCAAAGAACTCCCAAGGTCCTTGGGTCCAACTCTTTTATTTTACTTCCTCAATAAAAACTCATTAGGAAAATAATCCTATTTTTCACATTCGTTGCTAAAGGGAACACAGATTTCTATGCTCTGTCACCCTGCCCAGCTCTCTCAATGAAAGGAATGACCTTGAATTGAACTGTAGAAAGTAAAAGGAAGAAAAGTTTACTGAAAAAGTTTAGTAAGGATACAGAAGATTAATGCATATATTTGTGTTGGACACCCTTCCCTGTGCTGCATATTCAAAATGATGGGATCATGTTATTTATTATATTTTTCAGATCATTTGCAATGTTAATTTATATGAGTTTGATATCGCTTTTGTCTCTTAGTTGTGTGTTATTCTGAGAAACCCCTGGGGAAGCAAAGGATTTATATGCTTTGTGTACACGTTCTGCAGACTAAGCGCTCTGGCATAATTATTTTTGGCACTCACTAACTGATTAAAACATCCAATTTAACTCATGATCAGTAAGATTAAACCTTTTTAATATACCTCAAAAGTAAATTATCATTTACCACTCAAACATCCCTTTCTGCACATGTCCCCAGTAAAGCCATTCTTTTTTTTTTTTCCATTAATGTACCTTTTAACGAGGATTCCCTTTTATTTCTTCCTTTGGGCAAAACTGCCTTATCCTTTATAGAGAGGTAGGAACAAAGATGAGATGGAAGCTGACTAGATAAGTACATGGGTTTCTAATGTCATACCAATTTCAAGTCTTTATTTTTGTTGTATTCCATATAGAATTTGCTGTTCAAGAAAACATACCCCTGATTTGAGTTTATTTGATGTAAAGACAGACAGGAACAGTTAGAAGAAAATAGTACTAAAAAAAATAGTGTTCGAAAAAAATTATTTACATGACTCAGAAAAAAAAAAACCTGTCATCTTTTATTTAATATGAAATTAGTTACTTTTAAAAACTTAAGTGTTATATTTCAGTCTTGCAGTGAAACCCACTTAATGGAATTCTCAAAACACATTTCAATATTAGAATGATTTGCAGGGGAAAAAATCTTCCCAAGGATTAAAAAAGCATGATATAATCCTAAATTAGAATAATTGCAATTTGCAGGTTCTCTAACCTGCTGAGGACCCTTGCAGTGGTTCATCAGTATAATGAGAGCGGAGGAAAATAAAATGTAATAGATAACATGCATTGGCTAAACCAGCGCCTCATGGAGCTTTGAAGGAGTCACAGGTGTAAGCACCTCACACACTGAGGGAGGTGGAGGAACATCAGATTAGTGGAATCCTCCTGTGTGGATGCAAGGGTGTTACTGTGTACAAATGTCGTGGTTACTGCCTTTTATGCATAGGATTAACATAAAATGAAACAAGAATTATGGAGTAGGGCTTTAGATAGAAAATAGGTCAAGTCGATGCAGTAAATATCCTGTCAGAATTTTGATCCAGATTTACAAATACTTCACCAGATTGCTAATAAGCCTGTAGCCCGGCATGTAAATATTTGAACAGTATGAAAAATGCCTCAGAGTTAAACAACACTATTATGCCCCAGATAGGTTGAACTACTGAAATGTTGTCATAAACTAGGCAGAAGGGACACTTTTCTGGAATACATGATAGACAGACCCCAAACACTGCCAAAACTATTTCCCTAAATTGTCAGGAAGTCAAAATCTCAAAATGGACTAAATCTAGCAGTTGGTTACGCGAATGCTAAGAGCTAGCAGAAGCAAGCTGACAAAAGCTTTGTGTAGATTTCCCATTCTTGGATCTGTAAGTGTTGGAGTCCTCTGGAAATACCAAGGGAAGAAATGGCCACTCTTAATATCTTTAAAACTACCATATCCATAGAGTAGACTTCACTTCAAGATATATTCTAGACATGGGAATATCTTAAGGGGCACTAATATATGTGATTTTTTAAATTAGGTGTGTTTGTGCCAGCCCTCTGGACCTTGGGGTTTACACATAAACTTAAGCTCAGTGGGCTAACATTTTCTCCATTTCCTCATTCCACATGAAATTAGAGAATAATTTATTGTTGAGGAATAAGATGTGACTCCCTTGGTTAGTGTATTAGTTTCAACAGTTATTAAAACTTGTGTAAGACATTTCTATTGTACTTAAACATAATTTATGGTCTTCATTTTTTTCCCCTTAACTTTTTGGCCAAATACAAGACTAAAAGACTTCAAACTTTTTTTTTTTTAAGTGAAGTCAGTAATAAGAAATATTCTATTTTCTCTTTTCTGGTTCTACCTTCTATTCTACCAAATAATATATTTACTCAATGCTAATTGATGAAATAATAAGCATCTTTTCCTAATAAGAAGCAAGTTCAATTACTGTGTATACCATCTGCAAAAAGGCATTATTATATCACTTTCCAAGAGTGTGATTTATTTTTAACTAAGAATGAAAACTTTCAACATGGGAGGGGTAAGTTTGTTGTGCTTAAATTTTTGTAAATTGGCAACTTTTGGCACAGGTGCCAAAGAAGGAACAAGAATAAATGTCTCAAGCTTTGGTTGTTAGGGTCTAATTATAAGCGTTGTGGTGTAGAATTCATGGATTATTCATGTGTAATTACAGATAGCTATTGTGCTCCTTTAAATCATCCCTATGGCCCATTATCGTCCATAACAACTGAAATAGCAATTGTCATAGTAAGGTTTGGGTTCTGTCACAGAGTGTGGACTCTAATCAATAATAATGAATGGTAAAATTTTACATCAAGCAGTCCAAAGTCTGGTTGGCCCCCTCCATAAATCTGGACAAACACCAAGCAGAGCAGCTGCAGGGTCTGGAAATTTAAAAGCCAACACTCGCCTTACCCCCTACGTGCATTTACCTCTGTAAAAGTTTAAAAAAAAAAAATAGGGAGGAAAGAAAAAAGGAAATGCTCAATATATCAATTCTAATAATTCACATGCTGTTTGAAGAATTTCCCTCTATTTAAAATAGGAGTGAACCCTAGGTTGTTTTCAAGGTCAATTTCAGGTGAAAAGGGGGTCATCTAGAGGTCACTCCGGCTCCCATGCAGGTCAATAAATGCCTCTTCACTTCCACAGCAGACAAGCCGCTCACACCCAATCAATCCACCAAGGCTGCTGCTGCACCCAGTGTAATGAACAGTGAATAAATGTAGCCTATCATCACAAAACATGCTTTTTAAGTACCTTTCCTTTTCATGTAAAACCTCTCGCTGTCAAATTCTACATTCACTCATCCAGCAGTGAGTAGCAAAAGTGAGAAATCAGACTCTCATTGGGGTTGGTAAAAGGTCACAGCTGACAGACAAGGAGGTTAAACTGCCGAGTTAAAATACTGTTCATTACCCACTGCAGCTTTTTGCTAACTACACTTCTTTGTGTTAGAGTCAAGCAGTACATCAATATGCCCCTCCTCCTAATTTATTAGCAATTGTTGAATTGTATGGGGTGGGTGCTAAAAGGGAAATTGATGTCGTATGGGTGGCATATATGTATGTATAAATTCTTTGGCTTTTGCAAACTTCAAATTCCTTATCTATTTTCATACTTAATACCCTATCCGGCATTGTGTCTACTTGAGATGTACCCTAATTATTAGGGAAACATGAACCTAAGATCAGAAGAGACTGAGGAATCTGAATTCCAAAGGCCCAGGGTCAGTTGTTGGGAGACTTTTTGAATTAAGAATTTTTTCTTAAAAGAATGATATAGAAGGCATGTTTACTTTTCTCAATCAAAATTTTGCTATTGAAACCTTTAATTTACACTAAAAGATGCAAAACAATGCATGTTAAATATACACACTGTTTTAAAATTCAGTTTATTAAAAATCATGAGGTAGCCTTATGCTGAGGGGGTTAGCACCTATCAAGCACATTATCAGTTCAGAATATAATCCGTTATTTTTTTTAGGGAAGTGTGTAATACCTGCATTTTTTCATTATCTCTCATGTAGTCAAAGGAGCCTTTAATAGCAGTGAGTAATCACAGGGATGTAAGTGCAAACAGTACTTTTTCTGGGTTCAGTTGACTAAACGAAATGGTTTGGTGTGAAATCTGAATGGATTAGAACAATTTTCCAAAAATGAAATTTCATTCTTTGATTAATTAGTACGTAGGTGGAATTCCCTTTACTGAAACACAGCGGCTTTGTATTTAAAGATTCCAGTATGAAAACAAGACGTAGAGTATTCCAATACAAAATCACAAATCATGAATAAAATAAAGGTTTATTTACATGCTCTCTACAACAATAATTTGACTCAACAAAATTACCATTATCTATTTACATCTTTAAAAAATGCATTCTGAAATATATTCTGGAAAATTATATCTTTTTCTCCCCCTCCTGTATGCCTTCTCTCTCAGTGGGACTGAAAATAAAATGTTATGACTTAAATCACAAGAGGCTAACATCATTTTTAGCAACAAGGGCTGCATAATTTCAAGACTATGAGTGAGTGGCTGACTTTAACTAAAATGTTTCAGTTCTCTGCGTATATAGGTACATAAATAATTCAGAATTAATCCCTGCAGAGGGGACAATGGGAATCGTAAATTATCCATGTGCCGTCCTCAACATTAGAGGCAATGAACCTATAGTAACAAACTATGAGTGTTACTCATTACATACATTTCACAGACACCTTAACCTTTTGAATATTAATTTCCCTCTGCAGCTTGTAGCTAGGCAGTATCATTTTTTTCATTTTCCTTCCCATTCCTCTTGCCTTCATTTCCTTCTCTCCTTTTCTTTTTTGCAAAATCTCTCAAATCATATTTAAGCCACAGCTACTGAGCGGATGCATTGGAATACATTGATTTGTTACAAAAGGTTGTTTTTTTGTTTTTTTAACTGCATGATTTCTGTAAAAATCCCTTAATATTACATGTAGCCTCTTTGAAGAATGTAAGGTGAGGTGTCACAGTCAGGCTGTCCTTATGAAGATAAACGGTGCAAATCTGTGCCAGTCTGACTTTACTGGGGTTGACAGTGTCCCTTGAATTTCACAAAAATATGTACACTAATTTTTTAAACTAGGAAGATATTGCAGAATTTTCATCTGAAGATGAAAATAAAGTTTTTTTTTAAAAGTACAATAGTTCCTAGTTATAAAATTATTAGGTCTTTAACTGTTAAATTAGGGAGCTTATTTTTATTTTTTTAAAAAGACTTAATGGGCTATAACAATGGGTAGTCTCATTTTTGTCTCTAAATTACTCTCTCAGTTTAAAATACTCTGATAAGCTTTGTAACTCTAATTTTGAGTGATATACAGAGTATAAATGAGTTCTTTCTAGTTTAATTCATTATGCCCCATTCTTATTAGATAAGATAAATTGAAATGTTGATTATGAAAAGATTTTTGCATAAATTTATGCACTAGGTACAAACTTGCATATGAGGATGTACATAAATATACACATACATTATGTGTGTGTATTATACATTTTATATATATATATTATATCAACAGAATTATAAATCTTAGCAATAAATTAAACAACACATATTATGAAGTGGTCCCACAGACATGGTTGGATTGAAATTCAGCAAAATTGTTTCAGCACCAGTTTTTTCCAATATTTCATTATGTTCTTCCCAAGCATGGTTGCATGTCTCTCTCCCTCATCTCTTTCAGGTCTTTACCTTTCTATACCTTCCATTAGTGCCCAATTTAAGATTATAAATCTACCAATCCCAAGATCATGTTTTATTTCCTTTATCCATATCTGAAGGTCTTTAAGCTCTGACATATATAGTGTGTTGGTTTATATACTTCTTATCCAGGTTGGAAGTTCTTTGAGGGCAGGGAGTTTTGTTAATTTTGTTCACTGCTATATCCTGAATGCCTTAGATATAGTAGGAGCTCGATAAATATGTTGAAGAAATGAAACACATTTGAAGAACTATTTGAGAATCACTATAGTCCCAACATGGCTATCAACATTAATAGAACTAATTATGACCCTAAATCTAAGACAACACTGTCTTTTTTATTTTTCTGTGGCATCCCTCCTGCCTACCCAAGTATACTAAATTTTGGCATACATTGCTTTCAGACTCTTTCAGCACCTGCTTTATTAAAGTTAAAATTTTTCAGTAAAAGTCTGATATCATTCATTTACAATTACATTGTACTTGTCAGTGTGTCCCATGAAATGTATTTGCATTTAAGCCTTATCTTATATGATACAACTAATGGATTAATTTTTTGATTAAAGAAATTTCCAGTATAGACAATTGTTAGGTGAAATACTTCTTTTCCTCCATTTTGGCTTTGTCAATTCTCATTTTATTGATCTTCAATTCACACTATTTAAACTTCTATTCTTCTCACTTACATATAAGAACAATTCTGTCTATGGTTCATTTAAATAAGTGGGAAATTGCCTTACCATGAATTGAGGTGGGGCTACAGGACACACATACAAACACACACACACACACACACACACACTCTTTCTCACAGAGGGAAAAGCCAATTCTTAGCATTTTGAATTTGGTAACATATCATATTTCCTTATTAAAAAGCAGACATTGAAACCAAGCATCCAAAGTGTTCTTTGAAATTACTGAGGACTGGGTTTAGCTTTTACTTAGGTAATCGTATTTGTAGTTGTGAAGTAAATCAAAAAAGAAACTTCACCTTAAAAACTTGGGCTATCTGCCCCCAATTTTACTCCAGAAGAGAATTTTGTGGAACTGAGTTATATTTTATTCCATCATTTTGGCATCAATAATATTGATGTAAAATTAAGATATTACAATTCATAAAAGTAACACATGGATACTTTCATAATCCAATTTTTTTGAACAAGCCATCACTGAAGCTACATTATCTGATCAAACTGGTATTCTCCATACTTAGGATTTTGAAAGCCAAGACCTAGTAAGTAAATGGCAGCCTTTCTAAGCCATGTTGTGAGTATGATATTGGAATATGTCTTTTGGGACGTATCCTTTTTATTTTGTAACTGAATCTTCGTCTGTACAGTTAGCAGAAGTGATCATCATTTAGTGAAGAATGGCAGCGTTGTCAGGAACGTATCTCAATACTTAATCACAGTTGTGTAAGATGTATAACATTGCAATTTTCTATGAATGAACTTAGGATCTACTTCAGTTCTTCATTTGGAAGATAATGCTAACCATTCAGTGTTCTTTACCCATACCTGTTGGTAGAAATCTGTATTTCTGAGGCTTATGCAGTCACCAAACTTGGGGGTGGGGATAAGCATCTTGATCATGACCATTGCCATCTCCTAAACTGGCATCACAGGGGTATCTATCTACCTAAAGAGTTTGGCTTTTGGACCAAACACAGCCTACCTGTATCCCTCCCCCGTGAACCTACATGGCTTCTCTTACAGAGTTGTTTTAATAGCCTCTTTGATACACAAGACATTGCAATTTTTGCCTCTCTCTAGGACCACAGGAAACTTCAAGTTGTTCCTCTGACTTACTGGAGCATAAATCATGTTAGGATCATATGAGTACGCACCCCACTGAACCACATTTACTCACTCCCCACTGCACCATCCCTGCTGGTTGAGAGGGTAACACTAGGGTGATACAGCTTTTCTGATCATTATAGTACATGTAAGCAGTAAGCACCAGTCTTTGTCCTTTGATTTTCCCAAATCCGTTTGAATATGGTTCTCCACTTGCCTTCCTCTTCTCTTATTACTCCCTTAAGAAACAGGAGACTGGATCCTGATTGCAAAATTGACTTTTAGGATTGAATTACTTAAGATATTTGTGAAAATTCCCCATGGTTCCATACAAGTTTTTAGAAAAGACTATCGTAGAATTGGCATGTTTACACATCTAATCAGCTATTAAGCTGAGTTATCACTATAACAATGTGTTAACCCACAATGAGATATGTAACGTGTGAAACAGTTACTTTACTTTGAGCAGAAGAAAATAGAGCCCGTTTTCTTTACATAGGAAGTATGAGGGAAAGACATAACTCTTTTGTGACTTATTTCAGTATACCCTTGAAGATTTTAAAGTGGGAAAACCAATTCAGAAGAGTTCAGAAGAGTTACAACTTTCTGGGGAATCAGGTTTCCTTTGGTCCAGAGGAAACTAGTTTTCTCAATTTTTAATTCTCTTAGGGGAAGTCATTTTAAAGATAGTCAGACTATGATTTAGCAGATAGATAACTTCTTGTGAAACATGAATAATGATTTTATAAAATTATCCTTCTCCTTCTTAGTATTCTTCTATAAAATTATCTTATTCATCTATAAAAGTCTCCCTATTCCTCTATAAAATTATCCTTATTCTTTCTTCAGGGGAAGAAAGGAATTAGTGAAGGAAGGTCCTTGTTATTCACCTTTATCATTTTTCCTTCTCGAGCTCCAAATACATGGTTATAGGTTCTGGGTGTCCATCTTTAATAACTTTCCTTAAAAGTTAAGTTGGGATCAAAAAGAGAAAACAGGTATAGGCAAACCTCCCATTTAGTGACATTCCATAAATAAAAGATTCATTAACATGGTTAAAACGCCTTCACAATATATTTGAACCAAGTGAACCTATTCATTCAGACAACTCTTGAAGGTGGACCTAAAGGAGTAAAAAATTACCATGTGGTCAAAGTATTAAACTTTTAATTCACATTTAAATCAACTACAGTTCTGTGAATTGGGCAACCTGAGTAAGTTTGAATATATAATGGGAACCATGTTGCCAAAAGTGTGGATTGAATGCACCTGCTTTCTTGCCATTTACAGTACTTTGCACATAGTACATGCTAAATAAACACTAGCTGAACTGCTTTAGAAAGCTACCCCTCTCCATACCCGTAAGTGTCCACAGAGGATTTCGTCTTGCAGAATTTTAGGGAGAAATTCTACATACCATTCTTGGCAATATAGTGTATTGACTTAAAGCACAGTGATGTAGTAATAAATAATGTAATAATCCACAAATACCTGGCAGAGAGTTAATGTAACTAGCTATGCATTGGTTTTTCTGAAAACTATATGCATAGATGCAAGAAGGTGTCTAATGAGATCTTGAAGGTACTAAGCATCTAACGATGAAAGTGGTGCCACAGAGATGAAAAAAGTGTCTTTTAAAAATGCAGAGGCTGATGACATCAATGAAGTGTTTACTTACCTCTCAATTTTGATACACATTATTGCTGTTCTTATTTACAGGCTAGATAATAGCCGCCATCAACTATTTAAAATGTAAATGTTCATCCTATGAAAATATTTGAATCATTCTACTGTAGGAAAATATATATATAATCAACTTTAATTTAAATAGACAAATAATGGTTAAGGAAACATTGATTGCAGCCATGATGAATACTATAGGAACTGATAAAAGTATCATTTTCTTTGTATATATAATTGCTATATAAAACTCTACTTAAAAATACAAATTATTTAGTAATGCAGATGCAAAGAAAATCTAGGTGATGTTTTCTTCAAAGTATTAGTAAATTCTTAAAATGTTGGAAATGATAATGTTACATATAATATTAGAATAATATACTATGTGATAATGGATTATAAAAATTTCATAGTTAAAATAGCAAATATATGCATTTTTTAAAACAAACTTTTTTAAAAACAAGCTATTCTAATTTTTAAATTTTTATACTTGTGACATACAATTAGGATAGTTCTAGAAATAATATTATACTTAACACCCATTTTTTCCCTTGTCCTACTTTTACCCTTGTAATTTTTTGATCAAACATGATCAAACAGAAAGCCCAAGGCTATTGCTTCTCTGAGATGGTTTTCTGGGAATGACCTTATAATATTTTCAGACACATTTTGCTGCCAACATTTGGTAATATAGTGTAGATAAATGGCTAGGACTTTATTGTAGGGATTGGCCAAAAAATATTGGAAAAATGTTAAAATTTAGAGGCCCCAGAAATTTAATTCCTTCATTTGTCATGTATATGTATGTTTATGCATATAAGCACACACATATATGGTCACATATGTGACTCCAAGAAAACAAACTTCCAGACATCAAGTACTATAATATATAAATGTACAAACATATATATGCACACATATGTATATAATTCATTGATTCCTAGGTAAAAAGGTCCTGTATGCATTATATGTTCCTCAAAGTAATCAAAGCCCTGAAATTCTCTATAAATGTAACACTAATAATAACCCACCATTGTTAGTGTTACAGGATATCCACGTTATAAATTTTTCTAGGGTCTGATTTCTGAAGGGCTCCGCATGTTCTTTTGAATGTTCTTTAAAGCTCATGGACAGATTGAATGACTGAACAGTATCTTAAAAGTTGATGAGTAAACTAGGAAGAATGTGGTGAAGCAAAGATACTCATCTACTCAACAGTTTCCAAAACCAGTCTTGATTCAGAAAGTTGGAAAGTAGCAGACACACTGACTATTTGGGTATATCTTCAGGGTGTCATTCAGTAGACAGAAGAAACCAAGGCTAATCTATTGAGTTATTGAAGACCCCAATATTACATGAAATTTCAAGAAAAAAACTTGGATTAGAACAAACCCTTCAGGCTTAAATTAGGTAACTGTAATAGCCCATTTCCTTCATGGAGTTAGACTACAAGTTCCTTTATAGCTATAACTTCGTCTTCTTAATGGTTATAGCCCTGGCATCCAGGACATAGTAGGCATTCAATTCATATCCACTGAATTGATGAATGAATGATTAAAAAAATGCACATGAAAACCTTTTTCAGTTTATCATCACCTTTCAATACTTTATGATTTTGCCTAGTGAAACATATTCTACTATACAATACAATGTGAGAATAAACCGAATAAAGGTATAATAAAATACAACATTTGTAAATGTTAATCATTAAAATAAGTCTTTGCCTTAGAGGCAAGTGTGAGTCAAATTTGTTGTATCATTTCACAATGTTATAATTCACAATGCTGTAATGACTGTCAAATGTTTCATTTATTAGGGGTAACACTTTTCTATTTTTCTTAATCTTTCTTCAAATTTATGTTAAAATTAAACAAAGAGTGTATTTTTATTCAAAGAAAACTCTGAGTGAATAGAAAACTATGGTGTGAATATTTTGATGAAAGAGAATTAAAAAATCTATGCTTGAATGTTTGTGGCTATGTTAAATGAGCACAAGTTAATTGTGTGCTTAAAATGCATAAATCAAGTAAGCCCACTTGACTGGGACTTACAGATTACATAGTTTTCCTTCTTAGAGGAAAAAAATCTTTATGAGCCACAGTCCAATTATTCAATTTTGCTTCCTAATTATGGAAACTACTCATTTCTTGGCCTCAAGCAGTAGATGATACATCTCTGAAGGGTGATACAAAATCTGTCACCATCTATGGCTCATTTTATTCAATGTAAATATTTTTTGAAAACAAAAATAAATAGTTTAGAAATTCCTGCCTTCACAGTGGTTGAAATATGCATCATTCCTGCTATATGAACCCTGGTTCATATCCTTCTTTAGATAAGATTGTGGGGTATGATTTTCTCCTCTGGGACAGTGAAAAACACAGAAAGACAGCAATTGGAACAAGACTATAGACATGTTTTCTCATAATAAAAGCTGGTGTTTAAGCTATCAATGAAATTAGAATTAAATTGGGCCAATAGCTCATATTTTTAGAACTCTCATTTGAGAAATTGCATCCATTTCTCTCCTCTATGCCACAAAAAGATATTGCAAGTAACAAATTGAAATAGAGCTTCTTCCATACCTTCTCAAGTGTCCTCTGAAGGAGCTGAAGATTTAGACTCAAATTAAACTCCTCAAAAAAATGTGTTCTAATGGCCTTAAAGACCATAGAAAGGAGTAGGTGGTACATATGGAAAGTTTTCCATGCAATCACGGAATTCTGTACTGAATATAGTTGGTCTTAAAATTATAAACAAGTTTCATAGCAACCATTGCTTATAGGATGTAGAGCTCCCATATGCAATTATTTAATATAACTTTGTGATAATAAAGATTTGAAGAAAAATTTCACTTCAATATTTACCCAGAATAGCTGGCCCTCAAATTTATTTATGGAGTAGCTGTTCTTGCCATTTTTGTTTCTTTTTCCAGTAGTCCTCATGAAAAGTTAGGGGCTACTAACTAACCTCATGAAAATATATACTGGTATATTTTAAAAACAGTAATCACAAGTGATGAGAATCATACTTTTGTAACTATATAGACTACTTAAGTATTTCCCCCTGGTAGCTCAGATGGTAAAAAATCTGCCTGCAATGAGGGAGACCCAGGTTCAGTCCCTGGGTTGGAATGATCCCCTGGGGAAGGGAATGGAAACCCAGTGCAGTATTCTTGCCTGGAAAATCCCATGGACAGAGGAACCTGGCAAGCCATAATCCAAGGGGTTGCAAAAAGCCAGACATGACTGAGTGACTAACACTTTCACTTTCAGACTACTTAAGTAATATGAATTTGAGAGAAATTTGTGACAGTGAATTTTTCTTTATTGATGGATAATATTGAAAAGAACTGAAAATATTTAAATTTCTAGAATTTTTATCATACTGCATATATTAGTAAAAAAAACATTATTTTGTGAAAGCAAGAAGGACGGTATTTCAAGAGTCATGTTTAATTTGAAACCAGGAATCATTTGATAGACAGAAATTTTGAAGTAAAACTATCAATATTTAAAAAATTGGAATGCAGAAATTGATTCCTAACTGGACCTTTTAAAAACCAGTAGAGCCATTTTTCCTTCCAAAACCTGAGATACCACCAGACTAAAGAGAAGATATAGGTAAATACTAGTCTAATAATTGTATTGCCTTATAATGAAGCATTCTACAAACTAGCAATTGAAGATATTTAAGGGCTAGACTGTTAACTTGTCAGGTGACATGTTTTGTAGAGTATTGAGTACAATGACTTATACGATAATAAGCATCAAATAACTAGGAAAATCTTAAATAAGAGGGTATGTATATGCAAGTTAAATCATGTAGCATAATCCTACCCACTAAATGTTAGTTGAATTAGACTTTTAATGTTTTATCATTAGGAATATTTTAGGTCATTTGAAGTCTTATAAAACTGATAGAATGACAATTAGATTTCCTGGATAAAGTTCCCTGGTTATTTCCTTCAACTCTATACTTTAGGCAAAACAAAACTTACTCACTGGCGGGGTGTCATGATAATGAGAAAGATAGTTTTATTAACACCAGCTGAATCATACAATAAATGGATCCATTCCAGTCCCTTGTTATTCTTGTGTCTTGCCTTCATTTTATATAAAAAATTTATTACTACTTAACATATTCTGTCTCCCCCCACTCAATTGTATACTCCATGGGAAGAATAACTTCATCAGATTTGATCATTTCTGAATCCTCAGAACCTGGTATATGGTAGAATTTAAATAAATATTTGTGGAGTGGAATAATTGACATTGACATTCCTATAGATACATTTATGAAGATACATAATCATATATGAGCAGAAAAGACAGTAATATGTATTACTCCCAATGTTTGCCATAGGATTTTTCTCATATTTCTTCATGGGGGTTTATATTTATCAACACATGTGAATGACTTAATAAATTTTTTTTAACAAAGAAACATAGATCTATTCATAGGAAAATCATAGACTAGCTGTGTAAAAACTAGAGTGAGAGATAGAAAAGATGTCTCAAACTAACAGTGTTTTATTTTTGATAGAATTTTGGTTTACTAATATTGATGTATGATCAAAATTATAGGCTGTGTGGCCCCTGGATGTGGGAGCTCTGTAAAGACCAGCAAGATAACTTTAAAACAAAAAACAGAGCCAAGGATTATATTTAGTGTAGGTATTCCATGTGAGGATAAGATATTTGTTTAGATTTGATGAGAGAAATACCTAAAGAGACAGAAGGGTTTGGAGTGCTAGGTGGTAACATTTATTTTAAGTACTTATAATGTACAAAAGAGTACTTTCACATTTTAACTTATGCGAACTGTATCATTGACATATAACACTCATTTGTAAATAACCACATACTCTATATTAGTAAATATCTTTCCAATAGATAAATTTCTGGTACTTTTTTGAATGATTATGTTTTCTTTGCCAATATTTATAATGCCATCAGACAATCTTGTTTGAACTTTGACAATAAGGACTGGAATTCTGTAAATTTAGTTCATGACTGTGACTAAAGTCACATATTTACATCTCACTTCATTTAATAATTAATAGAAATAGAACTTCTGTTACCTCAAAAAATGTTGATTCCTTAAGAATTCCTTTAGAGTTGGTTTCACAAAATAGATGCCTTGGCTAATACTAAAGGTGTAGTGATGATTTTACTGTATGGGAGTTTTCAGTCTTTTGAAACTGTTGTTCGTTTAAAGAGCTTTCAAAGTGTCCAGAAAATGCTAAGATAGTCTCCTAAAACATTAAAGTTCAATTACTGTTCTATGAAAGAAGACATTATACTCATTTTTTTCACTAAATTTACCTGATTTTTATATCAAATGAATCAGATATGTTGCTGTCATGAAGATATATCCAAAATTATATACTGAAGGCAGTGATCATACAGGAGGCAGACAGAGAATTCGGTATCTTCTATTGAAGTTGAGCATAAAGATATTCGAAACGGTAATTATCATTTCTTTCCTTTAATTGTCTGAGCACCTAGACTGAAAGTGATATTTTTCCTTTAGTTATTTTGACAAATAATTTTTTCATTTTGAACAAAGTTCTTACATAAGCAAATTTGTAAAGCCTTCTATAAACCATAATTCAATTCTAATTTAGCCTTATACATAACTGGGGACAGATGCCAATTTAGAATGGATATCATCATGATGCATCCATTTGATCCGTAATTTTAAAATCCAATGTATAATTAATATAATTGTTCTAGATTTTTGTTTTCTTATGCTGTATAAGTGTCCTAAAGTTCCATGGAACTCAAGCACCCACCCCTTTTGTCAACATACACATTCTATGTTAAAATATCTGTATGATTTCTTTCATTCACAGATTAATGTTGTCATTATTTGTTCAGATACTATTTATGCCCAACTTAGAATTTGCATTTCATACATAGCTACTTGGGCATCAATTTCAACCTTCAGAACTGTTAGCAGAAATACAGAGATCTTTGAAAACACTGGAAACAGCAAAGTGATCAGAGCGTTCTGTGCTGATTTTCAGTATTTGACACAAATTTAGCTGACAGTTACTTTAATTAAATAATTAAAAAAAAAACTAGAGTAGAAAGTTATTCACCAGGAGGTAAGTGAAGACTACTAGGAATCAGCTAATAACTTGTTCTTACTTTAGACCAAACCTAGGTCAGAAAGGTAAGCATCTAGCTATTATACGGCCAACTTTATATCATTCAAGTCAAGCTTGAAAAAGCAGGTTTCAGATGTTGACTTTTGCTTTCCCCAGATATATGTGATCTTTGGAGGAGAAAAGGACAGCTTTAGGCCCTTGGTGCTGGCATTTTCATGTCTTTCTCAATACCGCAACCATGCTGTGTCCTTTGGAGGTGTTCTTTTACTGGACTGTTCCCCAATGAAACTGGGTCTTGAAGTGTCAATGGTATCAAGCGAGATCATAGGGTACCCCTCTAAATCTGCCTCTGGTTGATGTCAGTGCTGCTAGCCCTGCGGATTCTGGTCATAGCTGCCAACTTTCTCTTTGAAACTTCTTCCTTTTCATTATGTTTAGGTGCCTCTCAAGTCACCGAGCTTTGGTCCAGACTCAAAATCAAATTTCTTTTTTCTCGTCTCTCCCTGACTGATCTCAGAGATATTACAAAGCACATTAAATCTCCAAAGAGAGACAGCACTTAAAAGTGCTATTTCACTTTTGTGTTAACTCACAAAAGTCAGTATCTCTGACTGATCACATATGAAAGAACCCTTAAAAAGGACAGTATCACATTAAAAAAAAATTAAAGCATTTTAAACTGCGCTTTGGGGTCTATCTTCTTTCAGACATTTCAACTTGATACAATGGTGGGGGTAGGTGGGTGGAAACTTGGTCTAAAAAATAATGATTAGCAAATTTGGGAAAGTCTTTGTTTGACTGGATACTTTTTGCTTTGTCAGGACTCCTGCCAGTGTATGAATTTCACCTCTCATTTGACCGATTCAAATTTCTCTACACGACCTTCTGTTTTTGAAATATTGGTTTCTTTTTTTACCCCTTGGATAAAAGTAGTCGTAATAATAACAATGAATGTAGGCAAAGAATTCTGTTTTTATAAATATAAAATTGGGTACTGTTTTAGAAAAGGTATGCCATCTTAAAAAAAGTTAAGAAAGCTAAAACTTAAATGATGGGGAAGATTTTATTAAGGAAAGAAAAATTAACCATGTTTGATAGTCCATGGGTATGATTTCATAGCTGTGATTATGACTTCCTTTGCTCTCAGAGAAAAGGGTATTAACTTTAACATATTTACGAAAAATCTCGGATATCTTGTCAAGTAGGTAGAATAAAGCTCAGAAAAATCAATCTGATCTAAACTTCCCCAAATAGTATTTGTTTGTAACACTTATATTGTAAAACTGGAATCTGTGTATCTTTAACTAGCTCTTATAGAATAACATGGAATACCCAAGAAAGGTATGTGATTAATAACTTTTTTATTCTATCAAGGGAAAACTGAGTAATTCTCAGTCTCCTATACCATTAAGAATCTTCAATGGCTGGAAAATCACATGTAGATTTGATATTTATAAAATATTACCTATGACAAATCTTCCAAACTAGGCATGAAAAATTGAAGAACATTTTATCTGATTTTTAACTTTCCGAGGTGCATGGTGTATGTGTGTATGTGTGTGTGATTTTTATTTTCTGGCCTTTGTGAAGGTGAGCATACTTCAAAATAGAGGAAATGTGGACACTAGATTTTGGAGTAACTGGTACATTTACGTGGGAAAACACTGCTAAAGTATTATTGCCTCACAACTAAGATTGTACTAAGTATCATCTTCCACAAGGAAAAGGTCAACCGTAACTATGAAATAGTCTTTCGTCAACAGTTTTCATAACTAGTATCAAACTGATGGTTTTTTTCTTCCCTTGAGTGTTAAGCAACTGCTGGAAACCTTTATACTTTAAATCTTGAGGCAAGATGCATATAAATATTTTTATCATACAGAATAAGTAACTTTTAAACTTTTTATGCTACTGGATGTAATATATATTATATGTGAGTCTAAGAACATTCATGGAGCTTACTACACCTTTATATATTTATACAGTGTGAGGGTTTAATTAATGATTCAGTTTGCTCCAATTCAGAGTAGTTGACATTTTGATTTTCATATATTAAAACTTTCTAAATTCCAAGGGTACACCTCATTGATGGGCTTTCCAAATTTTTAGCTAAGGTAAATTCAGTATCAAAATCTATCTATATTCTTCTTTTTTTTTAAAAATATATTTGACAGAGAAAATAACAGGGCACAAATATTAGTATGTAATGTTATAGATCAATTATAACATCAGTGCCCACTAAATAAATAGTTAACCTCATTGGATAAATAATTTATACAGCTTATAAGTGGAAAAAGTTGCTTACATAGTATACTATTTAAAACATATGGAGCTTACCTATATGCTGACCATAATGTGGGAAAAGAAATAAATAGCTCTAAAGTTATACAATTCAAAACTGGAAGACTGTGTTAAGACTTCAATCTGAAAGATTCATGAAATAAAAAGTAGTTTTAGAGAGGATTGTCCTCTTGGTTATTTTAAAAAAAGAATATATCTTACATATAAGTCTTCTTGAATTAAATGTTTCATAAAATAAGTATTTAATTTTTGAAAAAGTAATAGTTGCCTTTTTTGTCCTCTTGGTTATTTTAAAAAAAACAGTATATCTTACATATAAGTCTTCTTGAATTAAATGTTTCATAAAATAAGGATTTTAAGTTTTGAAAAAGTAAGAGTTACTCTTTTTCATAACCTCAGATGTAATGTGAGCTTATGTTTTTAGCAAAATAGCTATTCTCACCAAAACCTACTTTGAAAGAGATAACATTTTTTGAGCAATTGTTACTTGGCAGAAATTGTTTATACACTGACAAGTATCAACTTATTTAATACTCACAATGATTCTGTGTGGTAAATACCATAGGAGATCATTTTGAAAATAAAGAAATTGGAGTATAAATTTGTAAAAAAAATTCACAGTTATACAACTCACATAGGTTGCATTCAGAACTTAGGCCCTTAACCAATGATCTCTGTGTGTATGTGTGTGTGTCTTAGTTGCTCAGTCGTGTCCAGCGCTTTGTGAACTTTTGGACTGTAGCCTGTCAGGTTTCTCTGTCCATACAATTTTCCAGTCAAGAATACTGGAGTGGGCTGCCATTTCCTTCTCCAGGGGATCTTCCCAACCCAGGGATCGAACCTAGGTCTCCTGCAATGCCGGCAGATTCTTTACTGCCTGAGCCACCAAGAAAGCCCCAACCAATAATCTATATTGCCCATCAAATGTTTCCAGAAACTCTCCTATCTGTCCTGGGTGTCTGTTTCCTTTAGTTTGCGTTGCTTCTCCAGAGAATAAGTATTGAGATGAACTTGAAAAACTTAGTTTATCATCTAGGATTTCTATTATATTTTCTAAACAAGATACAGGCAAATGAAAACTGATTTTATAATTTGTTTTGTTTTGTAGTTTCATCAAGATTTTTGCTCCTAGGTTGACATTAATTTAAACAACTGAATTAGAGGCAAACATACCCTAGAGAGAAAAGAAAGATTGGCAGCACACACTTCATGACTCAGTGTATCTGTTCCCTAGGAAGTTTTTTAAAGTTTTTTTTTTTTTTTAACATATCCCTGGAAAACATATTAGAAAATATTTTAGTTGGGAAGCTATGACAAAATACATGAAATACTGGGGCGATCAACTGAAATTATTACTTAAACTCTTAAATAATCCAGATGGCACAGTGGTAACAAATCTGCCTGGCAATGCAAGAGACATGAGGGATGTGGGTTCGATTCCCGGGTTGGGAAGATCCCCTGGAGAAGGAAATGGCAGCCACTGCAGTATTCTTGCCTGGAAAAGTGTGTGGACAGAGGAGCCTGGCAGGCTACAGTCCGTGTGCTCACAAAGAGTCAGACACAACTGAATGAATGAGCACGCTTGCTCTTAATATTTATTGTCATATAAGCATAGTGTTATTATGCTCTATAAATAAAGAGGGAAAAAGCATTATTTTATTATTTCAGTTTAGAAGTCTACAAAGGAAGATGTTAGTCTTCACTAGAACTAAAGATGAATAGCAACTCTAGCGGGGGAAGTGCTGAAATGAACAAAAGTTTTTCATCAGGTAGTGTATTAAGTTTTATGCAATAAACTAATTAAAAAAAAAAAAAAAAGCAATTTACACAGATGCCCCGTCAAACACTACAGGGGAAGCGCAGATGGGGCACTATCAAGTAGCATAATGCTCTAGTACTCATTTATAAAATCTGCATAATTCTTCCAAACATCTGAAGCCCTGTAAAGAAACACATGCTAAATTAAAAAATATATATTGCTCTAAATTCAAACACTCTTTTACAGGCTGTAATATATTTGAGTGGGTGAAGTGCTATTTGTGGGTAGTATTTGCCTCACATTTAGTAAAGTTTAGAAATGGAAACAAATGTATGCATACAGGGAATTCCCTTGAATAAGCCATGTATGTGCCCAATATTCTGATGTACACTGTATTTCCAGTAGATTGCTATTACTAACTGGATAAACATAGGATATCTTGAGTAGTTGAACAATTCACTTGGTTAAAGAGGAGCACAAAATCCAGAAAACTTTATCTATATGGTAGGAGAGATTTATTTTCTCCTTTTAAATTATTTTGTTTTCAAGCTTCAAAAGCCTCATTTTATTTAATTCATACTGATGTTACTTGTGTTATAATGTTTTTTTGGCCTGATGTGGGAAGCAAAAGTACCTAAATTTAATAATCACTACTAACTGCATGAATGCATTTTCCTCTAATGATATTAGTGGGCAAATTTATATTGTTTTGCTTTTTTGCTTATCTTTTAAAGATCTATTTTTGAAAATGACTCTAGTGCCCTGAGCTGTGTATAGAAGAAACATTAACTAAATGCCTGACTCCTCTTTCTCTGACTTATGCCTTATCATCTTTCCTGCCAAGATTCTTGATGTTCCTCTGTGATTTTATTCCTTTGCTTTTTTTGTTTGTTTGTTTTCTTAGTGGTATAAGTCAACACAAAGAAAGAAAGAAGTGAAGTTGGGGGTTAGGGTTGGGGGCTAGGAATGAAAAGCCTCCTTGAGCATTGTTTTACTTTTACCCAATCTCTCCACTACCTATATTTAAGATATACCATATGCAATCTCATTGCCTTTGACTTTATTGGTTTCGTTTTCATATGGGTTGAAATAATTAATACAGAGCCATTGAGTGATGCGAATGTACTCTTCATTGCATTGTTGAACATGCTAAATAATTTAAACGCACAGAGGACTCTCTAGTGCCTGGTGGGGGAGGTAAAACCATACCCATTTGGAGGGGGCAGGGGGTTGAGGGTCTTTGCTTTTTTGTTTCTATTGAATGCTTTTCGGCTGTACAGCTGGAAAGGGCATTCCTATAGGACTTTAAAGGCAAAGTGGAAAAATGACATAAAAGCCTTGCTTGGATTTGATTGATGCACTCTCATATTTGAAGTTCACTCAGAGCTTTGTGCTAGAAGGCCTGGGTCACTCTATCCAGCACTCTAATGAGACTGTGTGTGAACACTTCCAGCTTTGTAGGCCTTGCTTTAATCAGAGATTGGAAAACACTCCTGACTGATAGGCTCCAGAATCAGATCTAAACAGAAAATAACATGCTCGATTTGGCCTCTGAAGGTGGGTTGAGCAAATCTTTGTGATATATTGGAGCATTTGCTGAGTGCAAGTGCACGTGGGGTGGTTCCTATTTCTGTCGGCAAATACAAATTTTTCACTCAGCAGGCGTAATCAGAGCTAACTCGAGAGGAGAAATAACAAAAACTCAACAGCCCTTAGCAACTCAGCATGGCATAGAGGGATTTAAGACTTTAGCATTTTATCTCCATCAGTATGAAAATGTATGAGGAAATCTGAACTTTGAAAGTGCAAATAAACACATTTAACACATTGCAAGCCACCTATTTTACTGGGTCTTTTGGGTACTTTCAATTCTTCTTCTTTTTTTTAAATCAATTCTTTATCAATTTCACTTTAAATTTTCAAATTTCATAAAACGTGTTTCCTCTTCTGTACCATTTAACTAGCTGACTTATATGGATGAGCAAAGAATAATGCAAGTAGCACCTCCCAATGGGTTACTAATACAAAATGAGATTCTGAATTCTAAAATTTTGTGCTGAATAGCAAAAGATAGTGTCATTCACTGATGGGAAACATTCTCCTCAGGCTTCATGAGAACTACTAGAAATCCCCAACAGCCACCATATATGGACACCTGAGTCAGAGATCCTCTTGGGATTCACTTACTGAACTTTCTTATAAATAATGCAGTCGTGAAAATAATCCATAAAGGGTAAGTGGCATAGAGTGTTATTTTCACAAGCTGCATGAAGCATGCATACTCACTGCTTTGTTTACACAATTTTGATATTTCTAACTTCCTTGTTTATTAAATGTGATTTCCTAGAAGCAGTACAATATCAAAACCTATGATTAATATTGAACCTCATGTCCCTTTATCATTATGTCCAAATAATGACATCCTTCTTAGAGCACTATATACTGATATTGTTCGAGCATCTATGGTGCTAAAGTTCTATTAGTAAGGTAACCACATATTTTGTCATTCAAATTTATACATTTTCAGAATGAAAGAGAACTATTATTAGTAAAGCCAGAGAACAGACATACTGTGGATTGTGCCAGGAAAACCAGAACCTATGGTATCCTGCCTATAGGAAAGTAAAAGTGAAGTTGCTCAGTTGTGTCCAACTCTTTGAGACTCCATGGACTGTAGCCCACCAGGCTCCTCCATCCATGGAATTTTCCAGGCAAGAGTACTGGAGTGGGTTGCCATTTCCTTCTCCAGGGCATCTTCCTGACCCCGGGATCAAACCCAGGTCTCCCACATTGCAGGCAGACGCTTTACCGTCTGAGCCACCAGGGAAGATTTTGTTAAATAACATGGAAATCTTAACAAATCTTGGAATGGCAACTTTTCCATACCACAAATTTTACCTAGCATTTTTTGCATGGCTGGTAGTCTCAGTCAACTTGATTTTTAACAACAGGCTAAATATGTTTGATGTTTTATAGATTTTTTTTTTTTAGCAATTACAATTTTAGATGTACTTGGGTTTGAGAATATTAAAGAAATATTATGAACTGGCAAATATATGCAGCATCTTTTTTCTCTTAATATTTGGCTTGATGCCTGGAAGGACTCCTAGAAGGACTACTGGAAGGACTAGAGGGATATAAGTAGTTAAAGGGATAAGGGCACTGAAATTATTTTCTTCATCAGAAAAGAAGGCATTAGACATCCAAATCAAAGATAGGAAATTAACAGAATTCCACACTCCACATCTTGACTCACGCCCTAACCCCGTCTCGTGTACTCTCTTCCTTAATCACTGGGGATGTTTACTATGGAAAAAAAAATCTGCCAGATCACAGGATTACACTTTTTAAAAAACTAGGGATGCACTCCTGTCAAAACTATAAGTTCTGTGATCAATTATTCTAGGTAAATTTCTACTTTCGCTATTGTCTAGATATTCTCAAGTTTTCCTCAGTCTGTTTTTCAGAATGCAGGTGAATTATTTGGTGAAAATTAGATTCCTCTCTTTGTCTCTCTCTTTCTGCAGCAATGCTTAAAACTAATAATCCTGAAATGAGGGAATCTAATAAGCCAGCTAATCCTTTTGACTTTTATATTAAATAACTTGCATGTTTGCATATATCTCATAAAATAATAGTTTATTGAATGAGTAAGGAAATAGGACTAAATTAAAAGGTATAATGCAAACATTTCCATATATACCTATATGAATAATTATACAAGCACAAATGTGTAAATATTTGTTTCTAAAGTGCTTTTGATTCAATACTGCCATTTTTTTAAGGTTGGAAGAAGGATTATTCATTTTCAAGTATTTTCTCTGTGGTTCATCAGTTGGCAAGTATTTATGATTCTAAGTATGCCACAATTGTTCTTATTTTGGGGACGTCTTTGCTTTACATAATTTAATGAAAAATAGATGTAATTCTCTCTTAACTCAGAAATTTCTAGTAAAACTGAAGTGGTTACAAAAAATCATATTCTCGCTAAAGTAAGTAAATTTGATTGCATGTCAAAATATTATCCTGGTGTTTAAGATTATGGAGAATATATAGGTGAATAAACTTGTTTATGCCATGTGCTTCCTTATGGTATCATCTCAGCATATTTGGGGTTATAGTCAGTTGGCTCATATAAGCACATTAAATGTAGCAGTGAGATCATTTGGTGTAATTAATATATTGTTTATAACCTTGATTACTTTTTTCATTTCTATCACATCTAATCCAAGACAAACCTCCATCCACTCTACCTTCTAACTAGCTGCCAGACAGGGCTGCTTTTCTCTGTAATTCCTATCACTGATTTAGGTTAGACCACAGTTATCCTTCCCACATGAATTGTTTGCCTATAATTTTGTTGTTTTTCAGTCCATTTTCCACATTGTGAGGACAAGCTTTCTAAAATGCAAATCATTTTAGATCATTCCCCTGCTTGCAAGTGTTTGACAGCTCTCCACTACTCCCAGGTAAAGCTGGGCTCATTCGTAGCTAACAAATTTGTTAATCTACCATTCTCCCATCATTCCCTCCCTTGCACTCTCTTGTTCATTTCCCCCAAGTATTCCTTTCAACCCCACCCCCTTTCCTTCTATAATTATTTGATTATTTTCATCCATTCAGGACAGTTTCGGCACTTCCCTTCAAAATCTTTTTTGATTTCTGAAATCTGGATAGGTTGTTCTTCCTAGTGAAAGTGAAAGTCTCTCATTCGTGTCTGACTCTTTGCAACCTCACGGACTATACAGTCCATGGAATTCTCCAGGCCAGGATACTGGAGTGGGAAGCCATTCCTTTCTCCATGCGATCTTCTCAATCCAGGGATCAAACCCAGGTCTCCCTCATTGCAGGTGGATTCTTTACCAGCTGAGCCACCAGGGAAGCCCAAGAATACTGGAGTACCAATAATAGCCTACTCTTGCTTTATCATACTTGTCCATTTACTTATCTGAAACCCTATTATATTGTAAGCTTCATAATAGTGCTTGTCTTTCTTGTCTGGTTTGTAGTAAGTCAGAGTGAGGTATATTGTGTGGTATATCAGTATGTTTTTGTTTGCTGAGTCAATGGATTGGTTAATCAAAACATGAGCCTCTGTGAAAACAACCTAATATTAAAGACATATACATTCCTATCTTGTTAACTACATTTTCTAACACAGTTCTATGTAGATATCTGGTTTCAATTATATGAAGTACTTAAAAAATTCATCATTTGATTTCAAATCTTTTACAATTGGTTTTTGTTATTTTCCACCTTTGTAAGTATATTCTTACTCTTTTTCTTTCTTTCTCTCATTCTGGTCCTATCTATGTTTCAAAGTAAAATATATCATCAGTAGGACACAGAACAAACAGCATGTTATTTTCATGAAATGTTGAAAATGAATTATAAAACCCTTGAAGGAAGAATGTAGACATGGATTTCCATGCTATATTGCTAGTCATTAGCAGAGACATTTACACTGGTGCATTCTTCTGAGTAAGGAAAACATCAAACTTCATGAAAGGTTATTGATTTTTCTCTGTCAAGTGACTATAATACTTAACTATTAATTTTATATTAAACTATTTTTAAAATCAGGTATCATACTTTATCTTCTCCCACTTATACTTCTAGGTCTGAATCTTGCTTTATGTGTCTGAATCATATTTAGACATATACTGATAATTTAGTTGTAACATCTTCCTCCCTGCAATTGTGACACAATAAAGTTAAAAGAAGAATGCATTTAATATATAATAAAAAATGAAACTCACAAAATGAATATACATATCACATATATGATTTTTTATTTTAATCATTTTCAAATTCCTAAAATACAAAATGGAAATGGAAGAAATAAAACAAGAATACATTTACTTGTCTTATAAAACTTAAAGTTAGAATTAGAGTACGTTTAAGTCAATTTGGGAAAATTTTTGAAAATCCAAGATTTACGGGAATTAAGTCACCTGAAACATAAAACAAATATTGGAAAATACACTTGATTGGAAAGATCAAGCACCAAACAAATCAAAGGACTTGAGCCAGGTCTTGTTTATGTTGGATATAGTTTCCAAGCGTATCATGTTTACTTACAGTCTCAATCCCCTTTGTATCAGCGTCCAGGTGAGCTAGTGGTGCATTGGCTGGTGCTAGCGCCAGTGCAGGAGACAGAAGAGATATGGGTTTGATCCCTGGGTTTGGAAGATCCCTGGAGTAGGAAACGGCAACCCACTCCAGTATTCTTTCCTGGAAAATCCCAAGCACAGAGAATACTCTGGAGGGGTATAGTCCATAGGGTCGCAAACAGTCGGACATGACTGAAGCAACTGAGCACTGAGCACCTACTTTTTTATTTGACTTGAGGGATTAAAATATTTTGGTAAAGCTTAATTAATACTCCCAAGGGATTTAGAAGCTTTTTTTTTTTTTTTTTAACATGACAATTTTTCTTTCTTTGATGGGACCACAAATGGTTAACTGAACACCTCTTCTGAGTAACCAGATGGTTCTAGTCCTGACAGTACAAGGGGAAATCGGCATTTTTGTGGCCAGTTCATCTTCCCATCCCAACTGCCTGACTCCAAAGCTGCAAACTCTGAGCTCCGGGAAAGTGTGACCACTGTGTTGTCATGCTCAAAATTTGCACTGTTGCCTATGGGCCAGACCAGAAACCTCAAGACAGAATTTTACTGGGTAGCCCAATAGTTGGCTTTTGTGATATGAAACTGTAGAAACTTACACTTACTATATTTCATCCATATTCCCTCTGCTCTATTATTTGTTTATAAATAAAAATGTTTAAGTAACAATTGCTATCCACACCTGTGCGAGATGCCTCTTAGCCTTAAACAAACCTCTGGGGAATAACACTACTGGAATCAGAAGAGAAATTAAAAAATCTAGTCACCCAGTTCTAGGAAATCCCTTGGAAAGCAAAAAATATATCCACATTTTAATATACGAGGGAAAATAATCTTATTAAATAACATTCCTCTGTTTGTATAAGTAATTTTAGGAAAAGTCAAATTTTGATCAGTTACATCACCCTTATATAGTTTATTCACTAAAATCAAGTGTTTCTTTCTACTTCACTTATAGTTGTCAAAGTCTGACACAATGAAAAGCATTCCAGAAGTGTTTTTTGAAGTGTTTCGTATTTCTTTTAGTTTTTTGTAAAGAAATAATATTCTTATTGTATTAATAAGAACATAGTTGGGAAATGTCTCCAGCTATTTCAGTTTTAAACTAAAAGTTCAAGGGGTTTTCAAGGGTGACTAATTGTGATTGAACTATCCCCTTTTTTTTTTTTCAAAAAAGTTTGATTCTTCAGTAAATGATATAAACATCATATCAGAGATTGCTCATGTGGGTTAATGAAATAGTTTATTATAAACAGAACTTGCTCCTTGGTTGTAAAGAAGCAGAGTTGAGATCAGAGAAAATTAATTTTGTTTTTCAATACTTTGGTTAATCCCCTTTTATTGCTTTTTTTTCATTTTGGAAAATGCAGTTTGTTCTTTTAAATCAATAAGACTTATCTACTGTTTTGTAATGTAATACAGAAAAAATAAGCTAATAACAAATGAGAGGGCTGCTTATATTTTTTTAACTAAAATTCTACTAAATATGTCTACTAAAATAGTCTACATGCTAGCAAGATACATTTTAAGATTTGTTAAGCTCAGGCAAATTGTGGAAAGCAAACAGATTATGGTTATGGAGGATAAAGATATATGAATTAAAATAGAATTTATAATCATTAAACTAGAGAGAAGAGAAACTGAAATAAGTTCTTTTCTTTTCAAAGGAAATAATCTGTGTTTTTTTAATCAGAGAAGAAAAATACAAAGGTCTAACTACCATGTAAATTCATTTTAAATGTCATGTCTTATTAGAACCTAATAATCAGAATGCCTATTTCCCTTTTTCGCTTGAGCCATCAAATTTGTCAAAATTTTATGATAATTCATTCCATCATTCCTTAGACATTTAAATGACAGACTGTCGTAGTAAAGGGAGGGAAGTCTCTGTAATCCTACTTCTCTTGTTAAAACTGCCTCCAGAGGGGTCTTTAAAATATTCCATATCATGGCATGAGCAGCTACTGAATTTCTCAAGTCTGCTTATGATTCCCTGCCTTTTTGGAAAATGGCAATAAGTTGGCCACCTACCATTCTTGACCTTTTGACTTCCTAGCCATGGCTGACCAAGTCCTAGTCTGGCTTGTGGAAGCTCTAGTGTCAGTCTCATCCTCTCCCATAGAGTCTGAAGCTGTCTCCTGAACGCGTAAGCTCCCCCTCTAGTGTTCGCTGCTTATCAAATTATTCCTCTAACAAATAAGACAGAGAACTGCCAGATTTTTGGCTCCTCATACAAGGACATAGCTTGGAGTAACATTTTATGAATGTTTGTAATGGTACAAAGAGGAATATGTAAGTATAAATTCTACATTAAAAAAAAAAAGTTCTTTCCTTTTGAGCATCTGGAAAGCATCCTAGCTGTTTGGCTATGGAATTCTAGAAAATGCTGATTGTGCTGCCTTGCAGGGGAATGCATTGCTGAGGAGGATGAGCTTGGATGCTGTAAGATGACCTGGTTAAACAAAAATCATCCTTTGTGTTGGAAATTTGAAGCCTGGTTATAAATAAGTGACTTTCTATTGAAAACTGACACCGAGGAACTCCTTAGTTTTGCAGACTAATTACCAATCAAGTAGCACGATTGAGTAGTATGGACAGTTAGCGGCCTCAGGATTTTATTTTTCCAAGAATTTTGAGAAAGACCAGTAAAGAATTAAATCCTCTCTGTTGGCCATTACAAGGAACCTGGGTAAATAAGGTCCTAAATACTAAAAGGCTTAACCTCCCTATAGCTGACACAGAACTACAGAAAAAAAGTACAATGGATATTGGTGATAGTTTAAAGAGTGTTGGGCTCAAAGGTTAAAAGTTCAGCCACTTTGTTAAAAGTAGTGTTGAAGCTTCAGTGAGACATAATCCAGAATTTATCATGCAGTGAAACTAAGAGAAAGGAAAAACAAAGAAAGATCAAGCAAAAGAAGGAAAAAAGTAAAAAATAAAAATCTGAAAAAGTCCTGAGAGGCAAAAGCTCCAGTTGGTCACCAAACTGAAATCTACAAGGCTATGATATTTTAACTATAGTACATAATTTTTTAAACTAAAACAAACAACAACAACAACAAAAACCCCAGAAAACATGCACAACATTTTTCAAAGAAGGCAAAAGGAGTTTTACTATTTAAGTGATTGCATCAAAATTTGTTTCAAAGGATGGAATATGTCTTAGAATAGGTTATATAATTTATTTAAGATTCAGATGGGAAATAATATGACCACATTAAATTAGCTTTGGCTTTAATCTTCTAAATTTAGGGTAATTATTTAAGTCCTCAGCCAACATTTTTCTTTATATCAGTGATTCTATAAACATGGTTAGCTAATTTTATTCTTGTGTTATAAATTAATATATATTTCTTAATAACAATCCTAAAACTTTTAAAAATGATAATTAAAAAGGGTAATCTCCTATACTCAAGGGAGAAACTTCCTTTTAAAGTGTTTTGTTTTATATTATTTCATAATAAAAATGATCACTAGTATCATCATTATCACTAAGCAGATATCAAGTCCCTACAATTTATATAAATAATACATTCTGTAAGAACCCAAATTACATTTCTTTTGGTGTTGAATTACTCTATTTTGGTTTAATAAAGATGTTAAAATATCTTCTAAAGTAAACCATTCCTTAAAAATATTCCTTATTTTGTTGCTATTGTTTTGGTCTCTACTTGGTCATTTAAAACTGGGTTGCTTAATACAACAAAAGAAGAATAATGCCTTCAAGCCCTGCAATGTTAGACCCTCTCAATGTTTTCCTCTTTCCAATTTTCCCAGTTCTGTTTTATGAAATCCTACTTTAGCGCTCTCTTTTAAAGCTGACTTAAGGGCCTTAAAAAGATCATCATTCATGAACTGGTGGGGTCAGGTGACAAGGGCCTGTCTTTGATGCACAGGAGGCCCTTTGAAGGTTTAAAGGACTAATATGGTTCATAGGTCCATTCAGTATTGAACTTCTTGGATGAGACTGACAACAAATAGGATGATCATTTCCACTGAGCGGAGAGTTTTGCAAGGTGGACAACTCTCTGCTCTGAACTGGACTGAGATCACACGCACTTCTCTCTGAGCAGTTGTTTGATAGGAGTATCCCTTCGTCTCATGTCTCATGCTAGGTTGCTTTATGAGACACACAGCGTGAATTCAAGGCCAGGACAAATATAAATACCACTTTCTGAGTTTTTTTTTTTTTTAGATGGTGCTCTGAGCCATTGGCTCAGGCAAACTTGAAACCATCAATAAAATTCCAGAGTAAAAAGAATGCCACGCATAAGAGTAAAATTGAACTTTATGAAATTTTCATAATTCAAGTCTCTAGTTGTACAAAATTTACATCAAAATTTCTAGCATGAAGGAGGCCATGAGTTATATCAGCTTGACTAATTTAATTGCTAAAGATTATGCAGCTTTGCAAAGGACAAATGAAGGGGCTTGTATCCATCAAAGTGATTACAGGAAAATAAACACACAGAAAAATAAGACAACAACAAAAATAAAAGCCCCAAATAAATTTAACTACACAGAACCCGAAGACCCTTGTAATTAAGGGTGATTTATAATGGGATTATAAAATACAGGAACCATAAGGGATTTTAGAGATGACCTCATCTATTTTTCTCATTTGCCAACTCTCAGGCCCAGGAAAATGTAGAAAAATAAGTTGCTTATGTACTATCATGTGGCTACAAAGTGGAGAACAAAGGCTGGGATCTTCATCTCTGGGTTTCAATGGCAGTTGCTCTGTTCACCAAGTGAGCTTCAGCCATGCCCTGAAGGTAGGTAGGGAGGCTTTTACTGAAACAGAAAGAGACATTTTTGAAAAGTTTGGAATAGATGTGACTTATTCAAGGAGATAGTAAACAGAGAAGAAAGAAGCTGAATGCTTGATCAGGGTAGAAAAGGTACTTTTTACATTCTTCAGACTCATGATCTTTACTGAAAGAATTAGTAAGATATAATTTTTTGTTGAAACCAGTAATTAAGGAACAAATGATGGCTGACTGAAGACCATATACTTCTTTTTACTGAATATATTGGAAAAGTTTATCAGGATGTTTACTTTCTTAGTAGTTCTCTGTAATAAATGTGTAGTCGTAGGTCCTAACAAATGCATAAACGTGATTCTTATGGATTACAGTGAAAACTTTGATCAAGTTTATTTTCAGAAGAAATTAAATATTAGTTCATTAGTTAATTAACAGCAATTTCAATGGTGAGGAGATAAGAGTAAACTGTTCGATGGCTTTTAAACAAAAATAGAAAATTAAAAAGAGGGAAAAAAAGGTGGAAGTTTTGAAAACAATGAAAAAAGTCTAGATTTAGTTAAACGAAGATGGTCATAAGAAGTATAGATTGATACCTTTCAGAGTTAGAAGTCAGTAAGGAAATAAATGTTTATTTGTAGGGAGGAGTGGCTAAAAAATGTGGTTTAATGTTCTCATTGTGCTGCTGAACTAACATGAATTAAATGAACTACATGAAGTAAATAAGAAACAGAAGTATTGTTGGTATTTACACTTAAAACACGACTCATGGATTACAGGTTGTTCTTTAGTATGAGAACAAAGAACCCGTACATTAAACATGAGTCAGATTGCCCAGAATCAAATTTAATTAGTGGAAGTAGCTAGTCCACCTGGTAAATAAGTCATTGTGGACATGTTAGAACTTGATTATTTTGATCATCCTGTAAAACTTCGATTGATTTTAAGAACTCGATTTATTAACTATCTCCATCAGGAGGAGCTCTCTGATACTCCTGTTCTCTATGGCTCCCTTCTTCCTTGCTTTGCTATAATTCTGTGGTGTATTTACTTTTCTGCACTCTGCCTCCTTTGTTGATCTTTTCATCTTACTCAGTGAAAAAATACCCAAGAGCTGTGATTATATCTCTCTTTTCTGCATTTACAGTGCTCTGTTCTCAGTGTCTGGCACACAGTACACACTCAATAGAAAACAGTTTCACAAATGAAATTGTTGATTAAGGATGAGAGAAAATGAAAGAATGAAAGGAAACTTTAGCTTCAAGTCTGCATTCTATAGACTACTCATTATTTTGTGGATATAGCAGCAAGGTTTCTGTGAGAATAAACATATTTTTTTCCAAGGTGAAGGGTCATATTGCAAACAAGAGCCACACCGTGGTAATTGTGACTCAATGTCAACTCTAAAATTATAAAATAATTGTAAAACTACTTTGCTCTAGAATGTTAAAATTGTATCTCCTTTAACAAGTGTCTCTCCAAATGCTACATGATAATAACTCAAGCACAGTAATCTCATCATAGTTTCAGTACTATATTATCCAACTCATGCCATCTATTCAGTGAGTATTTAAGGATGCTCTAGCAGAGTAGTAGCAATTACACTTTCTTCTCCTTGTGAAGTTTACATACAAGGATAAGAGGCAGTTGATAAACAATCAATGTGGCAAAAGTGCAATGGAAGGAAAGAATAACAGAATACAGGATTTATGGCAGAAAGTGAAGAGGAACTAAGAAGCCTTTTGATGAAGGTGAAAGAGGAGAGTGAAAAAGTTGGCTTAAAACCCAACATTCAGAAAACGAAGATCATGGCATCTGGTCCCATCACTTCATGGGAAATAGATGGGGAAACAGTGGAAACAGTGTCAGACTTTATTTTTTTGGGCTCCAAAATCACTGCAGATGATGATTGCAGCCATGAAATTAAAAGATGCTTACTCCTTGAAAGGAAAGTTGTGACCAACCTAGATAGCATATTAAAAAGCAGAGACATTACTTTACCAACAAAGATCCGTCTAGTCAAGGCTACAGTTTTTCCAGTGGTTATGTATGGATGTGAGAGTTGGACTGTGAAGAAAGCTGAGCACTGAAGAATTGATGCTTTTGAACTGTGGTGTTGGAGAAGACTCTTGAGAGTCCCTTGGACTGCAAGGAGATCCAACCAGTCCATCTTAAAGGAGATCAGCCCTGGGATTTCTTTGGAAGGAATGATGCTAAAGCTGAAACTCCAGTACTTTGGCCACCTCATGCAAAGAGTTGACTCATTGGAAAAGACTGTGATGCTGGGAGGGATTGGGGGCAGGAGGAGAAGGGGACGACAGAGGATGAGATGGCTGCATGGCATCACTGACTCAATGGACGTGAATCTGAGTGAACTCTGGGAGTTGGTGATGGACAGGGAGGCCTGGTGTGCTGCGATTCATGGGGTCACAAAGAGTTGGACACGACTGAGCGACTGAACTGAACTGAATGCTAAAAAAATTTGTGTGTTTCTTATATATAGGTTAGGCTGTGCTTGCAGGTCACCAAGGCTCTGCCTTTGTGGTGTAATAGTGTATGCAATTGTTCTTCCTTAACTTTTTCTAGAGATTCAGACCAGGGATACTATGGTTGAAGGTTGAATTTTCAATGTTTTCATATCTAAATTGAATGCTCCCCACATTGCAATGACTTAAGTATCCTGTTGTTGATTATCCTCTAGACATATTCAGCCCAACTTAGTTTGTAGCAGAATTGCTACTTTAATAAAATTTAAGAGATATTGGGGGAAATGCCCAGGATATACTATAAAATATAACTCTTTGAGAAATAATAGGTAAAACCGAAGAAAATAGAAAAAGGGGTATAGGAGGCCCCCAGAAATCATTAGGAAAAGTAGAGCCAATGATCTATTATAAAACTTATACCTTCAGCAAGGCATAAGGTAAATTGGACAATAATTCAAACAATACTATGTGCACATGTGTACAAATTGACCTAATGGAAGGAGTAAAAAGTGATACCAGTTGAAAATAAGTCATTCTACTTCCAGTAAATTTTATAAACCTTTGACTGGAAATATGGTAGATGGCATTTAAGTAGGAATAAAAAGAAAGAGAACCAGCCATGACATGATTACAGATGCATAGTGTTTCGAGATGAAATAGATCTTAGAAGGACATGTATATAAACTTTTTAACTTTACCATTGAAACTGAATTGAGGGAACTATTAACGGCAGACCATCTTGAAAGAGAGGAGGTCAATAATTCTACACACTATAGATATTAACATAAGCTCAGCTCCTTTGCTGACTTCTCTTATACTTGTGATCACATTTTATGAATGCGAACTTCTTGATAGTAGGCACCATCTCTCACATACCACTGAAATCCTGTTGCTTAGAACAGAGCCTGGTATAATGGTTCTATTATAACTGCTTGATCACTGCCTTGCTTGTTGAGTAGATAAGCAAATGAATGATGGATAACTATATGACTGACTTTCCGCAAACTATGATAAATCAAAAAGCCAAATAACAGAGCATTTGATAAAACTTGGCTTAATTTTGTAAACTTTTCTCTCTCAGATTTTTAAGAAATAATGAAAAGAATTGCCAGTACAATCTTAATTCCAAATAAAATAGAGTCAAAATTACTAAGAGCAAAGCATGTACCAAACCACTTTCGTGTATTAGATTGATTCCCATGGCAACCTCCTGAGATATGTATTATCCTCAATGAGAAAAAAGGAATAGCCAGGTCTAGGGAAATTATATAAATTGCCTAAGTAACACAGCTGGTAAACAGCAGAACTAGATTTGAAGGCAACTCTGGATGCCCGCACAGCAAATGCCCTGCCTTTCTGTTCTTCCAGTCTCCCTTTCAGTGAAATAAGACTTGAAGAAGTGGTGTTTAGACACCTATGAGGGTGTAATCTCGGCTTAGAACTTACAATAACTATGGGTAGGTACACTGAATGCAATTTAACCTATACCCTAAACTTTAGGAAAACTGGGAAGGGAAGGCCTGATTCTATGGTCATTCCTTTTAAAATGGAAGATGGCTCCAGTGTTATAAAAAAAACTCTGAGACATGAAACTAACAGTAAAATCTCTTAACCACCTTCTTCTAAGTCCAGGCTTTGTCACTTCCTAGTGTATGATCTTGGGAACTTCTCTGCTTCTCATTTTCCTGATTTGTAAAACAGTAATGGCGGGAATACTTTTCTTTATAAAGTCGGAGAACTACACGAGGTACAATTGCAAAGAAAAATGTTTAGAATAATGGGCGCACAGTAGACATTTAATAAATGTTGAAGAAATGCAACCATCGCAATGGTTTTGTGATAAAAGATGCAAGATCAAGTGAATAGCAGCCTAGAAGGGAGGAAATGAATACAGTATGGAATGACATAGAGACTGTCATACAGGGTGAAGTAAGTCAGAAAGAGGAAACCAAATGTATATTAACACATACATGTGGAATCAAGAAAATCATATAGATGATTTTATTTGCAAAGCAGAAATAGACACATAGACAGTGAAAAAAATGTATGGACACCAAGGGGGAACGAGGGGAGTGGGATGAATTGGGAGATTGGCATTGACACACATACACTATTGATACTGTGTATAAAATAGCTGAGCTTCCCATGTGGCGCTAGTGGTAAAAAATCCACCTGACATTTCAAGAGATGTAAGAGATGAAGTTTCAATTCCTGCATCAGGAAGATCCCCGGGAGGGCATGGCAACCCACTCCAGTATTCTTGCCTGAAACACCTCATGGACAGAGGAGCCTGGTGGGCTGCAATCCATGCAGTCACAAAGAATCGGACATGACTGAGCATCTGAGCACACACACGCACATACACAAAATAGATAACTAATGAGAAGCTACTGTACAGCTCAGGGAAGTCTACTCAGTGCTCCAGGAAATCCAAAAAAAGAGAGATTTATGTTTGCTGCTGCTGCTGCTGCAAAGTCACTTCAGTCCTGTCCGACTCTGTGTGACCCCATAGACGGCTGCCCACCAGGCTCCCCTGTCCCTGGGATTCTCCAGGCAAGAACACTGGAGTGGGTTGCCATTTCCTTCTCCAATGCATGAAAGTGAAAAGTGAAAGTGAAGTCGCTCAGTCGTGTCTGACCCTTAGCGACCCCATGGACTGCAGCCCACCAGGCTCCTCTGTCCATGGGACTCTCCAGGCAAGAGTACTGGAGTGGGGTGCCATTGCCTTCTCCAGAGATGTATGTTTACATATAGCTAATTCACTTTGCTGTATAGTTGAAACTAACACAACATTGTAAAGCAACTAGACTCCAATAAGGGGCTTCCCTGGAAACTCAGATGGTAAAGAATTTGCCTGCAATGCAGGAGACCTGGGTTTGATCCCTGGGTAGGGAAGATCCGCTGGAGAAGGGAATGGCAACCCACTCCAGTATTCTTCCCTGGAATTTCAGGGACAGAGGAGCCTGGCGGGCTGCAGTCCATGGGATGGCAAAGAGTCTAACACTTTCACTTTCACATACTCTAATAAAAAATAATTTAAAAAATGACAGCATTGGATGACGTTTAGTGGAATCAGTTGCAAATAAAAAATCAGTTCTCTTTTAGGGAGAAGATTGAAGTAGCAGTTTAAATTCTGAAGAATAAAGTGAGTCTGCAAAAGTTGAATGCGGTCTGCACTGACTGCTGGTGGCATGAGTGGTGTGTTCTGCGTGACCACAGGCTTTTCAAAAAGTAAACACTTTGGGAATCAAAAGGAAGTTAAAATCTGGGGAAAACTGACTAAACTATCCAGGATTAAATGGAATAGAAATAAACGTAAATGCCTGAATTTAGGCTCAAAATAATAAGATGTTTGCCATTACCTTGGAGACAGATTTGTTTATTGACTGAAAATTATCTTGATTCCCTTTATAATATGTATGCGTGCTTAGTTGCTCAGTCGCGTCTGACTCTTTGGGGCCCTATGGTCTGTGGCCCACCAGGCACCTCTGTCCATGGGGATTCTCCAGGCAAGAGTACTGGAGTGAGTTGCCATGCCCTCCTTCAGGGGATTGTCCCAACCCAGGAATTGAAGGCAGGTCTCCTGCATTGCAGGTGGATTCTTTACCGTCTGAGGCACCAGGGAAGCCCTTTATAAGACTTATCACCATTATTGCATATTTCCTTGTGCATTTGTCTATAAGTTACTAGAATGTGTGTTTCCAGATAGTAGGGAGCTCGTGCATCTCGTCCACAGATGCCCACAATGTGCTTTAGCACAGTGACTGTCAGGTGGACGGTACACACCAGCAACATGTTAAAATGACCTTTTAAAATAAATCCCCTTCACCTTAGCTTTTTGGGGAAAGTTTCTTAACTCATCTAAGCCCCTGAGTCTTCATCTCTGAAAGTGTTATAATGAATGAGATGATGCACTAATACATAAAATACTTGTCTTGGTGTAGCTTCTCTTATATTCTAATTTTACTCTTTCTGTCTAGTGATGTTGTATAGTAATACATCCTATACTTTGTATATATGAAATGACACAGGTCTGGTCTTCTATAAATACCATGCATCATAGACTACATAATATTTTATACATTTTATCTTTGTCAGAAACTCCAAAATTATTTTGCAATGAAAACTGCTATCTGCAGTATATCTTTATTGAAATATTGATAAAAATCAAAGAAATTAAATCATATTGAATTCAATAGGCATTTATTGAACTTTATTACATTATATAAAGATAATACCATCTCTAGATTCAAAGACTGAGTGTGATCTAGCTTGCTGGACTTAAATAGCTATACTGCAAGGAATATATAAAAATGTAAAGAAGATCTGGAGTCAGCATTATTCTCAGTATGTGATTTTTTTTTTGTGCATAGTTGATATTGAACTCTTGGAGGCATCAATTTTAATACTAATAATTGCATGCTGAAGAGTTTTCTTTGGTTAGACCAAAGCACTACAATGCAGTAAAGCAAATCACAAAGGGTTATTTAGCTGTTCTATTTTCTTTAACTTCAAATGAAAACAATTATATTTGAGATGTGTACTGAAGAAATGGGTGAATCATAAGGTCAAATTATCCTTAAGACAGAATCAAATGACCATTGAAATCTCTTATGAAAGACATTTGGCTCAGGAAAATTGTTTTCTTTTACTTGAGACTCAGCATTTATACATTTGCTGTTTTAAAAATTACTTCCAAAGATTATCTCTCTATTATAATGGAATTGTTGTGCAAATATGGCTCAATACATAAAATGAGAGCTATTATGGTGTCCTTTATGGTTCCATCACGACCCTTAAAGAGGCCTCTCAGGTCTCTGCACAGTCTGCCCTCTGGTGCCCCAGGTCTGTGCTGCCATAGTCACATTTTCCAGCTTATCAGTCCTGAAATAAAAAGCATATTCTGAGCTCAAAAAGAGACTTGATAGAGGCAGCTTAAATTCAATTTAAGAAAATCAAATACTATCAAAGGCTGATTTTGAAAGAAGCTTTATACCATTAAAAGGCAAAACCCAAAATAAAATATCTTAAAAATGCCAGTTGAGCACTGTTCTAATTATCAGGGAAAAAAGCTATGATATTGTAGAAAGATTTTCAATATATCACACTAAACTTTCTGCAAGAATTATAAAGTGATTTTAGAATTTTGAGAGCTGAGTGTCTTTTGGAAACTTAATCTGTATAATAAACACACCTAGTAACAAATGCAGTCTTCATTATTTTAGATTCCTTCTTAAAGACAAAGTTACAGCCAAACATACTTTTTCTTCTCATAGATATTTTTAAACATTAAGCAGAGATTCAAATACATACTGACCCTCTGATACCTACAAAATATTTTTTGGGCTTGGTTACCAAAATTCTTACACTTTAAATAATCATAGGAAATAAAGTCCAGGAAAGAAAAATCATATGTTGAAATTATAAAATATAGTTTAGAGTTCAAAAATTAAATGATGAAATTTATTTTTTAATTTAAACAAGCTGCTAGATTTTATGAAAGACATCTTTGTCTTCCAAATTAATGTTCAACGTGATCAGTCTAGTCTTATTTTAACCTGAAATGATCAAAATCGGGCTATTTAATACTTTATTAATTGTAATCCGTTAAAGAAGATGACTAAGTTCAGAATCTGCTTTTGAATATGTGACAGTAGCTGTCATTTTTGTGGTATTTACTGTTTATCATAAATGTCTTTTCACATAGAGAATTTTATTTATTTATTTATATGACTATATAAAAAGCATAGCAAAGTTTTGTGTATTGCAGAGTAGCTGGCATTCTTTTATGTTAAAAAAAGAAGTATAGCATTGGAGAACCCACAGATATGAAAACTATATATTAATTAAAATATTATAAATTAATTTGTTAAGGGGAAAGTAGACTTATGGTTGGTTTTAATGATTAGCTATATTGAATCTCTTGCACAATACCACACATGTCTTTGATGATATCAACCTCAGAAATACATCATTTTAAGTAGCAAAGGCAGCAATTATAAAAGGATGTCAGGTTAAAAAACTGAGCAATTAGACAAGAATTTTAGTAAGGCATGATTCAGTGTAGGTATGATTTTTAATATTAATTTTTATTATATCTCTTTATAATAAAATATTTTAATCTCTCTCAAGATCTCTCTAGTTTAACTAAGTCCTCCCACCAGATATGCAAACTAGAGCCACACTAGTCATTTTGGAATTGTGAAAAAAAGGAGGTAATAACGTGTTGTGTTAAACTCTACTGTTCCAATTCATTTCAATGAGAATCAGTCAATAAAAAGTCCTTGTTTCAGCAAAGGCGAGAGAAGAAACAAAAGGACTTAATGAAATGATCTGTTTACAAAATGCTAAGTGAGGGTTGAGGAAAACAGCATTAAATCCAATTTTGGTTTCCTAATGTAATTTAGGAAATCTCATACGCTCCCAGATTTTGTCATTTTTCTTTTTTTGTAAATGGACTGAGGCATGTAGTCTTTTTTTTTCTTAATGTTAAATTTTTTAAAAAGCCGTTTAACTTTCTTTCTCTTCAACTTTACTACTGTATTTCTAAATAGCCCAGAAGAGATAAATCAACGCCTGAACTGTAACCTTACACTTATATACTTGTTAAATGACTTTTTTACAGTCTGTTATTGCTAGAAATTGGATTGCTTTTAAACTAATGCTGTCTGGCGGGCAAAAGTGAGTGAAACCGCAAAGCCTGGAGGAACACTAATTACTTGTTTTAATTAGCACCAACTTTCACTAGAGTATAATCTCCCTACAGGCCACTTTTCCGTAGGTGTGAAAAAAAAAAAAATCATGTAGGAACAAACTGATAATCTCTTACTTGCCCCTAAATGAGAGCAGAACTCTGCTTCTAGTATAGACGGACCATTCTGTACAAGCCTCCAAACCCGCCGGGAACGGGGCCTACCAGGATAGGCTACCCGATTCAAAGATCTTTAGCAATCAGTTGCACAATAGAGCCCCTTATTTTATGCTGCTACATCATAAAAGTGGTCCTTTTGTTACATTTCCATCCTGAAAAGGGTCTTAATCCCTTTCTTTTCAGACAGTCTATGGCAAATTCCATGGGGACATCCCATTCGCCACAAGGACTGAAATGACCCACTCGGAAAGCAGCATGCAAAGCTTTGAGCCTTTCTTCCCCCTGCCACTCTCCAGAGAACATTAAATCGTACTTTTCATTCCCCTCACCATAGGGGGAACCCCCTTAATGATGACAGAGAAAGAAAAATTCCTTCACACTATCCTATGATACCATTCTGCTGTCAGGCAGGCGTTTCCCTGGCCGGAGAATCAAACATGGCTTCCAGCAGGTGGATGGTGCTCAAGGTCACAGGCAGCCAAATGCAGAGGTTACACGCGGAGGAAGCGCAGGTTCCCACAGCAAATTAAGTCATCTGTGAAGCCTTCTCATTTCCCAGCGACTAAATTTACGACTAGTCTAAAGGGTCATCATTGCCTGCATGCACATGTGCTTTAATGAAAGTATCTGAGAGTTTAGAAGAGAGGGAGCATCCCAATTAAACAGGCATACAGGAGCTACACATTCAAAGAAAATGAGTGAAATATTCAAATGTGCTTATGTAACTCTTGTTATGGATGGAATAGATAAAACTTCATTTTATTAATTTAAAAGTAAAGCCTTTGATAGTACATTAAATGTGGGCATATTTCTAAAAGTAAATGTGGAGGTATTGGGAAATAGCATTTTTCCTTGATAGGAAAAATTATTTTAACTTTTCTTTTAAAGATATTGAAAAAATACAATATTATAAGTTGAGTAAAGCTATTATAAATCTTGCTTACTATGCTGTGGATTCCCATAGCATTTGAAATATGCATTTCATTTAAAAAAAGTGTAGCTGACTTAAAATGATTTTTTTAAAACATAAAAGTAGGCAGCAGTAAATTAGTAGGCTCCATTGGGTTTAATAACCTGTACTTGATTAATTCAAATTAAAATAAAGTTTTTTTTCATAGATTTTTGCCAGTATTTAATTTTTTATTATTTAAAATACTTTTAAAATAAGGTAGTCCTTGTTCAGAAGATGAAATTGAATAGAATCTATTCCATTTTACACAAATGACTAAGAGAATTGTCTAGTAAACTTATACAATTGTTGAAATTTTCAACTGTAAATGGTGATATCATTATAAACATTCCTTTGATTATGCTACTTTTTAAAAAACAGACGTTTGTTAAATATTATTTGTCAATTTTCTGGATTAATAATTAAGGAATAACTTAATTTAAAAGTCCTCCACCCCTTTAGAGGTAAAATTTCTTGCAAAGTTATTTGTATATAATCACATAGCGAATTTTATATATATATATATATATATATATATATATATAATTTCAAATGGTAATATCATATACACATTGATTTGTCTCATGCTCAAAGATTTAAAAACTTCTGAATTATAAAAGCTACCTTAAAAATTAGAACCACACTCAAAATCAAGCACACCAACTCTAGAATACAATAGATATTTTTATTCTGCCATTGTTATACCATTCAGGTGGTGATATTTTTCTATGCTTATTTAAAATGTCAAGGAGAATAAAACCCTCTAACATGCTTATGCTGTAACTTTCCTTTGTTACTGCAGAATAGTTATCTCCAGGAACTTTATTTTAGCTTGCATAAAAATACCTTTAGTTACTGTTTTGTAAAAAAAAGTGAAAATTCACAAAGCATTTCTCCCAAATCACAGAATCCTGGGCCTGCAGCTTGTTTTCTTCAATGGCAGGTTTATGGTGGGTTGTATCAGAATTCATTTTGGGGAGGGCTGGGGGACGCTGTGCATGAGATGGCAAAAGGAGGTCTGAATGAGTAAAAGTAAACACCCAGAATAAAGGCACAGTTGAAAGGGGCTTTGTGAGCAAGGGTGTTGCAGGAGTGGAGAATGAGTGAGGGTGGGGCTGTCCCACTCTTTGTTTCCTGGCACAGCGGTGTGTCTGGGGACCTGCATTGTGCCATGAATGAACTGACCATCTCTCAAACAGGCTAATAGTCACCCCTGTAAGCACATTTAAATCATCAAGCCTAAATATTTGGAGTTATTTGGGGTTCTTTTTTCATTAATTAGTGGCTACCTACCTCCCCGTCTCAATTTTTTGTATGCTGTTTCTCCTTAATACTTACAAGACACATTCTGAAATCCATGGCCAAAAGCTATGCATGGGAAAGGATGCTGTTTAAGTCTGAAGACAAATGGTTTATCTGTAAGATTTATAGGCAACGTAGAGCACGTACACATCAAGTGAGATGCAAACTCAAACACAATTTATCCCTGTCTTCAAGTTTTAATTTCTAAGCAGACTGTACTGTTCAGTGCAATTTAACTTTATTTGCTCTTCTGTGGGAAAGGATACCCACATTTGAAGAGGTATCTTTCAGGATCTACACGCCACAGAAGAAAGCTGACCAAATACAGGTTGGAAAAAGGAAAAAAAAAGGAAACATATTTTTTATCCTGTTGCTAAATATCAAGGTATTTATGTTTTATAATCCTGAAGATTCTCTAGGTAGGTGTCTTGATGGGAAATAAAACTTGAAAGTCCACGAGGGACTCAATCACAATTTCCAAGTGTCATTTAAATTCCATTATTAACTTTTTCAGTATTGTGACTGGTGATTAGCCTCTTAGGGAAATACCATTAATAAAATGACTTAATTACTGAAAATTCAAGCAGAGAACTTACTTGTACTTCTTTATTATTTATATTACTGTATGTACATATATATATAAATAGCTGGTACCTTATTTGATAAGGCCTATGTAAAGGGTAATTTTTCCTTCTAAGGTAATAAGTGATAAAACTATAAGAAATTTTTATTATTAACCTTTAAGGCAAATACTTATTCCTGACTCAAAACACAGTCAACCATTATATATAAAGCAAAACTTTAAAGGTGCAAATATTATTTTGATAATTTAATTCTTTTTATCTTTGGAAACATTTGTGTTCAATTTTGAAACATAAATGCCAAAACAAAAATAATCTTTTATTTGAGAAGATGTGGTAATATAAGTAAATATTTTAATTAGAAGTACTTATAACTTTACCAGTACTAGCATTCTGGTTATACATCTATGTTCAAACTGTGAAAATTAATTAGGCTGATGTTTATTATTTGTTCCCTTTTGGTATGTATATTTTATTTCAGTGAGTATTCTATTTAAAATTTTAAATAATTACCAGAATCATGACTCCAGAAGTTACCTTACAAATTGTTTAATATTTTCTTTTTTTCAATGGAGCTTATTTTCTTTTTTCAATGGAGAATTTTAAACCCAGATGTAGTCTTGACAAGGTCAAAACCTCTGACTACCCTTTTATGGAATATTTAAAAAGATTGTAAATAATAAACATAAAAGAACTCTGTTAACAAAAATGCAAATTGTAGTTATAAAGAGTTTTGTCTTATAAGGGTTAATTAGTTGCATGAGACAAGTTTGCTTACTTCTAAACATTCAAAATATAAAAATAAAGAAGTTAGATATATTCATAAATAAGTGTGTTAATTCTTCTGATTGAAATACAAAGAACTATGAAGTGTCTTTGATAAATGCTTACTATGTATCAGTTATTACTTTAAAAGTTTTCCCTCAATAATCATTTGTCTTTCACAACAGCCCTATGAAATAGTTACAATTATTCCCACTTCAGAGGTGGAGAAACTAAAGCTTTAAAAAAGTCAGAAGCCTAAAGCTATTTTTTTTTAAATTTATTTTATACTGAAGCACAGTTGATTTACAATGTTGTGTTAGTTTAGGTATACAACATAGTGATTCCATTATATATACACATATATCCCTTCTTTTTCAGATTCTTTTTCCATATATGTTATTTCAGAGTACTAAATAGGGTTCCCTGGGTTATACAGTAGATCCTTGTTGATTATCTATCTTACATATAGAAGTGTGTATATGTTTATCCCAAACTCCTAATTTATCCCTCGCTTCCACCTTTCCCCTTTGGTAACCATATGGTTATTTTTTTAAGTTTGTGAGTCTGTTTCTGTTTTGTAAATAAGTTTATTTGTATCTTTTTTTTTAGATTGCACTTACATGTGATATCATACATTTGTCGTTTTCTATCTGACTTCATTCTCTTAGTATGACAATCTCTAGGTCCATCTATGTCGCTGTAAATGGAATTATTTCATTCTTTTTCTGGCTGAGTAATATTTCACTGTATATATGTACCACGTCTTTTTTTAATCCATTCCTCTGTCAATGGATGTCCTGGCTATTGCAAATAGTGCTATAGTGGACACTGGGGTGCCTGTATCATTTCAAATTACAGTTTTCTGTGGACGTATTCATTAGTATGTGTTGAAGAATGGATTAGCATGATGGCAGTCTGACTCTGGAATCTATGCTCTTATTCACTGCTGCTGCTAAGTTGCTTCAGTCGTGTCCGACTCTGTGCGACCCCACAGACAGCAGCCCACCAGGCTCCCCTGTCCCTGGGATTCTCCAGGCAAGAACACTGGAGTGGGTTGCCATTTCCTTCTCCAATGCATGAAAGTGAAGAGTGAAAGTGAAGTCGCTCGGTCATGTCCGACTCTTAGTGACCCCATGGACTGCAACCCACCAGGCTCCTCCGTCCATGGGATTTTTCCAGGCAAGAGTACCGGAGTGGGGTGCCATTGCCTTCTCCAGCTCTTATTCACTACTTGAGGCTAAAATACCCTGTAGGTCTTCCCAAGAGTATGCAAGCAAAGGTGGAGCTCTTAACTCCTCCAGATGAAGTACATGACATCACTGAATACGAATTAAACAATGATAGAGCTCACAGTGTTCGTTTCCAACTTGTTAATTTACAACTTAAAATGGATTTTCATATAAAAATGCTGTTATAAATATACATCCCAGATTATAAATATCAGTTTAATTTATGATTACAATTTACTGTGATAAGTTTGTGATCAAACTGCCATGCCTTATGTTTTATGAAGTAATTATTTACTATCCATTTATTGAGTATGTACTCTATGCCACATCAGAATATTGTACCATGATTATTAGTCACACATATTCTAACAGAAGAAATGTGGAATTTTTAAATGGACTGTTATAAGTCCTATAATAAATATACTTTCATAGTATTCTACAAATATAGTAGAGATTAGCTTTGTTCTGATTGGTAGATTTGGGAAAGATTTCAAATAACAAATGTTCAGTTCAGTTCAGTTCAGCTCATGTCCGACTCTTTGCAGCCCCATGGACTGCAGCATTCCAGGCCTCCCTGTCCATCACCAACTGTACTGATATCTAAATTGGAACCTAAAAGGTGAATAGGATTTTATAGAGACCCAAAAGATGAATAGAATTTGATGGGTAGAGAGGAAGAGATGTTTCTCCTGGAATGTTTCAGAGAGCATTGTGTGTTCTATGGAATATACATTATTATGTCTTATGTACTTTGTATTGTTTAAGGTAAATATAAAATAAAATTATGTATTTTTAATGAATTATAACTGTTAAAATTTTAAAAATTATTTTTATGACCCTTAAGGATAGGGCTTATAATTTCTGATTCTTGTTTATCCAAACTCAATTAGCACAATGTTGGAGAATGTTATTATTGTTGAGATTTTATACATGGTTACACATTCTTTAACAATTTTAAATGGAGAGGTGGGGTCATTTTCCTATTCCTTTCTATCTGGGTGGCCATGTGATTACTATGAACATCAGGGTATGCAGGAAATAATGCTATAGGACTTCTGAAGCTAGTTCATAAAAGGACATGGTGCTTTTTTTGTTTGCTAGAACAAAACAAGATAGCTCTTGGAGCCATGAGATACCATGTAAAATATTTACTAGAAACCATATATTTTGAGAATTACTAAAGGGAAAGAGATACCTCTATTAAAATGGGGAAAAAAAAGCTTAATTAATGAAAGCCTCCATGTTAAAGAAGGCCCAATCAAGTTTCTGAACTGCACCCTGCCTTCCTTTATCCATCCCCACCAAGGTGCTGGCAATTTGAATGGAGTCATCTCAGACTCTAATTGCCAGTCCGTTCTCCATGCATGCCACATTAGGAAAAATAGCAACCATCCAGCAGGATTCATCCAAATTCCTGATCCCCAAAATTATAAGGAATAATAAAGCAGTTGTTATCTTAAGCCATTAAGGTATGAGATTATTTGTTACCCAATGCCACATAGCCATAACAAACTAGAATGAACATTTAAAAATTATTTTACATATACTAACATTACTTGACTTTTTAGATATCTCTAGTTACATTCTCGGCTTCTCTGATAGCTCAGTTGGTAAAGAATCCACTTGCAATGCAGGAGACCCCAGTTAGATCCCTGGGTTGGGAAGATCCCCTGGAGAAGGGAGTGGTTACCCACTCCTGTATTCTGGCCTGGAAAATTCCATGGACTGCATAGTGCATGGGGTCGCAACGAGTCAGACATGACTGAGCGACTTTCACTTTCACTTACATTCTAATAATTTCCTATACTAGAATTCTTGAATGAATGAATATAAAATGAAGTTAAGGATAGAACTTTAACATTAAATAAACATGCAAAATAATTATTATAATAAATTGTGATAAATACTATGAAGTAACTTTAGAAAGTGTTATTAAAAAACAAACAAATAAATGTTAGGAGAATCTACTTCACATTAGTTGCTCAGAAAAAATTTCTCTTCAGAAGTGAGAGGAATGATGGGAAAGAACATGCAGGAGAAAATTAAAAGAATAAACTTTCCAGGAAGAAAGAACAACTATGTTGCAAGTCAATGAAGTAGGGAAAAGCTTGAATATTCTAAAAACTAAAAGAAAAAGAACCACTATTGTTGAAACATAAAAGCAAATAGGAAGATAAAATAACTTCGGTGATGTGGCTCAAGATTCAATATAATAGAGGAAAATTTCTTTTAAAGAGTTTGGATTTAATCCCAAATTCAAGGGTAGTTCTGTAAATTCTTTAGAGGTATTGCTGCTAAGTCGCTTCAGTCGTGTCCGACTCTGTGCGACCCCAGAGACGGCAGCCCACCAGGCTCCCCTGTCCCTAGGATTCTCCAGGCAAGAACACTGGAGTGGGTTGCCATTTCCTTCTCCAATGCATGAAAGTGAAAAGTGAAAGTGAAGTTGCTCAGTCGTGTCCGACTCCTAGCAATCCCATGGACTGCAGCCGACCAGGCTCCTCTGTTCATGGGATTTTCCAGGCAAGAGTACTGGAGTGGGGTGTCATTGCCTTCTCTGTTAGAGGTATTAGTTATTATTATTTCTGTTCATGTTGTACAATATTTATCAGATATCTTTCTACTGGAACATTATAATATTGATATAGCATTGAATTTATAGTAATTTTTCTTTGTAGAAAATGCTTTTGGACTTTTCTCAAAATAAAAGCATGTTCTTGGAAGAAAGAATAATGCTATTTCTCCCTATTTGTCCCCAAATGGTAACTCCTAGGCAGCTTCTACAAGCTACAGTGGCATAGGTTGTTAAGTGGAGGAAGAAAAAAGACTCAGGGAGGATATAGAGTGGAGATTCCATATGTTCCCAACATTGGAGAAAAGTACATTTCCAATGGCCATAGTGAGGGTAAGATATTACTTATGGCAGTTGTGAAATAGTCCATATATTTCATTGATGACATGATATAACACATAATAATAAAGTGTTAGTTATCATTATTATATTTGAGGTGTAAAATTATGTCAAAGAAACATTTCTTCTGAAATGATGTAAAGGATGCTTGTCAAGTCAAGATTCACAACTTGAATATTCAGTAGTTCCCATTATAGGCAGTAGCAATTTAGTTATAGAGGCTAGCTTTTCATTTATAAGCTATGTGTAAAACACCAGGCTGTCACTGAATAGGGCCATTTGAGAGCAAGCTATTTTAGTACTTTTATAAAAAAAGTAAATTTTATTCCTTAAAAAGGGAGTTTTTCTGATTTCTCACATGCCTTTCTCTATACTGAGAACATTTAGGATTACTTCACATAAACTTGGATAGTTAATAAGATCTAGTAAGATCAAACCAATACAGACTTTTATTCGTCTTTTTTCTGTCTCACCTTAAACATGCCAGAGGTATAAGAATATAGCCAGTTATTCCCCAAACTAGCTTCCTTTCTCTGTCTCTTCCCTACATGCATCCAAATGCAGAGGACTCCCAGGGGAAAAGTAAACCATGAGAAGGAGGGAGCCTGGTTCCCTAAATCACCATGTGATAGCTCTTTAGCCAAACACTGACTTTGAGCTGTTATGTCAACAGCAAAGAGACAGCTTGCCCATTAAGCCATTTGTTGAGATTTTTGGATTGTATGTGTTAGCTATTGGAGTAACTTGATTAATATAACCACACATACTCCAGACACCCCAGGAAATGCCATTCTCTCAAGAGATAAGCTTAATATATATATTTTTAAAGTCACTTAAAATTTGCATCTTTCCCTCCAAAGAATTTCTCCCCTTTAGTTGTCTGTTTCTTTTAATAGTATCACTATATCATTGGCTCTGTCTTGTCTCTCATATGTAATTAGTTGCCATCTCCTGTAAAGTTTGAAGTCTCAATGATCCTTATACCTAGCCCTTCTTCTGCTAATATAGCTGAAGAATAATATATATCTTCAGCCTTTTTCTTTGATCATTAAGCAATTCAACTACAATGTATTTTGTTCTCAATATGTGCTTAGCATCATGCTAGGGATTATATCAGACTCCAGCCAGGAGGAAAAAAAAATAGCACCCAGTAATGTAAACAGGGAAAACTCAATATGAAGGGTTAACTAGCAACAAACAAACAAAACAAAACACACACACACACACAAATCAAAACGTCTCTAAGGCTAGAGAAAAAGCATGTGCAGAAAGCAACTACTTTATCTAGGTATAAGAGAGGGTGAGCAAGAGGGAACTAATAACTTAGAAGAATAATTCTTCTAAATGCAGAGATTTAGAGCTCCTGGGAGAAAGCATGATTGCCACAGAAACACACAGCCTTCCAGTGCTTAGGAAATCTGCAGAAGTGAGAAGTGGGTCCAGTTGTTCCCTAAGAATCACCCATATGAGTGTTGAGAAATTTGCTTAAGGGTGGTATGGGATGTACCTCGTACTTAGTGTCGCCTTGAGTGAGTGAAAAACTTGCTGGAAGAAGCAGTCAGGCCAGAGAGAGTCCCGGCAAAAGGTTTATCAGGAGGGTGTGACTGGGCTGGTCCCTAAGAAAGGTCTGGTTTTTACTTGTTCTTCTTGTGCCTTCTCTTAACAAAGCTTTGTTTCATGTCAGATGGCAAAGAAGAAACACTTACAAAGTCCAGCCATAGTATTACCAAGCGAGGCAAAGACGAATGGATTTGGAGCTAAGAAGCGTTACTGTGATAACTGGCACAGGGCCTACTCAGAAAAACGACCAAGTCCCCATATTTCATTAGTTCATGAAATATTGGTACTGAGATAAAAAGTAAATGTAGTAAATGCTAAGGTGTGTGTGTGTGGTGTGTGTGTGTGCTTAGTCACTCAGTCACGTCTGACTCTTTGCAGCCCTGTTGACTGTAGCCCACCAGGCCCCTCTGTCCGTGGACTTTTCCAGGCAAGAATACTGGAGCAGGTTGCCATTTCCTTGGAGAAGGCAATGGCACCCCACTCCAGTACACTTGCCTGGAAAATCCCATGGACAGAGGACCCTGGTGGGCTGAAGTCCATGGGGTCACTAAGAGTCGGACACGACTGAGCGACTTCACTTTCACTTTTCACTTTTATGCACTGGAGAAGGAAATGGCAACCCACTCCAGTGTTCTTGCCTGGAGAATCCCAGGGACAGGGGAGCCTGGTGGGCTGCCATCTATGGGGTTGCGCAGAGTCGGACACAACTGAAGCGACTTAGCAGCAGCAGCAGCAGCAGCCATTTCCTACTCCAGGAGATCTTCCCAGCCCAGAGATTGAAACCATGTCTTCTGCGTCTCCTGCATTGACAGTCAAATTCTTCATCACTGCACCACCTGGCTAAGATAGAGGTATATAAAATGTTCCTGGGAACACAGAAAAGGTCACTTAATCAATCATAAGGAATTGGAAGAATGATGATGAAAGAGTTGATGCTTTGGCTGAGTTTCAAAGAATGAGTAGGTATTAGCTAGCTGGGGTGTGGGTGAAGAGGAGAGAACTTTTCAGATAGGGTAAAAAAAGCAAGGGTAAAGGCTAAAAGTGAGCTAGAGCGTTACTTATATGATGAATTATAAATTATATAAATTGTAAATTATGACAAAATATGACCTGTTCCTTGGTAAGTATAGGTTAGGTCACTTTGGGTTTTTTTTTATGTTTTCTGAGATACTTGAGTTTTATTCTGAAGTTATTGGAGAGTAACTGGTGGATTAGAAAGAATTGATGGGGGTAGAGATGGGGTCAAGATCGGAATCAAAATACAAAAATTCCATTGGCAGGGTGAACCTGATGTAAGTTCTACAAGGACTGATATCTCTATTCACTGGTGAAGCCCAAGGCCTATAATAGTGTCTGGGACATAGCCACATCTCAAAAACTATTTGCTAAATAAATGAATGAATGAGAGAGTGATAGTTCATTTTAAAGATGGTAGCTAATTTGACTTGAGTGAGAAGTAACTGAGTATTAAAGTTTAGGTGCGAGGTGAATAAAAGTCTTTAGCTCATGAGCGTTCTGTGAAGAAATCTGGCTTTGGGAACTGTCAAGATACATCTGTTGTTGTTCAGTCATGCAGTTATCTGATTGTTTACAATCCCGTGGAATGCAGCCCGCCAGGCTTCCCTGTCCTCCACCATCCAAAAAATACAGGTAGGATTTGAAATTCTGAGGCTAGATAAAATCATTTAGGGAAAGTGTAATGGGGTGCTAAGAAAAGAAGAAATGACAGAATTTAGGAAACATTAATTATTGTAGGAGTAGAGAAAAAGAAGCTGGAAATAAGAGTGAGAAATAGCTAAAGATTTTTGGACACGATTTTGAGAGAGAGGAAAAGAGACAAGGAAGATCAAGAAAGAAGCAGGAGGCAATAGTTTCAAATGCAGAGCAAGAGTCAAATAACATAAAAAATAATGTTAATATCTTTTAATCTGACTCTTTCCCTAAACCTATAAGATTTCTCTCTGTTGAGCCTTCCTAAAGTCTAGTTCTAATCATGTAACTCTTTCTCTAAAAGCTGCCACTGATTTCTCATTGCCCTCAAGTCAATTTCTAGAACAATCTATGAAGCTTAACCCTCAGGACAGGTGTGACACCTATTTTGAACCCCTCCGCATTTCACTGGGACTTATCACATTCAGCATTCTTACTAACATATGTGTACTTTTCACATCTATAATCATTCTCAATGGGACTGTAAGTTTTCTGAGAACAGGAATCGTGTCTTAATCATGTTTCTGCAGATGCAGTGTGATGCTTAATCTTTTAAAAGTAAAATGCATTAAGCATTCACTGTATTCTGAACACTGAACTAGATTGCCTCTCTTTATTATATTATTAGCATTAAAGCTTATAAGTTAGGTATAATATTACCATTTTGTCTGCTTAGTGGACTTAAAATTCCTCTTCAGATTACTATCATGTATAAAACTATGATTTCAAACCAGGACGGTATGATGGATAAGACAGTGAAATGCTTTCTTTCCACACTGCACTGCATTGTAGATGGAAGCACACCAACAAATATTTATTTAATTAAATTGCTTTGAGTTGAAATCGACCTTGGAAATGGTTTTCAATTGTATTAGTAGAGCTCTTTGCTTTATCTTATTGCCTATTATTTTAATTTTATGATTTGGATAATGACATTGAAAGCAGAGGCGGGGGACAGAAAGATAACAAGTCATGGATGACAGGATTAAGATTTTGAATGATACTGACAGGTTGAAATGATGGGTTCAAGTACATGAGTTGAAATTCAACAGGAAGGATTCTGGAGGATGCATTGGTGTCAGGGAGGCACAGAGGTGAAAGAGCAGTTAGGATGGTTTTAAGCGGTCCAGGAGAAAAGAAATGAGGACTTGAACTCTGTTAATGGGAATAGATGTGAGTGACACGGCGCATTTAGAATCTACATACCTTGACAAGTGAATGGATGCATGAATGAGGAAGAAAAATTCAAACAGGACTTTAAATATTTGAGCCTGAGTAACCCAGGAAGGGTGAAGACATTGGCAGAGACAGAAAGGTCAGAAGGAGGAGCTGGATTGGGGGTGGAAGGAGAGGAAGCAAGGGATTTCGACTTCAGGTAGTCATAAACCATTTTGTTTTTGAAATTTGAAACACTGTTGATTCATCTTAACTCTTTATTTTAGGCAAGGTCTGGTAGCTATTGCTGAGTTTGAAAGCTACCCAGTATTGAGCAAATACTTTGTGTCAGGAACAAAGCAGCGTGTTGCATGTGGATCATCTTCCTTACTTGTCTTAACTTGCCTTGAAAGTCCATTACAGCTGCGGAGACTGAAGCTGGCAACTAGAAAAGACAACTTAAAATAACCAGAGACATTTCTTCAAGACATGCCAAAAAATATGTGGAAACCACTAAGGTTCATATTAAATTCATTATTAAAGCTTACATTAAATAAAGCTAATTCATTTTGTAACATTTCCACCTAATAGGAACCATTAAGTAAGCCTGATATTCACTTCACTGGACTTGTGTGACTTTGTTTCCCATTTTGTTCTAACTTTGGCATTTATTCCGGGCTGAATCTATCTGTTCTTGACTTCCTTACTTAGAATGAGCTCTAGCATCCGAACTAAAATGCTGAGTTTGATCTATCTGCCCACCCTTAGCTGGCCTTATCCCAGTTCAGTTCAGTTCAGTTCAGTCGCTTAGTCGTGTCCGACTCTTTGAGACCCCATGAATCGCAGCACGCCAGGCCTCCCTGTCCATCACCAACTCCCGGAGTTCACTCAGATTCATGTCCATCGAGTCAGTGATGCCAACAGCCATCTCATCCTCTGTCGTCCCCTTCTCCTCCTGCCCCCAATCCCTCCCAGCATCAGAGTCTTTTCCAATGAGTCAACTCTTCCCATGAGGTGGCCAAAGTACTGGAGTTTCAGCTTTAGCATCATTCCTTCCAAAGAAATCCCAGGGCTGATCTTCAGAATGGACTGGTTGGATCTCCTTGCAGTCCAAAGGTCAAGAGTCAAGAGTCTTCTCCAGCACCACAGGCAAAGGCATCAATTCTTCGGCGCTCAGTTTTCTTCACAGTCCAACTCTCACATCCATATATGACCACTGGAGAAACCACAGCCTTGACTAGATGGACCTTTGTTGGCAAAGTAATGTCTCTGCTTTTCAATATGCTATATAGGTTGATCATAACTTTTCTTCCAAAGAGTAAGCGTCTTTTAATTTCACGGCTGCAGTCACCATCTGCAGTGATTTTGGAGCCCCCAAAAATAAAGTCTGACACTGTTTCCACTGTTTCCCCATCTATTTCCCATGAAGTGGTGGGACCGGATGCCATGATCTTCGTTTTCTGAATGTTGAGCTTTAAGCCAACTTTTTCACTCTCCTCTTTCACCTTCATCAAGAGGCTTTTTAGTTCTTCTTCACTTTCTGCCATACGGGTGGTGTCATCTGCATATCTGAGGTTACTGATATTTCTCCCGGCAATCTTGATTCCAGCTTGTGCTTCTTCTAGCCCAGCGTTTCTCATGATGTACTCTGCATATAAGTTAAATAAGCAGGGTGACAATATAAAGCCTTGAAGTACTCCTTTTCCTATTTGGAACCAGTCTGTTGTTCCATGTCCAGTTCTAACTGTTGTTTCCTGATCTGCATACAGATTTCTCAAGAGGCAGGTCAGGTGGTCTGGTATTCCCATCTCTTTCAGAATTTTCCACAGTTGATTGTGATCCACACAGTCAAAGGCTTTGGCATAGTCAATAAAGCAGAAATAGATGTTTTTCTGGAACTCTCTTGCTTTTTCCATGATCCAGCGGATGTTGGCAATTTGGTTCCTCTGCCTTTTCTAAAACCAGCTTGAACATCTGGAAATTCACGGTTCATGTATTGCTGAAGTCTGGCTTGGAGAATTTTGAGTATTACTTTACTAGCGTGTGAGATGAGTGCAATTGTGCAGTAGTTTGAACATTCTTTGGCATTGCCTTTCTTTGGGATTGGAATGAAAATTGACCTTTTCCAGTCCTGTGGCCACTGCTGAGTTTTCCAAATTTGCTGGCAAATTGAGTGCAGCACTTTCACAGCATCATCTTTCAGGATTTGAAATAGCTCAACTGGAATTCCATCACCTCCACTAGCTTTGTTCGTAGTGATGCTTTCTAAGGCCCACTTGACTTCACATTCCAGGATGTCTGGCTCTAGGTGAGTGATCACACCATCGTGATTATCTGGGTCATGAAGATCTTTTTTGTACAGTTCTTCTGTGTATTCTTGCCACCTCTTCTTAATATCTTCTGCTTCTGTTAGGTCCATAACATTTTTGTCCTTTATCGAGCCCATCTTTGCATGAAATGTTCCCTTGGTATCTCTAATTTTCTTGAAGAGATCTCTAGTCTTTCCCATTCTGTTGTTTTCCTCTATTTCTTTTTTTTTTTTTTTTAATTTTATTTTATTTTTAGACTCCACATAATCGTATCAGTTCTGCCAAACATCAAAACGAATCCACCACAGGTATACATGCGTTCCCCATCCTGAACCCTCCTCCCTCCTCCCTCCCCATACCATCCCTCTGGGTCGTCCCAGTGCATTAGCCCCAAGCATCCAGTATCGTGCATCGAACCTGGACTGGCAACTCGTTTCTTACATGATATTTTACATGTTACAATGTCATTCTCCCAAATCTTCCCACCCTCTCCCTCTCCCACAGAGTCCATAAGACTGTTCTATACATCAGTGTCTCTTTTGCTGTCTCGTACACAGGGTTATTGTTACCATCTTTCTAAATTCCATATATATGCGTTAGAATACTGTATTTATGTTTTTCCTTCTGGCTTACTTCACTCTGTATAATAGGCTCCAGTTTCATCCACCTCATTAGAACTGATTCAAATGTATTCTTTTTAATGGCTGAGTAATACTCCATTGTGTATATGTACCACAGCTTTCTTATCCATTCATCTGCTGATGGACATCTAGGTTGCTTCCATGTCTTGGCTATTATAAACAGTGCTGCGATGAACATTGGGGTACACGTGTCTCTTTCCCTTCTGGTTTCCTCAGTGTGTATGCCCAGCAGTGGGGTTGCTGGATCATAAGGCAGTTCTATTTCCAGTTTTTTAAGGAATCTCCACACTGTTCTCCATAGTGGCTGTATTAGTTTGCATTCCCACCAACAGTGTAAGAGGGTTCCCTTTTCTCCACACCCTCTCCAGCATTTATTATTTGTAGACTTTTGGATCGCAGCCATTCTGACTGGTGTGAAATGGTACCTCATAGTGGTTTTGATTTGCATTTCTCTGATAATGAGTGATGTTGAGCATCTTTTCATGTGTTTGTTAGCCATCTGTATGTCTTTTTTGGAGAAATGTCTATTTAGTTCTTTGGCCCATTTTTTGATTGGGTCGTTTATTTTTCTGGAGTTGAGCTGTAGGAGTTGCTTGTATATTTTTGAGATTAGTTGTTTGTCGGTTTCTTCATTTGCTATTATTTTCTCCCATTCTGAAGGCTGTCTTTTCACCTTGCTAATAGTTTCCTTTGATGTGCAGAAGCTTTTAAGGTTAATTAGGTCCCATTTGTTTATTTTTGTTTTTATTTCCAATATTCTGGGAGGTGGGTCATAGAGGATCCTGCTGTGATGTATGTCAGAGAGTGTTTTGCCTATGTTCTCCTCTAGGAGTTTTATAGTTTCTGGTCTTACGTTTAGATCTTTAATCCATTTTGAGTTTATTTTTGTGTATGGTGTTAGAAAGTGGTCCAGTTTCATTCTTTTACAAGTGGTTGACCAGATTTCCCAGCACCACTTGTTAAAGAGATTGTCTTTAATCCATTGTATATTCTTGCCTCCTTTGTCGAAGATAAGGTGTCCATATGTGCGTGGATTTATCTCTGGGCTTTCTATTTTATTCCATTGATCAATATTTCTGTCTTTGTGCCAGTACCATACTGTCTTGATAACTGTGGCTTTGTAGTAGAGCCTGAAGTCAGGTAGGTTGATTCCTCCAGTTCCATTCTTCTTTCTCAAGATCGCTTTGGCTATTCGAGGTTTTTTGTATTTCCATACAAATTGTGAAATTATTTGTTCTAGCTCTGTGAAGAATACTGTTGGTAGCTTGATAGGGATTGCGTTGAATCTATAAATTGCTTTGGGTAGTATACTCATTTTCACTATATTGATTCTTCCAATCCATGAACATGGTATATTTCTCCATCTATTAGTGTCCTCTTTGATTTCTTTCACCAGTGTTTTATAGTTTTCTATATATAGGTCTTTAGTTTCTTTAGGTAGATATATTCCTAAGTATTTTATTCTTTCTGTTGCAATGGTGAATGGAATTGTTTCCTTAATTTCTCTTTCTGTTTTCTCATTATTAGTGTATAGGAATGCAAGGGATTTCTGTGTGTTGATTTTATATCCTGCAACTTTACTGTAGTCATTGATTATTTCTAGTAATTTTCTGGTGGACTCTTTAGGGTTTTCTATGTAGAGTATCATGTCATCTGCAAATAGTGAGAGTTTTACTTCTTCTTTTCCAATTTGGATTCCTTTTATTTCTTTTTCTGCTCTGATTGCTGTGGCCAAAACTTCCAAAACTATGTTGAATAGTAATGGTGAAAGTGGGCACCCTTGTCTTGTTCCTGACTTTAGAGGAAATGCTTTCAATTTTTCACCATTGAGGATAATGTTTGCAGTGGGTTTGTCATATATAGCTTTTATTATGTTGAGGTATGTTCCTTCTATTCCTGCTTTCTGGAGAGTTTTTATCATAAATGGATGTTGAATTTTGTCAAAGGCTTTCTCTGCATCTATTGAGATAATCATATGGTTTTTATTTTTCAATTTGTTAATGTGGTGTATTACATTGATTGATTTGCGGATATTGAAGAATCCTTGCATCCCTGGGATAAAGCCCACTTGATCATGGTGTATGATCTTTTTAATGTGTTGTTGGATTCTGATTGCTAGAATTTTGTTAAGGATTTTTGCATCTATGTTCATCAGTGATATTGGCCTGTAGTTTTCTTTTTTGTGGGATCTTTGTCAGGTTTTGGTATTAGGGTGATGGTGGCCTCATAGAATGAGTTTGGAAGTTTACCTTCCTCTGCAATTTTCTGGAAGAGTTTGAGCAGGATAGGTGTTAGCTCTTCTCTAAATTTTTGGTAGAATTCAGCTGTGAAGCCGTCTGGACCTGGGCTTTTGTTTGCTGGAAGATTTTTGATTACAGTTTCAATTTCCATGCTTGTGATGGGTCTGTTAAGATTTTCTATTTCTTCCTGGTCCAGTTTTGGAAAGTTGTACTTTTCTAAGAATTTGTCCATTTCTTCCACATTGTCCATTTTATTGGCATATAATTGTTGATAGTACTCTCTTATGATCCTTTGTATTTCTGTGTTGTCTGTTGTGATCTCTCCATTTTCGTTTCTAATTTTGTTGATTTGATTTTTCTCCCTTTGTTTCTTGATGAGTCTGGCTAACGGTTTGTCAATTTTATTTATCCTTTCAAAGAACCAGCTTTTGGTTTTGTTGATTTTTGCTATGGTCTCTTTTGTTTCTTTTGCATTTATTTCTGCTCTAATTTTTAAGATTTCTTTCCTTCTACTAACCCTGGGGTTCTTCATTTCTTCCTTTTCTAGTTGCTTTAGGTGTAGAGTTAGGTTATTTATTTGACTTTTTTCTTGTTTCTTGAGGTGTGCCTGTATTGCTATGAACTTTCCCCTTAGGACTGCTTTTACCGTGTCCCACAGGTTTTGGGTTGTTGTGTTTTCATTTTCATTCGTTTCTATGCAAATTTTGATTTCTTTTTTGATTTCTTCTGTGATTTGTTGGTTATTCAGCAGCGTGTTGTTCAGCCTCCATATGTTGGAATTTTTAATAGTTTTTCTCCTGTAATTGAGATCTAATCTTACTGCATTGTGGTCAGAAAAAATGCTTGGAATGATTTCTATTTTTTTGAATTTACCAAGGCTAGCTTTATGGCCCAGGATGTGATCTATCCTGGAGAAGGTTCCATGTGCGCTTGAGAAAAAGGTGAAATTCATTGTTTTGGGATGAAATAACCTATAGATATCAATTAGGTCTAACTGGTCTATTGTATCATTTAAAGTTTGTGTTTCCTTGTTAATTTTCTGTTTAGTTGATCTATCCATAGGTGTAAGTGGGGTATTAAAGTCTCCCACTATTATTGTGTTATTGTTAATTTCTCCTTTCATACTTGTTAGCATTTGTCTTACGTACTGTGGTGCTCCCGTGTTGGGTGCATATATATTTATAATTGTTATATCTTCTTCTTGGATTGATCCTTTGATCATTATGTAGTGACCTTCTTTGTCTCTTTTCACAGCCTTTGTTTTAAAGTCTATTTTATCTGATATGAGTATTGCTACTCCTGCTTTCTTTTGGTCCCTATTTGCATGGAAAATCTTTTTCCAGCCCTTCGCTTTCAGTCTGTATGTGTCCCCTGTTTTGAGGTGGGTCTCTTGTAGACAACATATGTAGGGGTCTTGTTTTTGTATCCATTCAGCCAGTCTTTGTCTTTTGGTTGGGGCATTCAACCCATTTACGTTTAAGGTAATTACTGATAAGTATGTTCCCGTTGCCATTTACTTTATTGTTTTGGGTTCGAGTTTATACACCGTTTTTGTGTTTCCTGTCTAGAGAATATCCTTTAGTATTTGTTGGAGAGCTGGTTTGGTGGTGCAGAATTCTCTCAGCTTTTGCTTGTCTGAAAAGCTTTTGATTTCTCCTTCATACTTGAATGAGATCCTTGCTGGGTACAATAATCTGGGCTGTAGGTTATTTTCTTTCATCATTTTAAGTATGTCTTGCCATTCCCTCCTGGCTTGAAGAGTTTCTATTGAAAGATCAGCTGTTATCCTTATGGGAATTCCCTTGTGTGTTATTTGTTGTTTTTCCCTTGCTGCTTTTAATATTTGTTCTTTGTGTTTGATCTTTGTTAATTTGATTAATATGTGTCTTGGGGTGTTTCTCCTTGGGTTTATCCTGTTTGGTACTCTCTGGGTTTCTTGGACTTGGGTGATTATTTCCTTCCCCATTTTAGGGAAGTTTTCCACTATTATCTCCTCAAGTATTTTCTCATGGTCTTTCTTTTTGTCTTCTTCTTCTGGAACCCCTATGATTCGAATGTTGTAGCGTTTAATATTGTCCTGGAGGTCTCTGAGATTGTCCTCATTTCTTTTAATTCGTTTTTCTTTTATCCTCTCTGATTCATTTATTTCTACCATTCTATCTTCTAATTCACTAATCCTGTCTTCTGCCTCTGTTATTCTACTATTTGTTGCCTCCAGAGTGTTTTTAATTTCACTTATTGCATTATTCATTATATATTGACTCTTTTTTATTTCTTCTAGGTCCTTGTTAAACCTTTCTTGCATCTTCTCAATCCTTGTCTCCAGGCTATCTATCTGTGATTCCATTTTAGTTTCAAGATTTTGGATCAATTTCACTATCATTATTCGGAATTCTTTATCGGGTAGATTCCCTATCTCTTCCTCTTTTGTTTGGTTTGGTGGGCATTTATCCTGTTCCTTTATCTGCTGAGTATTCTTCTGTCTCTTCATCTTGTTTAAATTGCTGAGTTTGGGGTGTCCTTTCTGTATTCTGGCAGTTTGTGGAGTTCTCTTTATTGTGGTGTTTCCTCGCTGTGTGTGGGTTTGTACAGGTGGCTTGTCAAGGTTTCCTGGTTAGGGAAGCTTGTGTCGGTGTTCTGGTGGGTGGAGCTGTATTTCTTCTCTCTGGAGTGCAATGAAATGTCCAGTAATGAGTTATGAGATGTCTATAGTTTTGGGGTGACTTTGGGCAGCCTGTATCTTGAAGCTCAGGGCTGTGTTCCTTTGTTGCTGGAGAATTTGCTTGGTATGTCTTGCCCTGGAACTTATTGGCCCTTGTGTGGTGCTTGGTTTCAGTGTCGGTATGGAGGCATTTGATGAGCTCCTGTGAATGAATGTTCCTTGGAGTCAGGAGTTCCCTGGAGTCAGGGTTTGGACTTAAGTCTCCTGCTTCCGATTATCGGTCTTATTTTTACAGTAGTTTCAAAACTTCTCCTTCTATACAGCACCATTGATAAAACATCTACATTAAAGATGATAAGTTTCTCTACAGTGGGGGTCACTCAGAGAGGTTCACAGGGTTACATGGAGAAGAGAAGAGGGAGGAGGGAGTTAGAGGTGACCCAAATGAGATGAGGTGAATCAATAGTGGAGAGAGTGGGCTAGCCAGTAGTCACTTCCTTATGTGCACTCCACAACTGGACCACTCAGAGATGTTCACGGGGTTATACAGAGAAGAAAAGAAGGAGGAAAGTAACAGAGGTGGCCAGAAGGATAAAAGGGGGGAATGAAAAGGAGGGAGACAGATCCAGCCAGTAATCAGTTCCCTAAGTGTTCTCCACCGTCTGGAACACACAGAAATTCACAGAGTTGGGTAGAGTAGAGAGGGGTTAGGGAGGAGACACAGGCGACCTGGTGGAGAAAAAGGAGGGTCCAAAGGGATAGAGAGCAGTCAAGCCAGTAATCTCACTCCCTAGTGAAAAATGGGTCCTGAAGATTGGGTCCTTAAAGGTACAAAATTGGTAACAAATACATAAAAGCAAAAATTAAAAATCTAGAGTAGAGTTTGGAATTTCAAAAATACGATGTTAAAGAAAAGAAGAAGGAAAAGAAAGAGAGAAAGAACGAACAAACGAAAACAAACAAGGTCGCGAAAATTATAAAGTACAGGTACAAAATTGATAACTAATACCAGAAAGCGAAAATTAAAAATCTAGAGTAGAGTTTGGAATTTCAAAAATACGATGTTAAAGAAAAGAAGAAGGAAAAGAAAGAGAGAAAAAACGAACAAACAAAAACAAACAAGGTCGCGAAAATTGTAAAGAAAGTACAGGTACAAAATTGATAACTAATACCAGAAAGCAAAAATTAAAAATCTAGAGAAGAGTTTGGAATTTCAAAAATATAATGTTAAAAAAAAAAAAAAAGAAGAAGAAAAATAAAGAGAGAAAACAAACAAACAAATATGAACAATGTCACAAAAATTATAAAGAAAATACAGGTACAAAATTGATATCAAATACCAAAAAGCATAAATTAAAAATCTAGAGTAAAGTTTGGAATTTCAGATATACAATGTTATATAAAAGAAGAAGAGAAAGAAACAGAGAAGAAGAAAAAAAAAAAAAGTCACAGAAATTATATATATAAAAAAAAAAACTATAGGTACAAAATTGATAACATATACCAAAAAGCGAAAATTAAAAATCTAGAGTAGAGTTTGGAATTTCAAAAATACAATGTTAAAGAAAAGAAGAAAAAAACAAAAACAAACAAACAAAAAAAACAAGGTCAAAAAATTATAAAATATATATATATGAAGTTTGCTGAAGAAGAAAAAAAATAGTCTTTTTTTTTTTTTTGCAAAGTAATAGGTTATAAAAGTGAAAATTAAAGGAACAATAGAGGACTTAAAATTTTTTTTTTAATTAAAAAAAAAAAGAATGATCGTAAAAATAATAAAAATATATCTAGGACTTTTTTTTTTTTTGGGTGTTGTGGGTTCAGTTCATTTTTGGCTAGTTCCTTGGTCAGATTTATATTTCTCAAGATCTATAGGCCCCTTCCTATGTAGTCCTAGTAACCACAGGGTTTTGATCTATTGCCTGTAGCTTCCAAGGCGTTTCCCTCTGTTATATCTTCTTCTGTTTGCTAGTCTCTTCAGTATCTGGTTTCCGCCCTGACTCAAAGGGCACGGTGGAGGACGCTTTTTTTTTTTTTTTTTTTAGGCTTACTTGTTCAGTTGCGCTGTGGGGAGGGAGGGAGGGATGCTGCAAACAAATAACACTGGCGTGGGCTCGCAATGCCTCAGCCACCCTGGGTCTGCCCCTGCTCACGGCGCGTGTAGCCTCCCTGTCCACACTGCTCGGACTCTAGGTTGTTCCGCCGGGAACAATCCGAGGCTGGCCCTGGGCTGCATGCACCTCCCAGGTCCAAGCCGCTCAGGTTCAGGCACTCGGGTAGTCCTCAGAGGCGCAGACTCAGTTGGGCCTGCGTTTTGTGCTCTTCCCAGGTCCGAGCGCCAATTTGCTCTTCCCAGGCGAGCGCCAATGCTGCGACTTATCGCCTCCCCGCCACTCGGTTATCTGGATGTAAAACCAGCGCACCTTCTCAGGCAGATGTTGACCGTCCAGACCCCCAAGAAGTTTTAGTTAGCAAAGAAGCCTGCTTACAATTTTATAGATAATGTCTCTCTGGGGCTGCGATTGCCCCCTTCCGGCTCTGGCTGCCTGTCACCGGAGGGGGAAGGTCTGCAGCCGGCTATCTCTGTTCAGTCCTTTGTTCCGTGCGCGGGCCTGGCGGTCTTAGGTTAGGGCTGGCTTTTCGCGTGGTAGGTATCCCACAGTCTGGTTTGCTAGCCCAAATTATTTCGCTCAGATAGCGCTCAGGGTATTCAGGCCAGATTCTTACTCTCAGTGATGCAGCCCACGCCGCGCCTCCCTGCCCAGCCCCGGTTTGCTAATGGCGGATGCAGGCGTCTGCACTGCTTCTCTGCTGGGGGAGTTACTGTAGGGCTCACAATCTGCGAGTTTTAAATTGTTTATTTATTTTTCCCCCTGTTATGTTGCCCTCTGTGCTTCCAAAGCTCGGCACAGATTCGGCAGTGAGAAGGTTTCCTGATGTTTGGAAACTTCTCTCTTTTTAAGATTCCCTTCCCGGGACGGAACTCCGTCCCTCCCTCTTTTGTCTCTTTTTTTTTGTTTTTAATATTTTTTCCTACCTCCTTTCGAAGAGTTGGGTTGCTTTTCTGGGTGCCTGATGTCCTCTGCCGGCATTCAGAAGTTGTTTTGTGGAATTTACTCGACGTTTAAATGCTCTTTTGATGAATTTGTGGGGGAGAAAGTGTTCTCCCCGTCCTACTCCTCCGCCATCTTGGCTCCTCCCCTGTTTTCCTCTATTTCTTTGCATTGATCACTGAGGAAGGCTTTCTTATCTCTTCTTGCTATTCTTTGGAACTCTGCATTCAGATGCTTATACCACCCCTGTGCAAAAAGAAGCTTGGCTATCATTTAACAGATATGTTTTCTGGAAACTCTCAGACTCTCCTTGGACTTCCTTGGATTACTGTTTGAACTTCTTCAGAAAGGTTGAATGGGTGTTTCATGAGAGAATAAGAGGAAAGTTATTCCAGATAACAGAAACAGTATGTGCAAAGCACAATACAGTTTGTGCAGTAAACAAAACAAAACAAAACCAGACAAAGGTAACTCTCTTTGTGGCACATTTTATACTCTTTGTATGAGTCTTCCCATTTGAGGTTGAAAATGAAGACCAAAAGATGACAAATTCTATGTTTCAGTTTCATCTCCCCAGACCAAGTGGTTCTCCCTTTTTGCTCAATTTTGCATATCATGCATAGCTTAACTTTCCGTTTTCTAGTTTTGTCCATAAAACTTCACCTCATTTTTAACTTTCTCCTTTCTCTTTCTCTTCTTCTGAAAACCTCAGTGGTTTTGGTCATAGAAGTCTATGATATTTTTGATTTGTAAATGTTAGGTCATCCAAACCAACTATATAGTTTCTTGAGATGTTCCCTGTTTGTTTCTTCCCTGATTTTTCTTTTTGTTTTGCTTAATTTTTCTGCCCTTAAAAATCTTCTTTTGTAGAGTTGAAGAATGGCATTTTAGATACCAGATCATGCCTACACTTTTGCCAATATTTTATTTTATACATGGCTTTCCTAAAAATTTAAAATATGTGTCTGTCTAAGAATTTTCAGTAAACAATTTTTACACTTTTATGAACTCCTAGATGACGTATGGCTGGTGTTTGATGCCACATTTTATAATTTTATTACCTTAATTAAGAAAAGAGTTAAGAACAGCACCTGGATATGAGGAGCACTTATTAGATCTTAGCTACTATTAGTTTTGAGTACTTATAAAAAATTACTCTCCATTGTTCCAATTAACAGTTTCCATTAAAATAATTTATAGTAAGTAATTATAAATCTAGTTACAGATGTAGATATGGAGGTAGAAACAGATGAAGTGACTTGCCAAAGATTAAACAACTAGAAAGGGGTGAAGTTGAATTCTGTATCTCTGCTCTTAACCTATTGTGGTTTGAATGCAGGGCTAAAAGAAGCCTGGAATCTGCAATAATTTGTGATATTGCTACATTAACCCTGGATTTTGTTACACTGACCTCTGAATTTTTCAGGAAAAAAGTCATGTGCAGTAAACCAGTTCATTTGGGCTTTCTGTTGCACACTGCTAGACTTAATTCCAACTATGCTGCTCCTGCTAAGTCACTTCAGTCATGTCCAACTCTTTGTGACCCTATTGACTGTAGCCCACCATGCTCCTCTGTCCATGGGATTTTCTAGGCAAGAATACTGGAGTGGGTTGCCATGCCCTCCTCCAAATCTTCCTGACCCAGGGATCAAACCCACATCTCTTGCGTCTCCTGCATTGGTAGGTGGTTTCTTTACCACTGGCACCCCCTGGAAAGCCCAGTTTCAGCTACATGCTATCTTAATTTATTCTAAGGTCACTACTACTTTCAGATCATTGTGCAATTCTTCAAATCCAAGTCAATTTCAGAGTTACAATTCTTATTGCTCCTTATATGTTCTGTCAGAAAAATTATCAGCAACAGTAGTCAAGACTTTTACATTCACAGGAAGTTTAAGTTTAATGGAGTTGGTGACCCACAGATAATTAACTAGGTGAAGGCCCCACAGCTACCATCAGTATCCCCCCTCTATCATTTATTTCCTGTATTAGGAGATCATCATTCCCATGCTCAGACCTTCAGTGGTGCAGTTCTACCAGGCCAGCGCTAGAATCTCTCTTTTTATTTTCAACCGGCCTCAAGCATGCTTCTATCTTCATGACCTTCTCTCTTCCATGATCATAAATTTTAATGGAAATACATATCTTTGTATATAACAGTACTAGATTATGCCCAATGCCTCTTGTTGCTAAATCCATGATTTTAAGAACAAAACTTTTTAAAGAACTGGTGGATGTCTTTTGTGCTTCCCACGTGGCTTAGAGGTAAAGAACCTGCCTGCCAATGCAGGAGATATAAGAAGTGCAGGTTCCGTCCCTGAGGAGGGGAGATCCCCTGGAGGAGGGCATGGCAACCCACTCCAGTGTTCTTGCTTGGAGAATCCCATGGACAGAGGAGCCTGGTGGGCTACATCCATGGGGTCACAAAGAGTCGGACACAACTGAAGTGACTTAGCAGCAGCAGCACGCACAGACCTCTTTCATTTGACACAGACATTTATCTCACCAATTCTCCTGGGGCTGTCTAATAGAATATGGTAGGAGTCAAGTTTTGCTTTTCAATATTAGCTCTTCAGATCAGATCAGATCAGATCAGTCTAATTGTTAATTGTTTAGTATGACATATCATAAGTAAAAACTAGGATGAAATAATGAAGAAATTAGTAAAGTTTAACAAATTTAGAAGTACAGTTGACTCTAATAACAGAGAAGGCAATGGCACCCCATTCCACTACTCTTGCCTGGAAAATCCCATAGGTGGAGGAGCCTGGTGGGCTGCAGTCCATGGGGTTGCTAAGAGTCAGACACGACTGAGCGACTTCACTTTCACTTTTCACTTTCATGCACTGGAGAAGGAAATGGCAACCCACTCCAGTGTTCTTGCCTGGAGAATCCCAGGGACAGGGGAGCCTGGTGGGCTGCCGTCTATGGGGTCGCACAGAGTTAGACACAACTGAAGTGACTTAGCAGTTAGCAGACTCTAATAAAATATTTTCTATTTGTTTTATCTGGCACTGCTATTAGACAATATTTAGCTGTAGTTTAGAAATTCATCCATAGCTCTTAACATTGTATGTAATTTCAATGACCTGGCTAGATACGGGAATTAACATTAACAAATTTTAATAATTTGTTTTTTAAATTAATTTTGGTTTTATTTACTCTCCTGAAAACTGGGCATTAGGAAACAAAAACTAGAAATTTACTGGAAACTGGAACTAGGAAATCCATAATCAGTGCTTGAGCATGAGGAGGAAAATGAAGAACTACATGGTGTAAAGTTTGGGCTAGAATAACCAGATAGAATGTCTTTGAAAACTGCTCCATCTCTTGGTATTTCATTGTAAGCAGACAACCACAAGGATGATTTGATTTAAACTAGAATCTTCTCAGATATACTCTGAGGTGTAACACTAACACACTAAAATATATATCACAAAACATCCTTTGCCTTTCAAACTTAATGGCTGTCATAATGACCATCTGCTGACTGTAGGTTTCGAGCGTCCAGTGACCTCTGACATTTATGACAAATTATGTACCAAAGTGCTAGGGACACCTTGTTAAAATGAAGCCAGAGGCCCTCAAGTTCTCAACCCCTCTTGTCTTTAAAAGCATGAGTTAAATGGTGGCAAGAGGCAGCTTGGACAGAAAACAGGCATGGCAAGAGCTAAAATAATGAAATCCTAATCTTCTACCCTTTGACTTGTGCAGCTAGCTTCACCACAATGTGCTTTCAACCATTAAACTAACCTTAGGAAGTGCCAAACCAGTTAAAATTGACTGAAAATTTGCACATCACCACACAAGATTTGTTTGATTCTTATTTGAAAATTGCACGGAGGACTGTCACCAACTATAGTATTTTAACCAACTAAATACGTTTCTCAGTCACCTCTGGTGCACAGTAAAATTGATGTCATGTAAAAAGCAGTGTGAAGAACGATTTTCAAAGTCACAAACTTCATCTGTCTGCAAACACAGTAGCACTAGTTGAATTAAGCAGAGTACACTATGTTGTAAAGGTCTTTAAAATGTATATGAAAATAAACTTCACTTTCTGATCCCAATTCCAGAGATACATGCTAATTTTACTTATACGGGATAAAACAAGGTTAGTAACTATTTATTAGAAAAATCTCTATGTCTAAGCTTTAGTAAACAGTAACTATTTTACTACTATTGTCATAAAGTCATGAAAGTAATATACAAAAATAAGAAGAAATGCAATTTATTTATAGAAAAGCAATGCAAGCATATTTGTGGTCTTGTGACACAAGGTAATGGTCTGAGGACAAGACTTACTTTAATTTAACCTAGTTATTGTTAAGCTTTTTGAGGTAAACTGTACAAAATGAATGTATATAACAACACATAATGGGATGTCATAGGAATGTTGACTTACTGTGAAATATTCAGACATTTCTCAAGCAAACCTTTAGGAAAATGGGACTCAGTGTTAAATTTATCAGCTGTGTTCTTTTGACTGATATATATAAAACAGACTGTGTGCTCTTTGGCATTAAAAAAATATAAACTGATAAAGAAAACTACAGAAAATGAAAGCTTATACTAATGATGTAAAAATCTATACTGTACCCTAAAGCTTATCTAAAAAGCAGTTTATCTATTTTTTATAAAAAAAAATGAGTAGGTTTTCACAACTTTGTTTTATTGGAGATGTTACAGTTTTGAAACTTATTGTAGATAAAGTGCTGATTTGTCTAAAGGAGAATTTATGACCTCTAGAAAACTAACTTATGATGGAATGTAATTTTTTGTGTGTGGCATTAGAAGGTTTTCATTTAACATGTTTGAAATTCAAAATTGGATTATTTCATAAAGAAAATGAATTCTAGAAATATACAATCACCATGGTTCTTCTGCATTTTAGAAACTGTGTCAGGCAATTGTTTCTCTTTTGGTCTTGACTACTTTCAAAGGACTTGGGCCACAGATACAGATATTGCACCATTCTCTCCTGTTAGATAATTATAAATCATGGTTTCCTATATAAAATATGCACGTAATATCACTTCATGGCAAATATATGGGGAGACAATGGAAACAGTGAGAATTAAAAGACACTTGTTCCTTGGGAGAAAAGCTATGACCAATCTAGACAGCATATTAAAAAGCAGAAACATTCCTTTGCTAACAAAGGTCCATTTAGTCAAAGCTGTTGTTTCTCCAGTAGTCATGTATAGATGTGAGAGTTGGACTATATAGAAAGCTGAGAGCCAAAGAATTGATGCTTTTGAATTGTTTTGTTGGAGAAGACTCTTAAGAGTCCCTTGGACTGCAAGGAAATCAAACCAGTCTATCCTAAAGGAAATCATTCCTGAATATTCATTGGAAGGACTGATGCTGAAACTCTAATACTTTGGCCACCTGATGCAAAGAGCTGACTCACTGGAAAAGACCCTGATGCTGAGAAAGATTGAAGTCAGGAAGAGAAGGGGACGACAGAGGATGAGATGGTTGGATGGCATCACCGACTGGATGGACATGAGTTTAAGTAAGCCACCACCGGAAGATGGTGAGGGACAGGGAGGCCTGGCATGCTGCAGTCCATGGGGTCACAAAAAGTTGGACATAACTGAGCGACTGAGCTGAAATATATTAATATGTCTATATATATATGTGTGTGTACATATATATATATATTGTATTTATAACTTTATCATCTTTCATTTGAATATTTTAGTTAGCTTTTCAGAGACAAAATTTGGTCTTAAGCAAAGTTTGAATGTGTTTCTAGTTCCTTTCTGCCTTTGCATTTCAGGAGATTCTTTCACCCTTATCCAGTGCCTTTGCTTATCTTTTTTGCCCCCACAAGGACCCCGGTTTCTCTTTTCCCACACTTCTCCTCAAAAGTGGCAGCCATGTTGCAGTCCCTAGAATATGGCAGAAATTAGATTTCTCTTCTGATAATTAACAAAATGGTACCAATGAACACAGTATTACTGGAAGATTTTTTTCTTTGAAAGGTTAGATCCAGAACCTTAGAGATCAAATTACCCAATGATTTTTTCTTATAAATAGATTTTAAATTAATTTTTAAAATTAATTAATGGAACTCCTTTTATGTTTCCATCCAGTCCCATCACTTCATGGCAAATAGATGGAGAAACAGTGTCAGACTTTACTTTCTTGGGCTCCAAAATCACTGCAGATGGTGAGTGTAGCTGTGAAATTAAAAGACGCTTGCTCCTTGGAAGAAAAACTATGACCAACCTAGGCAGCACATTAAAAAGCTGTCTTTTTAATGTTAAAAACAGACATTACCTTGCCAACAAAGGCCCATCTGGTCAAAGCTATAGTTTTTCCAGTAGTCATGTATGGATGTGAGAGTTGGACTATAAGGAAAGCTGAGCAGCGAAGAACAGATGCTTCTGAATTGTGATGTTGAAAAAGACTCTTGAGAGTCCCTTGGACAGCAAGGAGATCAAACTAGTCAATACTAATGGAAATCAGTCCTGAATATTCATTGGAAGGACTGATGCTGAAACTGAAACTCCAATACTTTGGTCACCTGATACAAAGAACTGATTCACTGAAAAAGACCCTGATGCTGGGAAAGATTGAAGGCAGGAGGAGAAGGGGATGACAGGATGAGATGGTTGGATGGCATCATCGACTCAATGGACATGAGTCTGAGCAAGCTCTGGGAGTTGGTGACAGACAGGGAAGCCTGGTGTACTGCAGTCCATGGGGTCACAAAGAGTTGGATGTGACTGAATGACTGAACTGAACTGACTGGAGATATTTCTGTGAAGATATCACTTATTTGAATTGGAAGTGAGAGGCCAAGAGCCCTAATTGGTCATCTTGACTTTCTCCTCCCAAATTTCTCTGGAGTTTACTGTGTCTTGTAAAGAACTCCATGAGTAGTAGACTTTGAAAAGTCTTACATAATCAGACTACACAGACACAAAACTAAGTCCAAGAAAAGTGAAGTGGCTCTAGCTTTTTTTTATGTCTGAAATGTCCTTCCTTAGTCAATGTCTATTTAAAAACCCTTTTCATGGGACTACTACTCTGTCATGACCTAACTGACATCTCCCAGAAAAGATCATCATACACTAATTTTTTTTTCACCAAGCTCTTTGTCTTTAAATAATACTCTATTGCAATCCTTTGTGTAGTCCATGGTAGCAGAGACAACTTAACTCGTTTTTATCTCTAGTACCTACCAATCAGTGTCTGACCATAGTAATTACTGGTTTAATGTTAACAGAAATCAATGTTTTCTTTAGAGTTGACAGGAGTTATTCTATGGTTTTATACTAGCAGAAAAAATAACAAGCTAAGCTAGCATGACCAGTTCTCCAATTGCTATAGCAAGACTATCTACTATGTGATTTTGAGACTCTTTTCTAATAAGAATGTATATTAAGACTTCGGTCTCACTATTCAACTCAAAACAAATGAAAATCATAAGAATTTTAGACAGAAAATAAAATACAATGTTTATGCTAAGGCAGTTTTTTTGTATCATGCTTTGTAGCTAAATTTGTCTAACATTTCTGATTGCCACAATTACCTTTTGCCACTGCATTTATACTTTCTGCATGCATTCATACATGGTTTCCTATATATATATTTCCTGATCTTCATCTTGGCTGGTGGGTGAAGATGTTTGCCTTCTCCTCACTTGCTGCAATAGGCTGCTTCTCATTTCACAGCGAGTAGGTCTCTTCCACCCATACTCAGGGCTTTCACTCTGTATCCATTAACTCAGTGTCACAGAGAAGAAATTGTGATGTTCTAGGATGGTCTGAAATGGAATGGTTTACTATAAAGCATAAATATTCATTGTTCATGGGTTCTAATAGAAGGTACAGTGTCTGTTTTCTACATGTTCAGGAATAAATTTACTTGTCAAGCCGTAGATCAAACACCTATTCCCATTTAAGTATACCAAAAATACTCACATTTACATCCTGAACCTCTGCGGTCTCTGGTTAAAACGGATAAAATCTGTTATCCTCATGTAACATTCTGTACTTGGTCCTAATCAAATGCCTCCTCACCTACTCAATGACATCGCTCCAGCAATTCTCCGTTTCCTGCATCTTCCTTTTCTTTTCAGTGTACAAACACAATATAACATTCTCCACTTTTACAACAAATCCTTCTCTTGAGCTCTCTCACTGATTATCACTGTCTACTTACCACCCTGGCACTTTTCTCCTATGCCTTACAGCAAAACTCCCAGAAATAGATTCTATATGCATCTCAATTTCCTCCCTTTCTTTCCTCCTATTTTCTCTTGAATCAATGCCAGTCAGTCTTTTTGTTATTCTGAAATTCAAAATTATCTTGCCAAAGGATAGGAGACAGGGGCATTTATAATCCTGAGTCCTGTCTTCTCATTACTGAGAATTGCCTGTGGGGTCCTTGATTCCATACACTACCACAAGGGCTGAGTGAGTTTTTTCATTTTGGAAAAAAAAAAAAAAATCTTGAGGCAGTGAAGCAGGAAAACTTGGGAGTTTGTTAGCATGGACTGAAACCGTCTACCCCAGTTTCAGCAGAGCCTAGAGACTGGCCAAGGGCACATGCTCCACAGGACCCACAAAATGTCTGCTTTGATCTTTTCCCTGTTTGTTCCATGTATTCTCTTTTTAGGAATCCTCCTCATTTTCCTAACCTTTAAATTACTCCCCAGCACTTTCTCTTTTTTAAACTAGGTTTACTACTTATCTGAGCGTACGTGGTCCAATTATTTTGAAATCATGTGTGTAATGTTTAAGTTTTTATTTACCTTTTTCCTAAATTCTAGACCAATACATGAGGTATCTTCACAATACCTCTCCCTGAATGTTAGTTCAAAACCAAACTCGTGACCTAAATTTACCACGAAACTGAGTAATTCTCCTCTGAGGAATCTACCCACAAGAAATAAAGACATAGTTTTTATAAACCTTGTGTGTGAATATTCAAAACTGCATTATTTTTATTTAAAAATCCAACTGGTAACATATCTATTTAATCAAATGCTATTCAGCAATTAAAAGAGGTGAAGTATTGATACGTGCTTTAACATGGATGAATCTCAAAACATTGCACTAAATAAAATGAAACAGACTAAAAAACCTGAATATTGTGTGATTCTGTTTATATGGAATATCCAGAATAGGCAACCCTACCAAAGTAGAAAGTAATTTTTACCACATTCAGACTAAGAATGTTCTAATCACAGGGTCTTTGAGTTTGCTTTCCCTGGACCTAGAAAACTTTTCTTCCAAATATATTGTTCATTTCATTTCATTTAGCTTTTGCCCAAATGACAGATGTTCATAGGGGTCTTTTCTGATCAACCAAACTATAACAGCTCTTGCAATCCACCATTCTCAGTTCTCATTTGGCTTTACTTAATTTTTTAGCTCTTATCACAAATGGGCATAAACTGTGTTTGTTTTGTCTATATCTATCAACAAAGTAGAGACAGGGAATTCATCTCTTGACATGTCTGTGTGCAAAGGGACTAGAATAGCACTTGGCAGATACTAAGTGATCAAGAAATTCAGTCATCCGTCCATCTGTCAATCAATTTGTTCATTCTTCCATTCAACATTTTTCCCTTTAAAGATTCTAGATCTAAATCACATGTAGTGATGCTGTCAGTGTATCAAATAGTGTATTTTTAGAAGGAAAGTGGAAAAAGAGAAGCCAGGGTATGGTGAAGTTAACAGAGACAAATTGACAGACAGAAATAGATATGTGTCTGTAGACTAATAATAGCAGGATAAGTTGGATAGAAGCGTAGTTGCTGCCTGTGTGTCCCTGAGTGACAAGCCCACCCACTGAACTGGAGTTCAGGAGAAAGGTTAAGTCGAGAGACAGGACTTGGGACTCATCTGCCTAGGGGTGATAGTTAAAACTGATGTATCCTTAGTTCCTGTCAGCAGCTGCTCCTACACACTCGGGAACTCTCCATTAACATTTAAACTGACTGTCAAGTCCATAATTTTGTCCTTTCTCGTCCATCAGTTGCCTTCTTCCTTTTAAAATGTTGAAGTCCTCCCTGTCCACTGGTACATTTTCCACTGCCAACCACCAGTTCTCCAGTATTTTCTATTTTCAAAAAGATTTCGCTTTATTATCTAGCCTGACTCCATCTTATTTTTCCTCCTTTCCTCTCCTTCCTTAGTGTATTATTTCATTTCAGCCATCTTCAATGGGAGAACTCTTGACTGCCTTCTGTGGTCAAATTTACCTTTCTTCACTTCTGATTAGTTGCCTTCATGTCTCAGTGTCTAATAACCTGCTCAGTGGGGAGCATGATTTCCCTGCAATAGAATTTCGCTAGAATTGAACTTCTGTTTCTTTAAAACTACTTAGAGTTTGTACTTGCTTGAAAAAGCTTGAACCTGAGAGAAGGTAAGCAAGCTGAAAAATATTATTTATAGGACTTTATAAAATATAAGAAAGTACAGGTAATTGTGGGCATGGACACAAATTCATCTTTTAATAAATGAATATGTTTTGAATCTTAACTCTCTAAAAGAAACAAGGTTCAATGTAACTGCATATCTATTGAATTTATAGTCTTATTGAAATAAGAAAAGAAAACTTCATGGAAGAGTGGTCATGAAAAGGTAAGGAGTAGGTTATAACTTAATAAAAAATTAAAGATAAGTCATGGAGAATTAAGAGAAAAGGAAAAATGTCCATTTAGGAGAGGTAAGAATAATCAGAGAAATGTAGCAGAGATAAAAGTTCTGTATTTCTCATTGTAGAAGTGTGCTCTTACCAAAGCATGGCAGTTTTAAATTATAATAAAAGGAAAAAATACATAGAAAACCCTATGTTCCAATTGTTAAAAACATATAAGTAGTATAGAATATTAATTTCATTCATAATTGTCACAATGTGAAATATCACTTATATAACTGTCTAGACTTTTGGTAAATGCTTTTGATATGTACCCAAGAATATCTAAACAACTCATGTAAAGTTAGGAAGAAAATCATCAGGAATAATATAGGGTTAGTATAGAACTTCTCCATCTTTGGCAGCAAATAATCAACATGATTTGGATATTGACTAGATCACATAGTGGATATTAAAACAAGTTCTCAGTGAATCCCTAAGCTGATGCTCTTTCTAATGTAGTATATTGTCTCCCTCTATATTTGAATCGAAATGAGAATATACTTACATGTTTAGTTGTCTTGATATCTCAAAATATAGCCTGTGATTATACTTCAAATCCACTATAGGTTGCTGGTGTTAATTGGGCTAAAATTTCTGAATTTGTGCATCTGCAGTTAAAAGGCAAATATTGGGGAAATGATCAAATAGGCTTATCTTTGGATATCAAATTTCCTAGCCCAAAGTAATCTAGAAGATCAAAATCTATCAAGGACAAAAAGAAAGAAGAAAGGTGGAAGAAAAGGTCTGGAGTATTGGTTCTCCCTGGAAAGCAAAGCTCAAAAAGGACTCCCTCCTGCCAGGGCTCTTTGTATGGTTGGTGATGGGGAGGAGAGGGCATGGAGATCCTTAGCCAAAGCAACAGAGACCAAAATGGAAAGGAAGTGTGAACCCATCAAAAGAAAATTTCTTGAATTGATTACAGTGCCTTGAATTTGGTGCTTCATGCTGCTGCTTTATACTAGGGCATTAAACCAAAATTTAACTCTTTATATATATTAGCATACTTCATTGGTTCAAACATGCATATGTTTTCACATTTTAAACTCTGTGAAATCAGAATGTGTATTGCATTTTATGTAATAAGAGAGCATTGCATCTTAGTTAATTGGCAGCATTTTTATTTCTTAGTAGTGGTGTATCTTACGATTGATGGTATATTAGATTTAATGAAGGATCATAAGTGAGGTTCATGTGAAATGTGTATGAGCCTATTCTTAGGTCTTCCACTGATGCTCAGCATCACTTCCACTGCAAATCCTATTCTGATCTAAATTTTATTAGTCTTTATTACAAGACTAATATCTTATAAATGTATCATTCAAGCTCCTTATCTGTTCTATTCCTCTATGAAGATGATGTGATGTTAATTGAGAAAAAGAGTTTAAATATTCCATTTATATGAGCAGTATATATAAAAGCTATGAAATCTTCATGGCATTTAAAATAGAATTTTTAAAATCTCACAGGATTCAGAATACTTTTACTTTTTAATGAATTTTCAAATTTTGCAAGATGTTTGATTTTTGGAACCTTCTGTAGTCTAAAGAAATATTTTAACTAAGTAGTTGCTCTGAGATACAAGGACTGAGTTCAATCTAAAAGGAAGTCTTCTGTCTAATAAATTAAGTGCTGGTTAAACCCTGAAAGCAAAAGCTCTGAGCTGTATGTTTCTAGCTGGATTCTCAGTTTTTGTTTTGTTTTTTAATAAGGCATAGTTTCCCATGCAGTAACATATGGTTTTAATATTTGAGCATTCTCAGCCATTTTCCCCATATGTTTGTTGTAATTGACTAACCACACATGGCCAAATTCTGTCCTTAGATGAGCACAGAGAACACTCTCTGGGGTCGAGGAAAATAAGCACATTTCATACAGCAACCTATGGTCCTCAAACCAGGCTCCTATCAATCTTTGCACAATAATGAATAGTGCAAATGAATGATTATTAATGCATTTTAGAAGTGACTCTGAATGCAGAAGCTCCCTTGCTCTGAAAATCTCTGAGACGAGCTGTTTGACAAAGGAGTTGTTGAAAGACTTGGGAAAAGCTGTGTGCAATGATGCACATGCTTTGAGTCGGGGGATGGGGAGCATCAAAACGATTAGTAATGTGACCTGTCAGAACTACCCAAGGCATGTTTCACTTATTCATTCCACAATTTAGCACTTATCTAGGCACTAAGTATACATTGTTCTCAGGGAGTTCCCATTCTAGGAGCATAGTACCTACAATAAACAAGCAAATTAATAAGCCAGGGGGTTATATAAGTACAATAAAAATGATAAAACAGAATAATATTAGAGTGGTGGGAATAGTTTTACAAGGGTGTTTAGAGAAAGTCTTCTCTTGGAAGAAGTCATATTTGACCTGAGGCCACACTGATGAGAAAGAGGCAACCATGTGAAATCAGCAGTGGAAATAAAGATACAATAGACAGGAGCCTTGGCAGGCTCTAAGACTCGTACAACCTCATGGTCTGGAGGGAGGTGGGATGGGAAGTATGGGCAAGGACCAGACCATGCAGGTTCAGGTAGACCACGGAAAGTTTTGTGAATATTAGTTTAAGCACACTGGAGTGTTTTAAGCAAAAGAGTGAAGCAAATTGATTTATTTATACATATATATTTAAATATCCTATTAGATTTGCTTTGCCATCAAATGACCACCACAAAAATAACTATTTATGCAGCAGTGGAAAATATAGAGAATTCAACCATTTGGTAGAAATGACATTTATAACATTGGCAGGGATATTTCAAGACATTAAAAATCTGAGACATGATTTCGGTTTTCTCTAATATAGTGATTTCAATAGGCATAAGGTCCTTGAATTCTTATATACAATCTAAGAAGAAATCTTCCTGCGAGCTTTAAAGGGAAAGTAAAACAGAATGATCCACATGTGAACCTCACACAATTAATATAAACATCTATGACAATAATTAGGAAAATTGAATGAAAGGTGTGATACTAAAGCTTTTTGATGGGTAAGGATTTTTGAAAAAAAATGATGTATTTGGAAAATTGAAGTTTGGCAGATACATATAAAATAAATTTTTCACTAACCCTGTGTAACTTCAACTTGGATCATTTTTTAATTCATTTTAAGTGTGATGTACTGATACTTATATGTCAGTAATAAGGGTATTATAACTTTTGAATGATGTTTAATTTTCAAAATAGCAAAGGGAAAAATTTTAATATATGACAATGAAATTACCCAGCATCTGATCTTCCCTTTTTTGTTCTCTAAGATGATGACAAAGTAAAATCACAGAAAATAAAACTACATCGTTGGAAACAATTAACAAATGTTGTTCTGAGCCATGAAAATTTGGGGTTGTTGTGTTACCACAGCATACATTAGACTATCTTACTAGTGTAGCCAATAAATAGACATTTCCTCTATTTACCTCCAAATTAAGTTAGAAAATCCATGTCTTCTCAACATCTCTAGACAAGTTCCATCATCCTACATTTATCCGTTTAAAGATTTTTGTATCAAAATGAACTTGGTCTGATATTAGTGAGTGAAAATCTCTCAGTCATGTCTGACTCTTTGTGACCCCATGGACTGTAGCCTGCCAGGCTCCTCTGTCCATGAAATTTTCCAGGCAAGAATACCGGAATGGTATATATATATATATATATATATATATATATATATATATGTATACACACACACACACACATATATATATATAAAATAAATGTTCTTTATCTATTCTTCTGTCGATGGACATTTAGGCTGTTTCCATGTCTTGGCTATTGTCAGTGGTACTACTTTGAAAATACAGGTGCATTTTTTTTAATGTAGTTTTTTCTGGGTATAAACCCAGGAGTGGGATTGCTAGATCATATGGCAATTCTATTTTTCTTTTTTTTTGAGAAATTCTGTTTTCCATAGCAGTTTCACCAGTTTGCATTCCTACCAAAAGGGATGGTGGGTCTTGACACCCTTTCTAGTATTTCTTATAGGTAGACTTTTTAGTGATGGTCATTCGGGGGCCATGTGAGGTGGTATCTCATTGAAGATACCTCATTCATGAAGGTACATTATTCAATGAAGGTATCTCATTGAAGATCTCATTGAAGATTTGTATTTCTCTAATAATTAGTGATGTTGAGCATCTTTTCAAGTATCTATTGGCCATCTGTTTGTCTTCTTTGGAGAAATGTCTCTTTAGGTCCTCTACATGTTGAATGTCATGATAATCATACTATGAACATTTGTGTCTGAGTTTTTTTTTGGTACATGTACATTTGTGCAAATGTTTTCAGGTCTCTTGGGTGTATACCTAAAGGTGGAATATCTGTGGCATATGTTTAACTTTTTGAGAAATTGCCAAAATTTTTAACAGCTATATCATTTTATATGCCCACCAGCAATGTATGTGGTTCCAACTTCTCCACATCCTCACCAACACTTGTTACATTTTCTCTATTGTTTTCAGTGAACATCCTTGTTGTTTGAAGTGGTATTTCACTATGGTTTTGACTTACCTTTCTCTAATGATGAATGATGCTGTGCATTTTCTTATGTGTTCATTGGCCATTTGTATATTTTCATTAGAAAAATGTCTATTCACATCATTTGCCCATTTTGTAATTATTTCTTTGTTTTGTTGTGAGCTATTTTTATATTCTGGATACTAAATGCTTATCAGATATATAATTTATAGATATTTTTATCAATTCTGTGATTGTCTTTTCATTTTATTGATAGTGTCTTCTGAAGCACAATGTTTTTATATTGAGATAAATTCTAGGTTATCTATTTTTTGTTTTGTAGCTTTTACTTTTGGTGTCATACCCAAGAAATCTTTGATAAATCTGAGCTCATGTGAATTTATATGTTTAAGTCCTTCTAAGGTTTTCAGAGTTATTAGCTCTTATGTTTATGTTTGTGATCCTTTCTGTCTTAATTTTTGTGTATTGTGTGAGGGGTCCAAATTCATTCTTTTGCATGTGGATATTCAGGTTTCCCAAAATTCTTTGTTGAAAATATTATAATCCTATAACCCCCCCACTGAACACTCTTGGTTATACAGAAATCAGTTTACCATAGATGAACGGGTTCATTTCTCAACACTTAATTATTTTCCCTTGATCTGTACATCTAGCTTCATGCCGGTAAACATTGAATTGATTATTATAACTTTATAGTAAGTTTTAAAATAGGAAAATATGGGTCCTTCAGCGTTATTCTTGTTTCTCAAAATTACTTTTGTTATCGAGAGTCCCTCGGATTATAAATTTTAAAATGAGTTTTTCTTTTCCTGTAAAAATAAGCACCTGGACTTTTCATTGGCATTGTGTGTGTGTGTGTGTGTGTGAAAGTCGCTCAGTCATGTCCAACTCTTTGCAACCCCATGGACTATACAGTCCATGGAATTCTCCAGGCCAGAATACTGGAGTAGGTAGCCTTTCCCTTCTCCAGGGGATCTTCCCAACCCAGGGATCGAACTCAGGTCTCCCTCATTGCAGGTGGATTCTTTATCATCTAAGCCACTAGGGAAGCCCTTCATTGGTATTGGTTTTGGTGAATTCTATACATCAGTTGGGGATTACTTCCATCTTAATTATTTCCATCTTTAATCTTTAATCCACTAACAGAGGATATTTTTCCATTTATTTAACTCTTGTTTAATTTATTTAAATATGTTTTCTAGTTTTCAGCATACAAGTCTTGCACTTCTTTGGTTAAATATTTTCCTAAATATATTATTCTTTTTGATGTTATTGAAAATAGAATTATTTTCTTAATTTCGTTTTCAGGTTGTTCATGGATAATATGAAAGTGAAAGTGGTAAAGAAAGGGAATGGCAACCCACTGCAGGATTCTCGCCTGGAAAATTCCATAGACAGAGGAGTCTGGCAGGCTACAGTTTATGGGGTCATACGCAAAGAGTGGGACACAACTGAGCGACTAAAACTTTGACTTTTCATTATATTCTGTAAATTTGCTGACCTCATTTCCAGGCTGTGACTATGTGTCTATGTGTGTATTACTTAGCATTTTGCATATATGTAAGATAACGCCACCTGCACGTAGACAGTTTTACTTCTTCCTTTCCAATCTGAATCATTTTATTTCTTTATCTTGCCTAACTTCCTTGGCTAAAAGTCCTATACAGCGTTGTAGAAGAATAGAAAGACCTGATACCCTTGTCTGGTTCCTTACCTTAGGACGCTTTCAGTCTTTCACCACTACATTTGATGTTAGTTGTGGATTTTTCAGAGAAGTCCTTTATCAGGTTGAGGATTTTTTTTTTTTCGCTCCTAGATTTTAAGTGTTTTTATTATGAAAGTGTGTTGTATTTTGGCAAATGCTTTTTCTATGTCTATTGAGATGATCTTTTTTCTTTATTAGTGTGATATATGATGTTGATTTTAATATGCTCAACAAGTCTTGCATTCCTGGAATGTGTCCAACTTGGTAGTGATATATCATCCTTTTTATATACTCCTGAATTCCATTTGTTAGCATTTTATCTTTATTCATAAAAATATTGACATGATTTTCTTTTCTTATGGTATCTTTTCTGACTCTAGAATTAGGGTAATACTAGCTTCATAGAATGAATTAAGAAGCATTCATTTATATTTTTTGGAAGAGTTTGGAAAGGATTGGTATCAATTCTTTTTTTTTTTTTTTTTTGCATTGATTGATTTTATTTTTAAACTTTACATAATTGTATTAGTTTTGCCAAATATCAAAATGAATCCGCCACAGGTATACATGTGCTCCCCATCCTGAACCCTCCTCCCTCCTCCCTCCCCATACCATCCCTCTGGGTCGTCCCAGTACACTAGCCCCAAGCATCCAGTTTCATGCATCGAACCTGGACTGGCAACTCGTTTCTTACATGATATTTTACATGTTTCAATGTCATTCTCCCAAATCTTCCCACCCTCTCCCTCTCCCACAGAGTCCATAAGACTGTTCTATACATAAGTGTCTCTTTTGCTGTGTCGTACACCGGGTTATTGTTACCATCTTTCTAAATTCCATATATATGCGTTAGTGCTTTTCAATGTTGTGTTGGTTTCTGTCATACAACACTGTGTATCAGCTATGATTGTACATATGTCACCTCCCTTCCCTTCTCCTACCCTATCCCTCTATATAACACAGGGAGCACAGCCTGGCACTCTGTGATGGCATTAATTCTTTTTTAAACATCTGGTGTAATACAGCAATGAAGACATCTGGCCCTGGGCTTTTCTTTGTTATAAATTTTTATATTAGTAGCTCAGTTTCTTTCCAGATTTTCTCTTTCTTCTTGAATTAGTTTTGGTAGATTGTATGTTTCTAAGAATCTGTGCCTTTCATCCAGGTTACATAATTTGTTGAAATATAAGTATTCATATTATCCAATTATAATTCCTTTTACTTCTGTAAAGTGAGAAGTAATGTCATTACTACAATTCCTAATTTGAGTAGTCTTCTCTCTTTTTTTCCTGGTCAATCTATTTGTAGATTTCTCTATTTGTTTTTACTGACTTCTGTATCTTTGAATTACCCATTTTAGCTATTTCTGCTCAAGTCTTTATTTCCTTCCTTCTTCCTGTTTTGAGTTTAGTTTTCTTCACTTTTTCCAATTGCTTATGATATATGATTGATTTACAATTGACATTAAAGTAGGCATTTGATGTAGATCTGGATTTAGGTCATTTTTTCTTTAAAGACTACTTTTACTGTATCCCACAAGTTTTGCTATCTGGTATTTTCATTTTCATTCCTGTCAAGTATTTTCTAATTTCTCTTATGATTTCTTCTTTGCTTATTTGTTATTTAGGAGTATGTTGTTTAACTTCCACATACTTGTAAATTTTCCAGTTTAAATGACCATCCTATTAGTTATCAAGGATGCTAAAAAGGCTTTTACAGAACAGATGTTTTCAAAGTGCGCAAAGCAGTATGATCTATGAAGCTAGTATCTAGAGCCCTGGCAAGACCCTATCCAAGCCCACTGCAGCCATCCTGCACCCACTTTATTGTGTTCCTATATCCCCTGTGAAAGTAAAGAAGGTGTTATTTGAAGAGAAGGAAAAAAGCGAAGATGTGTCAATTCTCATTTCTCTGTCAGATGTTTACTACAGGCAGGAGAACACATTCTCAAATGTCTCTATCTCCATTCCAACAGGTTATATCTTTACTTAGCCATTTCCCCCCCACCTTCCCAGCTCCATTCCCTGCTGTTTGGACCTGGTGGATGAAGAGAATAAAACATAAGTGCTGGCGATTTTAAAAGGATGGCGTGATTGAGGTGAAAAAGTTTGGTTAAGTCTTTTTTCTCCCTCATGGTATGTGTTATAGACTTTCCTTCTTCAACTAGTAGAGACCATGAGAAGTAGGTAAATGTCCCATTTCTAAAGGTTTTCAAAATATCAGGTTCCAAATTAATTTTTAATTTTCTTTCTTTCATCCTTTAACATTGAAATAGAGAGCTCTGCCCTTATTTTCCTTAAGAAAAGCAATTCATGAGAACATCAGCTTTGCAAAGCAACTGGTCATTATTTCTGTGATCTCTTCAAATGTATGTTCTTTCCACTAACATGGATAGTTCAATATTTTGCTATCACAAAGCAGCATAAATAACCCCGATGATGCTTCTATTGAAAAACTCCCCAGAGTACAAATACAAAACCTAATTAATTTAGCAAACCTTTTAGGGTGCCACACATGCCCTGAGCCTATAGTTAATAAATTACTCAGAACCTGTACTTTCCTATCCTAATATTTTAGACTCATATGAGTTGTATATATATTTTTAAAAGAAACTACTGTCTTAGTGAAGTAAAAAATGAATGGCAACTTAGAATACCTTATAATCTATTATGCAAAAATTTTTATTAATTCTTTTATAATAGCTTCTGGGCAATACAATTCCATGCTCAGCCCTTGCAACATGGTTCCCGCAAAAAACAGTGAAGTGACATCTTTGATATTTGACCTAAGGAAAGGGGTAAGGCTCATGAAAAGTGTCATCACTTAACATACTTTTGTAGGCTAAGCTCCTTGTACAGATAAAATGAATTCAATATACAACCTTGTTATTCAGTTTTTATAGAAAATCTTAGAGGCCAGTAATTTCCAGAGTCTACACAAATTGCTGTTATTGATAAGTCTGGATACACCTATGATATAAGACTTGAGAGGGTCGATGAAAAATTTCGTGAAGAGGGCACAAACACTGCCCCATGATTGAACTAAATCAAAAGTTGATGTGTTTCTACTTGCTAGTAATGACTGCAAAGTCTTCGTGTATGCCTCACATAACAGACATACTGAGTTGATCCTGTAAACAGGCAGAAAGCCTGTATGGTGCTTTGAACACAAGAGGCAATAGCTGAATACTGTGGTTGACTACAAAAGAAATGGAAGTACAAGGACATATAACACCAGCAAATTTCTTTTTCTAAGTTTAAAAGCAAATTTCTTTTTTTTTAAGTTTCTTTGGCCACTAAGAGACAAACACAAATCTCCATCACTCTTGCTATCCCAGGCTTTAAAATAGTGCTTTCATGTATTGTAAAGATAGAATCAGATTTTTAAAAATCTGCATTTAAGAGGCAAATAAGGAGAAACAACCAGGCAAAATCCCTAGAATAGAAATGACCACAGTAGTTTGGGAAAAGTGTAATATTCAGACAAGCCAGTGGGTGAAAAGGCAGCAGTAGGGATATTTTTTGAGAATGATGGAAGTCCTTTTTAGTATCGTTATGTCTGGGCCCAATAAGAGAGTGACTGAAAGTTAATCCATGTGCGGCACTAGTGACGACAATTTTGGTGGATTGATAGAAGTGGCAAGAGAAGAGAAAGAAGACCAGTACACATCGGAGGTCAGCAGGTTGAAGGAGTTGACTCGCAATGATTTCTGCTTTTCCCGCTGAGTGGGAGTAAAGGTTATCTCCTGGGAGTGAGGTATTGGTGTCAGGGTAAGTGTCTTGGAGAGATGAGACTGAATTTGAAATAGTTGCTGTAAAGCATGGCTGAGAGAGCTGTCCAGGCAGCCCTGGGACCTCACTGGGGCTGCAGACCATGATCACAGAAGGTCATACGTGATTTAGTGGGGAACCAGGTACCGCTGTGAAGTTGCCTCTTACACTCTGGGTTTCTTTTGAAGATAAGGGCCATATCATAGGTTTTTAACCTCAGCAGGTATTATTATACATGAATTCTATGAATATATAATGATGTACAATTATTTACTGAATAATGAAATACTGATGTATATCACAAGATGTCAATGGCAACTACTGACTTATTCGTGTATCAGCAGATACATAAACTTCCCCATTTTTTGACTGTGCTAACAATGGCCCCAAACTCTCACACTATGGTTCTCTTTGTCTGTGGCCCATATTTTCTCAGTCAAGTGATGGTGATCATAGTGATCAAGTGATGGTGATATATCATCTACCAAATTTACCAACTGCAAAATGTTTCCAATGGCAATTTTTGATATTATGATTGTATTAGAGAAGATCCCCAAAAGAGAATAGCCTGCTTGTGTTTTTCTTAATCCTTATTTCCACACTGTTTTCCATCACAGAAATACACTTTTCCTTAATGGTAAGCAGTTATTGTCAATTCAAAAATTCATATCTTTAATGCTAGATCAACAGTACTAGAACTCATGCTAACCAAACAGGAAAGCTTCCTATTTCCTTTGTACCATAAAATTCTAGACAGAGTTAATTCACAGATAAAACTTAAATTAAACCTCTAAACTAGTTCTGTAAAAGACAATGATGAAAAACGTTACCTCCCATTATCTCTGTCTTCTCAATTCTTTGTGATGACTTTTGTTCCCGTGTACATGGTTAGAAGTGAGAAATGATGATTATAAGAAAAAGAAGAATAGAATAGCCTAGGCCTGTAATCTACATCGACTAATATGAAGGAATCAAGTTGGATGTGTGATGGCCAGTCTCAGCCATGTCTTAGGACAGCTAGAAAAAGATACATTTCACATCAATTCTAAATGATTTCTGTGCTTTTCCATTCATTTTAGCTGTACCAAAGAAGGGGGCAGGCTGAGACTCAGGAAGATCACATAGCTGATGGCTTTCAAAATGAGACTATATGGGATGTATTAGAACATCAGGTCTTCATTCTAAATTGTGCAGACACTAGTATTCACTTAAAAGTATGCCAGGAAAAAAATTGCCTGATCACAGTCATGTTTTAAGATCTTTAATGCTTGTCTATGATTAGGGGTAAAATAGCTTTACTTTTTTTTTTTTTTAGAAATTCTAGCTTTTCTGTGAAGATCAGCCTCTTCCCTAAGCTGCATCAACTTCAAATATTCTGCTGGCAGTGTCTGCACAAGAGACTGCTAGGCTTCAGTCTGTACAGGCCCTGGGATTCTACAGGGTCTAGAATCCTATGGTGCATGTCTATTCATTTCAAATAGTTTTCAAAAATAGAAAAAAAAAAAAAAAGTGAGAGGATGAATGCTTAATATTAAGTGAAAGGGATCTTGTGCCACAAAGCACACATTCTGCGTCTGTTGTATAGAATCATAATTTTGAGGTTGAAATTTATATTCTTAATGTAATTTCAAAGTGGAACATAGCTTTTAAAACAGTAAAACAATAAAGGTGGCCAAGCATAGCTTACAGATATGACTGTGCTGATAATGCCTGCACCAGAGTGTCAGGGTTCTCCATGCATAGGTTACTTTTAAAGCCAGCCAAGATGCCAAGGTAAGTATTAAAACACTTGAACCATACTCTGAGAAAATAAGGAGCAAGCAAGAGAGATGCCTGTGAGTTTTGCATCAACACTTCTAATATTGAGACTTAAATTCTCATTTTGTTCCTACCTGGGTTCTCCAGGCACTCTATATAATGTTAATTATATCTTAACAACTTGAGGATATCATTAAGAATATGTGAAATCCTAATTTACATTATTTTCAATTTGCATTTATTCTTATATCTTTAGGACTTGAATAATAATAAAAGGTAAAAAATAAAAAATATCAAACAAAAATTTTCCTATGAATCTCAATGATGAACATGAAATATGTATTTGGTATTATCCTGTACCCACTTAATAGAATTCGGTGTGTATATAGCTACATGTGTTTTTCTTCCCAACAAATAAGACAGAAGACCATTAATGGATTTCTAGTTTCAAACAAGGCCTCTTGGGTTACAAAGTGCAAATGAAAATTTTAGTAACCAGTCCTCTAGCACAATGCTCACCTTACATGTGAGAGGTGATTTTGGAAATCAGTCCCGTCAACTTTCATTTTCCTTATCTGGACAATATTTTCAAGTGCATCAACTTCTAATACAGGTTATTAAACATGTGACAAATCTGAATATCCATTGTGCATTGAGTTTCCTATTTTAACATTTTTATACATGTAAACAAAGAGAGGTAGAGTACTTTTATTTTAGGATCAATTACACCGTATTGATAAAGGAAAATGAAATTCACCTTATCGTTAATAAAACCGTTCCTTCAGTGGGAAATGTCACTCTTTTTATGGAAGGTTCAAGGTTTTCCTCAACAGTATATATCATGTGTCTTTCAGGAAACAGCAAATAAATTTCAAAAGAAAGAGAAACAGTTTAACCATAACTTTTGCTATAGTTTTCTGCCTCCCCTTACCCAAAATAACAAAATTATTTGAACTTGCCAGAGTTTGCTGTGATTAATTGCGTTTCTGGTGTGTGTGCCACACTTCATTTTATGATTAAGATTTCTGACTCAAGAAATTGTCAGCAAAAGACAGTATATCAAAGTTTAAATATCAGTAATAAAACAGTACAGGGGATATTCTGTGACTACTTAGAACTGAAAGCATTTTATTGAAAAAGGTTTGTTTTCTTTGGCAGCCTTCCATGACCTCCTACTGTTGACAAAACTAGCAGCCAGTCCTGTTTGAAGTGTAACTGCGGCAGAAGCCGCTGCTTCAGAGCACTTACAGGATTTATCTCTAAATTAATATTTTCATCGAACACACTCGTGATATTCCATACCTAATCTTTAAATTATAGGAAAAATGCTAGAAGGGTGTTCTGCAAGTCACAGGCTGAAGTCGGGGGGAAATTTATGTCTCTCTCCAGTCGACATTTGTAACTGACCTACAGCACACCAGGGCTGCTATTTCCTTTTCCTGATTCATGATAAGTGCAGCTGCCTCCAAATAAGCCCCCCGAGCCCATTAATGCGCAGTCCAGTCCTTTACGGTAAATATGCACATCTCTAGTCTCACTTTATAATGTTCAGCTGTGATGAAGTGGAATAGAAAAATCACGTTGCCTTATCTTACTTGAAATTGCCAAGCGCCTTGCCACCAAAACGTGGGTGCCCCAAAGTCCATCCTACTTCTGGCTCTAATTAAGGTGATGCTTTCCGCTCTAGTTTACTCACACACACAGACACAAAAATTAGCAAAATTGTTTCCTCCTTGCAACCTGGGTTTTAAGGTCCTGGACTGTGATGCCTTCCATTTTTCGCTGCCAGCACCACAGCTAATTAACAAAATTGCATCAAGATTGATATGAAGGTAAATATTAAAGGCACAAAAGGGAAGGGAAAGCAAATTATGTAAAATGTCAGAAAAGCCAAGACATTCATCTTCCCTGCCGCAATTTGTTTTTCATTAATAAAATATACATTGTTTTCCGCTCGGAAAAGTTATTAGTGGCAACACAGTCTGCATGAAGCTTTGTCTCTTCCGAAATGAAGTCTTTGTTTAGACATCGGTGATGGGGGTTTTGTGCCATTGTCTACTCTGTCAGATTAGATGAGCAAGTGTATTTAGGGGTGCAAAGATGTGCAGCCACACCTGCTGTGCAAAGCTGTGAATTCACAACTCTTCTGACTATTAAAATGTGTTATGCTGGGAGCTCTTTTGTTGTAATAGAACTGTTGGTGGTTGCATGTTTGAAGTGGCGCAAGTGTCAGGCCTTATTACAATCATAATAATCACTCCAAAAATAACCTCATATTTTGACCATTTAATGTTAATGTGGACCAAATTAAAGGCTAAGCACCTAATAGATTTGGATATGTTAAATTGATTTTGCACACAAATTTTTCCAAGCAAAAACAAAAGTCCATTAATGCAATAATATTCACGGTCCAGGAAAAACTATAGTCATCTGAAGAAGAGTTTTCAAATAATACAGGAAGGAGACAAAGGAGATACAGGAAAATATGAAGCCAATATTGTGGCAATAAAATTATTGTCAGGAGAATGCTATGAAATGTGATCCTTAAAGAATGCTAATTACCATTTCTTTATTTGTTGATTTTTGTGCCCTTCATATACATACCATGATATTTTAATCTCTCAGCTAAATATCAGATTATACCTAAGCAGAGATAATGCTTTCTATTTATCCCTAATTACAAGGCCAGTATTTCAAAAGGTTCTGCTATTTTACTGTGCTAATGTAGCTACATTAAATAATCTTTTATAACAAAACAAAACAAGATAATATTAACAGCCTCACTAACTCACCATGCAGTTTCTAAAACCTACTTTTCAACCTAATTTTTTTTTGGTATCATGGTTTTTTTTTTTTCCCCCTTTGGCGTATCAGTGTTCTTTAAAGAATGTTGGAGTGTTTCAGAAATCTGTGGGAATTTCTTCACTCTAAGTTACCAAAGTACTAGCTGAAGAATAAGAAAATCTATTTTTTCAAGATTCTAAAAAATTAGAAAAGGGAATGGAAAAAAGAAAAGAACAAAATGATAAGCCAAAGAGCCTCGGTTGTCACTTCTGGAACACTAAGCAGCTTGTGGCAGGTTTAATAGACCCTAATCTAGAGAGGCCTTTTTAGAGACCTTAGACCTGTATGGCCTCATTAATTCAAGCGGTACGTGACAGTTCAGAGGTGTCCTAAACCAGCCATTACCTGCATAAACAGGCTTGGATGCCAGCGTGGCACGCACACTGTCCTCAGATCAGAATTCGTCATCCTCGATAGCGATGATGAGAGGAAACCTCTGAAACAGAACATTTTTTTCTCTGTATAAATACTAATGAAATCTGATCATGAGGTATAGGTTCATTCCTTTCCAAAACAGACTTTAAAATATTTTTTAACGCTAACCAAGAAGAAGATAATGAAAACTTAACAGAGAAAAGATACTGGTTAAAAATAATTGAAAGATACTGGCCTCCTTCAACTCTCCAAAAATTGTCATTTTATGGAGACGCGGGCATTACAATTAGGTGGTTCTCATTTGACAATCATCACCATGCTGAGACCGGATTTCATATGTGTAACATCTGGATTGTCCTGCAGCTGCAGCAGGGTGACAGCTTCACACATTCCTTGAAAAGAGGCGTCCACACACTGACAGTCACTCATCATTCAGAAAAAGAAAGGAAAAAAAAATGAGATGAAAGAAAGATTTTCTTCCTGACTCTTAATTTAGGTTAATCTATGTAAAACACATTATCTAATAACAACCAGCATAAGAATAGTTTTCTGATACAATTGGAAATTGCCACTGGCCCAAATTTATAACAAGAATTATTTACCTTGTGATAGAAAAGGGAAAAAGTTTTATTGAAGGCCAAACTTTATATAGGAAAGGAAATTATGAGCAATTGAAGATTTGAGTTAATTGACTTTGTAATAATCTTAAATTACTTCTTTCTTAGTCCTTATATAAATGTTCAATAAAGACTTTAAATGAGAGAATGCTGAAATAATATGTAAACCTAGCATTTTGATTAAATCAGCACCAAACTAATTTCTAGTCATTACTTTTTGAAAGAGTTCTTCTCAATAACAGGAGTGTTCCTCTTAAAGCTTCATAATGTAGTAAAACTATATATAAATATATGGAAATCAATACATACATATGTATTTTTCTTTTTCAGCTGAATTTTTCTACAAACCTTTCATGTTTACTATTACACTTTGTCTTCCTAACAACATTGGTGTTTTAATCACTTGCAATTTCCTCAGAACCTTGTGCCCTTGTTTTTCAGGCCAGTTTTATTCTGGATAGGCAAAATACTGACTGTGTTTAAAACTTTCCTGCATAGCTGACATTTTTTAAAAAGGCAGATAGACAAAGATTGGCTTCCACTTCCTGAAATAAATGAAAGTCACTCTATGCAATGGATCTTTAGGAGAGAAAATACATTATTTTATGGAAGATATTAAAAAATGTTATGCAGACTTCTCTTGCTCTGCAGTATATCCAGTCCAGCTACAAAGATTCAATACTCTGACTTACATTTTTACGTGCTGGATTAGTCTTTATATTTGTTTTGATAGAAAAGCAGGCAACAGCCTATTTCATGGACAATAAATTCAAGATAGTAATGATGAGATAGTACTGCCTCAGCTAAGTGCACCCAGATTGGAGGGTCACATATTTGACCTCGATCTAGTATGGTCCTTAATGAATCTATATACTTGATTAGAGTTACTGTCTTTTTATGGCTCAAAATAGCTTTGCATGGAAAACTAGCTCATTTTAAGTAGAGTTGAAAGAATCATTTTGCTTCTAACACATCTCTTAAAACTTTTCCAAAGACTTTTAAATGCTTGCTTTAAAATTCTAACCTTCCAGAAAACTGTCCTCCCCCTTGCCAATTCTGGTTTTGTTTCACAGCCTGTATTGCATATGGAAAAAATCCTTCCCTGCCATCTTTTAATGGTATGAAAAATCTATTTCTCAAGTAACCAGTGTAATTGCTGAGATATTGCATTGAAATCCTAGTCTTGCAATTATTTCAAGATTTTTCAGGTCTTCCTTACTTAGCCCATTTCACAGAGCAGAACTGAAGAACTGATGTTGGCATGTCACATTGGGAGATTTGTTTCAGTAAGGGTAAAAAAGCAATCAACAGGAAGGATTAGAACTCGGAACCATTAAATGTCTTTTGTTCTATTTTGTGTGTACTTTGTCCCCTTTATTCATTTATTTTTATTAGTATTCTGTCAGCGTCAAAGTAATTGGGGTTTTTACAGGGTCCAATTCCGGATATCACCATTAATGTTCTGGTTTGCATGCAGTGCACCTTCTTTATTATGCAATGATCTTTTACAGTCTCCCTGCTTCCGCGGAGGAGCTCTCGCCTTATCTGTGCTTCCAACACCATCTATCTGTCTCTCTGCTTCTCTCACTGCATCGCTCACTCTTAATTCAGGGAAGTGATTTCTTACTTCTTGTCACTCTCTTTCATTCTCCCACTCACTCTCCATCTATCAGGACTCGTTCCCTGATTCCATGAATGCTCCGAACTCATGTATCTCCCTCACTCCCTTCCTCTTTCAGAAACACGGTCAAGATTCTTGCTTTCCACTTTTTTTTTTTTTTTTAACCCAGCTTTCTAAAAGTCTTCTTTTCTTTCTTTATCTTTTTCTACATTTTAAGGCTAGAAGTATAGACAAAACTAGATAGTAACATACCAATTTCACATCACTAAGTGCACTCCTGAAGAAAGAAACAAATCTCTTCTAAAAGTTTCTATAAGTATGAAATGGTATGCTTCCATGATCTTACTCATCAACAAATGTAGTGAATATTTTAAATCAAGGATATTTGGAGTTGAACTGATTAGGTCTTAGGTGTGAGTTGTTGTCTCTAACAATGACAAAAAATGAAAATACAAATAAACAAGTTGTTCATGCTTCCAGTTTTTCCTAGTGTTGAGCACACATCTAAATCTGCAAAGAGCATAAGTGTTTCAATTTTAAGTCTTTAATATACCACTTCCTATGCTATATTGCTTTCATATTGTTACTCCTCCACATTCTAAACTGTGTTGGTCACTCATTCTTTTTATTATATGATCTTGGTTGGGTGTATTTATACCAACATTACAGTGCCAGAATAGTTAATTCTATATTAACTATATAATTCAATAATTCTAATGATATCAGAAATTGTATGTGGAATTCAGTAGCTTCAATGATTTTTTTTTTTAAATAGCATTAATGTATTCCTAAGACCTTCACAATGGATATAGTAGATAAGTTAATCAGTTTTTCCTAAGTTTTATGGTAAAGCAAAAATGCAACTTAAAAAGAGACAACTGTACCTGCTTTAGAATTTCTTTCTCACTTGGGTTACAAATAAGTAAATTTTGAGTCACATGCCTTCGAAAGTAAACATCACAGAAATGATCATTTTAATATACACTTTAATTCCATATAATTTCAGTTTTGAATAGGAATTCTTCAGTAACCCCGTTAAATGAACACTGCCTTAAAAAAATACCTATATTGTCACAGAGTTTTCCAAACACTAATGAAATACTAATACAAGTAAAAAAGTCTAGAAAAAACCAATAAACTTTAGGGAAAAATAAATGTCAGAGTCAAAAATAAATTGAGGACACTAGAGCAATCTCTACTATCTCTTAACATAATTTGTAAATTAATTTTTTTCCTCAGTAAGTTAATGACACAAGGGCTCTTCCAATAATTACTAGGGGAAAAAAAAAAACCCTGAATGACACAAATATAATTCAAAAGGAAATAAATTGATTTTTTTTTTTTGCTCCGTGTAATTGTCACGTAAGTAGGCCATAAGCTATGATGTAGGCAACACCCACAGCTTATTGGAAGCAAGCATGCATTTCCATAGTCCATTTTCACATACCCTAATAAACAGAATAAAATATTTAACATGATGGTAAAGATCAGTTTTCTCCCACCTCTTCTTGACAATAATTCCGTAGCTCAATATCCTGTACATTTTTGATTGAGAGGATGAAGTCTTTTTTTCCAGTGGTATTAATCTATTTTGCTGTCTTAGCAGGGATACATTAACCAGACCGAACTCTGGACACGTTTTTATTTCTTACCATAGAAAAAGACAGCCAGATAGCTCATTAAAATATATCAGTGAATAATAACTTCTTCCTTTAAATTAACTAATATCTAAGTTTAATGAAGCTCCGTTTATAGTGATTTTGTGGTTCAAGTGCTCTTCTCTCTGCCTAATTATGTGCATGGCTTTCAGACAACAAGGCGTGTCTTTAACATTAGATAAGAACCTGAGCTTTTATCTCAATCAATAGTCTTTAGCCTTTGAACTCGTGTCAGAGGAAGACCAGTCCGTCATGTTCAGTTCTACCTGATCTCTTTTTCTTCTTGATGCTGCTGCCATTTACAAAAGAAACACACACGCACACACACACTCACGCACGCTCACACACCCCCATGCACACACCTAAGACATAAGCAGGCAAAGTGTTTAGATTATTTGCCTGTCGGTGTGTGTATGTGCATGCGCACAAGCATGTGTGGACAGGACCCTTTATAGCTGTAAAGATGTGTGACTGTAATGATGATGTTAAAATTTTCTTGTTTCCTTTCACTGGGCTTTGTGTATCTCAAAGGAGCCCCATATGGTGCTCTTTGTCCGTGTCATTACCTCGTTACAGCCACTGTCTGCCAGCCAAAGGTAGAGCACACGCTGCAGCTGTAGACAGCGATACAACTGGAATTGTCTAAGGTCAACAGTGCCGTAATTACTTTAAAATGTCAGCGTACAATAAAATACAACAGTTCATCTGGCAGAAAGCAAATTAGCTTTGACCATAGCGTAATTACCCTTTTCTCAGCACCATTAGAAGAGATCAAATCTCCACATTCAGTGTTTGAGGAAAGGCCATCAGAGTACACTCTACCTGACAAGGATGCACATTTGCCATTTTGAGATGTAATTAATTGTCCCTATAATAGAAATTTTTATATTTGACTCTGGAATTGAAATGTGTAATAACCTGGCTTCTTCATTTTAACCATTTTGATGCTGGAAAGACAGGGTCTGTTTTGCCAACTTCAAATAGGTCGTATCGGCATCATCCAGAACATATTTTTTCATTTTGATAACAATTAGCTCTACAGCAGGAGTGATTTTTCTGAAGTCACTTCCACACATATTAAGAATGGTCCTAATATCTAGATACTACATCAGAGGAACCAAATTAAGAAATTAAAATCATTAAACTCTTCCTTTTATAGCTTCTTTTTCTTCTTCACATGCATATTTCCTAGCTGGCCTGGATAATGTGAAGTGAAGTGGCTTTTTGACTGACTTATTAAAGGTTGATTTCTGGCAGTGATCTTCATCTATACTTCCACCTCACACACAAGGGCAATCTTGGTAAAAGAATGCCCCTCCCCCATCTCCCACAGGATTAATGTGCCATTATGCCAAGACATTCTCTTTTTTTTCAAAGACACTCATCATTAATGGTGGAGGGTACAAATGCACCAATGATATAGTAATTTGATTAACTCAGAAACAAACAGCAAGGAGCTGACCAGTGACAGTCCCTGTAGGGCAAAGACTTCACTGCTTGTTGACTTTCATTAATATTTAAGGGCGCCAAAGATGCTTTAAGCTGATTTGAAATGACTTAAGGTGTCTGAGCAGAATTTCTCCTTGTGCTGGGCTGTAGAGACACATGAAAAACAGCTGTTTTATATCACAAGAGTCATGCACTCTATTTAGGGAATTCCACCACCATAAAGATGTTTACATTTTCTTGATGTTTCATTCACTATGTTGTGGGCTTCTTCATAGAGTTTCAAATGAAAGCGTGTTCTCTTGGATTCAAAAATATCCCTTTTGAGCACAGATTTCCTGGGGGGATACCATCTATGAAACCAACAAGGAACTTTACAGTTGGCAAGAAAATTCTTAACGCGACCCCTTCTTATTGAACCATTGCTAGTTTTAATGTGCTAAAGCCAAAACAATAAATAGGCTTTCTGGTAAAATCACTGTAGCATATCATTGATCAGTTTATCTCTTCAGAGCAAAAAATTATGGCATGTACTGAGCTTCCTCTGCAACTGCTGGGTTGCTTTGTTCTTTCTCAATGTCATTTATAACTCTTAGATCATTTCACAATGTAAGAAGAAAATCAGGCCAGAAAAACATTTGAAAAATAAACAAAATGGTCAGAAAAAGCTTTTAAAATAGATATGAACATTTAGGAAGGAAGGAAAATTCTTTATTTGAGGTCCATCTAGTTCTAGATTAAATCAAGATGCCTGTGAATTTATTTAATGGGTAATTTGTAGAACACAGGGAAGTAAATATTACAGGGTGAGCTTGAAGGACTTAGTTAGACTGTCACTCTTAAATTAGCAGGACTGACCCAACTGGAACTTTCAGCTGCCCTTGAATGGCATAAATTAATGGCTCGCTATTAATTGGAGGGGAGAGCCCTTGGAGGGCTAATCAGGCCTCTGAAATAGTCTGAAACTTGACTTTAACGCCTTTGACAATTTCATCCAAACTCACGTTTACTCTCACCTTTTCCCAGTGCAAACTCTCGGCTCTATACTGTCCCACCTTCCACATCCCGCAATATAACCATGGGTTTCTCCACCTTGGTGCCCAAATGCTGTCTCTGTGTTGCCTTCCCTACTGCTTATTACCCTCCAAATAACATTGACATTCCACTGTCTATCTTGGTAGTATATCTATAATGATGCCCAAGTCCATGTCACAATTGTATTATTCTCTTCTGGGTATCTAAACATGTCATCATTTGTGGAAATAAACCAGCAGTTGGATGGTTTTCAGATATTTTGTATCCCTCTTATTTCGTCTGTATAAATCCCGTTTTAATAATAAAAGAGAATTCTTATTAATGGCAATAATCACATATTAATTGTCATTGCTTCCACCACTGGTCTGCCACAATGCTAAGGACATAATAGTCATTTTTAAAAAGACTATTTAAAGTAATTTGCTCAGAAATTAGGGAAATTTGGCAGAAATATAAAGGTATTAATATGCATATAAAATTTAGTGATTAATAATTACAAATGGTAAAAGTGATTAAGAAATATATAAAATACTAAATTTCTAAATTCAAACAAATACTTCTTCATGTTTGTATATTAAATCCATCCATGACTCACAAGCATAAACTTTTTCTCATTTGATTCACTGGTGTAAACTAAATAATTCAAAGTGAATAATAGTCAACAAATACTATACATGACATAAAGCCAGGAAAATGTAAATCAAAAACTAACATATTTTGCTGTGTTACATATTTGGTATATACAAAAAGAGTAAAAACAAGCATTCTTGAGGAAATTGCAAAATAGATTTATCAAAAGATGGTGTAAAAATGTAAAGAGTGAAGTAAATCCTGGAGAAAAAAGATTAAAGCTAACATGTGCAACAGTTAGACTAACATGTTCTTACGGAATTTGACCTGCATTGCAGAAAGGCAAATCACCTGTATAGAAAACAATGCTTATCAGTTTTCCTCAATCAGCTGAGCAATTGTTTAAAGGCATCCAATTATATATTTGAGATTTCCTTTACATTCTAATACTATATTTTTATAATGAAATATATTTGAAAACTATCAGCCTCCTGTACATTTTTGTCCTTAAATATTGCCACCAGAAATCATTTCCTTTTCAATTAATTGAAGTAGTTAAATCTTTCTTCATTTACATTGAAGTAGAATTGGACATGCAAGGCCTAACACTAAGCTTCAGATGAAAAATAAAGACAAGTTTAACATGAGAAATTAAAGAAGTTTTAATTTACACAGGCTTATTTTAACCCTCTTCATAGTACTCCTTAGTTTGAAGATGCTTACCTTTACATATAATGCCTAGCAATCTTTTTTTTCAATTTAATTTTTATTTTATATTGGACAGTTGATTTACAATGTTGTGTTTGTTTCATGTGTACAGCTAAGTGATTCAGTCCTATACACACACACACACACACACATTTATATACACAAGCTTCCCAGATGGTGCTAATGATAAAGAACCTGCCTGCGAATGCAGCTGACTTAGAGATTTGGGTTCAGTCCTTCGGTTGGGCATGTCTACTGGAGCAGGGCATGGTAACCCACAACCCACTTCAGTATTCTGGCTTGGAGAATCCCATGGACAGAGGAACCTGACAGGCTACAGTCCATAGGATCACAGAGTCAGACACCACTGAAGCAACTTAGCGTGCAAGCACGCACATATGTACACACATAACCATACACACACATACACATACACACATCCATTATTTTTCAGATTCTTTTTTCATATGCTTGCCTGTCTGCCTGCTAAGTTGCTCCAAACATGTCCGACTCTTTGCAACCCCATGGACCATAGGCTGCCAGTCTCCCCTGTCCATGGGATTCTCCAAGCAAGAATACCAGAATGAGTTACCATGCCCTCCTACAGGGGATCTTCCCATCCCAGGGATTGAACCTACATCTCTTTGGTCTCTTGCACTGGCAGGTGGGTTCTTTGCCATGCACACCACCTGAGAAGCCCTGTATTCCCATACAGGTTATTACAAACTATTGAGTAGATTTTCCTGTGCTATAGTAGGTCCTTGTTGATTACATATTTTATATATAGTGATGTGTCTTTGTTAATTCCTAAATCCTTATTTGTCCTTCCCCACCACGTTTCCCATTTGGTAACCATAAGTTGTTTGTTTTTGAAGTCTGTTTCTGTTTTGTAAATAAGTGCATTTATATCATTTTTTTTTTAGATTCTACATATAAGAGATATCATATGATACGTCTTTCTCTATCTGACCTACTTCACTTAATATGATAATCTTTAGGTCCATCCATGTTGCTGGAAATGACATTATTCCATTCTCTTTTGTGGCTGAGTAATATTCCATTGTATATATGTACCACATCATCTTTATCTGTCTTCTATCGAGGTACATTTATGTTGCTTCCATGTCTTGGCTGTTGTTAATAGTGGCGCAATGAACATTGAAATGCATGTATCTTTTCAAATTATAGTTTTCTCCAGACTTAAGCCCAGGAGTGGGATTATTGTTTCATGTTGTTGTCGTTTAGGTGCTAAGTTGTGATCAACTCTGTGACCCCATGGACTGTAGCCCACCACCAGACTCCTCTGTCTATGGGATTTCTGAGGCAAGAATACTGGATTGGGTTTCCATTTCCTTCTCTAGAGGATCTTCCTGACCCAGGGATGGAACCCACATCTCCTGCTTGGCAGGAGAACTCTTTACCACTTTGCCACCCGAGAAGCCTTTGCTGGTTCATACGATAGTTCTATTTTTAGTCTTTTAAGGAACCTCCATACTGTGAGTAGCAATTTACATTCCCACTAACAACATAAGAGAGTTCCCTTTTCTTCACACCCTCTCAATCATTTACGGTTTGTAGATTTTTAGCTGAGGGCCATTACTGACCAATGTGGAGTGATACCTCATTGTAGTTTTAAGTTAACATTTCTCTAACAATTAGTAATGTTGAGCATCTTTTCATGTGCCTTTTAGCTATCTGTGTATCTTCTTTGAAGAAATACCTATTTAGATATTTCATCTATTTTTAATTTTTTATTAGATATTTTTGTTGCTATTTGTGAGCTGTTTGTACATTTTGGAGATTTATTCTTTGTCGGTCATTTCATTTTCAAGTATTTTCTCCCATTTCATTTTCAAATATTTTCTCCCATTCTGTGGCCTGACTTTTCATTTTGTTTCCTTTGCTATTTTCTGTGCAAAAACTTTTAAGTTTAATTAGGTCCATTTGATTATTTTTTATTTTCATTCCTCTAGGAGGTACCTCCAAAAAAATATTGTTGAGATTTATGTTAAAGAATGTTCTTCCTATGTTTTCTCTAAGAGTTGATGGTATCAGGTATGGTGTGACCCTACACAAAAATAAACTCAAAATGAACTAAAGACCTATATGTCCTGATACCATCAACTCTTAGAGACTTTATTAAAGAAACTTTTCTCTATTGTATAGTCTTGCCTTCTTTATTGGAGGCTGACTATAATGCCTAGGAATCTTAACACATTTTCAGGAGTAAATTTGCTTGACTACTCTCTAGGAGAACTATTTCATGCCTTTACTTCTCTTGTTAAAACTTAAACTCCCCACCCCTTCTCATTCTCAGCTGATGACTTTGTTTCTCTTCCACTAACCAAACAAAAATAGCTTCCACCTTTGGCCAAATAAGAAAAGAGAGGCTAGGTTTACCCTGCAGACCCAAATAACCAAAAACAGATAAAAATATTAAGAAATTTTCAAGACAATGGAAGTCAAGCAACAAAGTATAGTGATTCCTGAGAAATGGAAAATCAATTAGGTAAGCTCTATTATTGCCCTGTTTTACTGCCTTAAGAGAGATTCCAGGCTGTGATACATGGAGAGAATATACTAGGAAACCCAGCACCCACAGCAGGGCACAAGAGACGAGAGATCTACATGAAGAAAGAGTCCTAGAGACCTAAGGAAAAAAACTCAATAGGGCAGTGATCAGAGTCTGCATATGAAGAAACCACACAAGGCCAGAGAACTACCCCGCAGGATTAAAGGGAACAGTGCCAAGGCTCACACAGGGTCTAGATTAATGCCTGTTATCAGCAGCTATATAGGAAAAACTGACAATTCATGGGAATCTGGGTCGAGTACTTAAGGAGGCCTTGTCTCAGTAGCGGGAAATAATTAGCCCTAGATTATGTATAGTCCATAGGGCTTCCCAGGTGGCATTAGTGGTAAGGCAACTGTCTGCCAAAGCAAGAGACATAAGAGATGAGAGTTCAGTCCCTGGGTTGGGAAGATCCCCTGGAGGAAGGCACAGAAACCCACTCTATTATTCTTTCCTGGAGAATCCCATGGACAGAGGAACCTGGCAGTTTATGGTCCATAGGGTCGCAAAAAGTTGGTTATGACTGAAGTGACTAAGCATACATGCACAAGTATTGTCCATATCTATCATTAAAAAATCATCATAAGAAATCAAAAAGGATCAGAAAGTTTCCAAGTAACTTAATTCTGATCCAAAGGAAAACTCAAGAATACTTCCAGAAGTACAAAATTTGCAGCATCCAATGAGGTAAAATAACAGTGTCTAGCATCCAATCAAAGGTTACCAGACATGCAAAAGAGCAGGAAGACAAGACGTGTAATGAGAAATTGACCAATAAGAATAGACATTACAATGACTGGAAAGGAATTAAAACAGCTGTTATAATTGTATTCTATATGTTAAAAAAATAGTTAAAAAGAGACTTGAAAATTATAAAATAACTAGCAGCCAAATAAAACACCTAAATCAAACTTCTACATAGGAAAGCTACAATATCTGAGATGAAAAGTAAATGGATGAATTTAGTGCAAATTAGATTTTTCACAAACATAGACGTAAATTCTAAACATAATTTCAACATATATCTATACTGTATAGAAAACACAATACACTAAGATCAATTGGGGTTTATCTCAACAATATGAGGCTGATTTATCATTAAAAAATCAAAAAATGCAATTAACTATAGTAACAAACAAAAAAGAAAAAAAGTGGTTGTCTCAATAAATGAAGAAAAAGTATTTGACAAAATCTAATACTCCTCGGTGATAAAGTGTTAGTCATTCAATAGTGTCTGACTCTCCATGACCCCATGGAGCCCACCAGGCTCCTCTAGCCATGGAATTCTCCAGGCAAGAACATTAGAGTGGGTTGCCATTCCCTTCTCCAGGGGATCTCCCCAACCCAGGGATCAAACCCATGTCTCCAGTATTGCATGTGGATTCTTTACCATCTGAGCCACCAGGGAAACCCTCATTTATGATAAACACTCAGTAAAGTGAAAGAAAGTGAAAGTTCCTCAGTTGTGTCTGACTCTTGGTGACCCCATGGACTATACAGTCCATGGAATTCTCCAGGCCAGAATACTGGAGTGATTCTGTACCAGCTGAACCACCAGGGAAGCCCAAAAACTCAGTAAAATGGGATTCAAAAGGAACTTCTTCAGCTTGATAGAGAACATCTGTGAAGTACCAACAGATCCGTCTAGTCAAGGCTATGGTTTTTCCAGTGGTCATGTATGGATGTGAGAGTTGGACTATGAAGAAAGCCGAGTGCCAAAGAATTGATGCTTTTGAATTGTGGTGTTGGAGAAGACTCTTGAGAGTCCCTTGGACTGCAAGGAGATCCAACCAGTCCATCCTAAAGGAGAGCAGTCCTGGGTGTTCATTGGAAGGACTGATGTTGAAGCTGAAACTCCAGTACTTTGGCCACCTCATGTGAAGAGTTGACTCACTGGAAAAGACCCTGATGTTGGGAAGGATTGGGGGCAGGAGGGATTGGGGGCAGGAGGAGAAGGGGACTTCAGAGGATGAGATGGCTGGATGGCATCACCGACTCAATGCTCGTGAGTTTGGGTGAACTCTGGGAGTTGGTGATGGACAGAGAGACCTGGCGTGCTGTGATTCATGGGGTCGCAAAGAGTCGGACATGACTGAGTGACTGAGCTGAACTGAAAAAAATATTTAATGGTGAAAGGCTAATTTTTTTCCCCATAAGAACAAGACAAATATACACAGTCACCACTCTACTCAACATTGTGCTGTGATTTTTAAACAATAAAGTCATGAAGAAAAATAGAAGGCATACAGATTGGAAAGAAGTAAAAATGCCTTTAGTTTTAGATGACATGGGAATTAAATAGAAAATTCAGTGAGAACTAGAGAAAGCTACAAGACCTACCAAGTAAGTTTGGCAAGACTATGGGATAATACAGAGCAAATATATATATAAATTCAATTGTGTTCATATATAATAGCAATGAATAGTCAAAAATTTAAATTAAGAAAACAATACCATTTAAGATAGTCCTCATTCCTCTCCATTCTAGGCCTCAGCTCAATGTGCTCCAGCTGCACTGAGGTGTGGTGGTGGTGTAGTCACTAAGTCCTGTCCAACTCTAGCCACCCCGTGGACTGCAGCCCGCCAGTCTCCTCTGTCCCTGGGATTTTCCAGGCAAGAATACTGGAGTGGGTTGCCATTTCTTATTCTCTATTTCTCAAAACATCTAATTTATTATGGTCTTAGAACATTTATTCTTGCTATTCTCTGTCAGAAGACTTTCTCTGATATATCTGCTCATAGCTAATTGTTGCATAATCCAGAACTCAGGAGAATATCATACCAGGGATTACTCATCTCTGATTGTCCTATCTAAAATACCACAACCATGCACAATCAATTTCTATTCTCTCACTAGGATTATTTCATCAGAGATCAATCATTGTATATTCATTTCTTTATTGTTGTCTCTCCTACAAAGTGGCAAGTTCCATGAAAGTAAAGGCTTTATCATCTTGTTCACTGCTTGTATTTCATCATCTAGCATCATGCTTCAGAGATAGTAAGCTCTTAACAAACAGCACATATGTATAGATTGTTGTCAAATAAAACAATGAATGTCCATTGTATATTATATGGGTACTATACTTAAAATTTTGAGCAAACTCTGGGAGATAATGGAGGACAGAGGAGCCTGGCATGCTATAGTCCATGGGGTCACAAAGAGATGGGCACACCTTAGTGACTCAACAATAACAATGACTATACTTAAAGGTGAGCCATTTTAGAGTATTAGTCCATTTATAAACAGTGTGTGTCTTCTGTTTTGAAATTTTTCTAAAAATAATTACTTTTTCAGAATATAAGCAAGTAGTTATTGCTTGCCTCTGTGGTATTAGAAAATATATTGGTATCCTAATCTTTCCTGAGTATTGTCTAATGGCAATAGTGGGATAGGAATGGTGGGCTTCAGGAGATGTGCTTGCATTCAGAGTGAATAATGACGTGCATGCCTAGTTGTCTGACATCTGCTATTCCATTTATTCAAAAATACAGCTGTTAAGTATTGCTCTTTCTTTTTTGCAGATGGAGAAACTGAGTCATGGAAAAGAAAATTGACTTAAAAATTAACTTAACTATTATAACAGAGAAAGTGCATGACATACCTAGGCCAGTTTGGGGGTTGACCAGGCCTGAATTTTACCTGTGACACTCCTATTACAGCCCTTAGGTTTTGAGAGAAAATGTTAGATGAGTGTTGCTCTAATGTTTAGAGGTTGAGAAGCCAATTAAAAATGTAATTAGTTAACTTGCCCAGACTTTTTACTGATTCACATTTTTTAAAAGTAGAACCAAAAAAAAAAAAAAAAAGAAAGAAAGAAAAAAGTAAAAAAACAACAACAAAAAAGAGAAAAGTAGAACCATACCTGGTGGCTCAGATGGTAAACAGTCTGCCTGTAGTGTAGGAGACCTGGGTTCCATCCCTAAGTCGGGAAGATCCCCGGAAGGAGGTAATGGCAACCCACTCCAGTATTCTTGCCTGGAGAATCCCATGGACAGAATAGCCTGGTGGGCTACAGTTCATGGGGTCACAGAGTCAGACATCAGTGAGCTGACACTTTCATAGGACTATAAAGATCCAGATGACTATGTTGATTAGACACTCCAGTGTTAAGAAAAGCAAAGTTTCAGATTTGACAGTATTTTAACAAAACAGTTTCTCTGTTTCTTCATGGCCTACTGCTTATATATAACCCTGTCATCAGTGCATGCAACTGCTCAAAAATATTCCATCAGACTCTCTAAGAGATCTCTAAGAGAGCTTGTTAGCCTCATCTTCTATTGCAAAATACTTTTAAAATTTATGTGCTGAGTATCACTTTGGAAACCAGGCACTATTTTTTATCTTGTTTTCACAACTATCAAACACACATAAAATGCATAATCTTTCTATCCTTTAGTCCCCACAAAGTTGATATTATTATTTTAACATTTAAGGTTCAGTTCAGTTCAGTCACACAGTCCTGTCTGACCCTTTGCGACCACATGGACTGCAGCATGCCAGGCTTCCCTGTCCATCACCGACCCCCAGAGTTTGCTCAAACTCCCAAAACTCACCTCTATTGAGTCTATGATGCCATCCAATCCTCTCATCTCTGTTGTCCCCTTCTCCTCCTACCTTCAACCTTTCCCAGCGTCAGGTGAACAAAGTATTGGAGTTTTAGCCTTAGCTTCAGCCCTTCCAATGAATATTCAGGACTGATTTTTTTTTAGGATGAGCTGGTTGGATCTCCTTGCAGTCCAAGGGACTTTCAAGAGTCTTATCCAACACCACAGTTCAAAAGCATCAGTTTTTTGTTCTCAACTTTCTTTATAGTCCAACTCTCACATCCATACATGACTACTAGAAAAACCATAGCTTTGACTAGACGGACCTTTGTCAGCAATGTCTCTGCTTTTTAATATGCTGTCTAGATTGGTCATAGCTTTTCTTCCAAGGAACAAGCGTCTTTTAATTTCAGGGCTGCAGTTACCATCTGCAGTGATTTTGGAGCCCAGGAAAGGAAAATCTGTCACTGTTTCCATTGTTTCCCCATCTATTTGCCATGAAGTGATGGGACTGGATGCCATGATCTTAGTTTTTTGAATGTTGAGTTTTATGCCAGCTTTTTCACTCTCCTCTTTCACTTTCATCAAGAGGCTCTTTAGTTCTTCTTTGCTTTCTGCCATAAGGGTGGTGTCATCTGCATATCTGAGGTTATTGATATTTCTCCTGGCAATCTTGATTCCAGCTTGTGCTTCAACCAACCCAGCATTTCACATAATGTACTCTGCATAGAAGTTAAAGAAGCAGGGTGACAATATACAGCCTTGTTGCACACTTTCCCCAGTTTGGAACCAGTCTGTTGTTCTATGTCCAGTTCTCAGTGTTGCTTCTTGACCTGCATACAGATTTTTCAGGAGGCATGTAAGGTGGTCTGATTTTTCCATCTCTTGAAGAATTTTCCAGTTTGTTGTGATCCACACAGTCAAAAAAATATATGTTTAATTACATTTATTTTCCTAATGACCTTATCTTCTTGTTTTAAAAGCCAGTTACTGTACATATCCCTAAACGGTGGCATGTGTTAGCACAGGACCAGTGGAAAAGATCAGGTGCATATGTTTAAGTAAAAAACTATGTCAGAATGAATTTCATCCTGATCTAGAGTAATAGAGATAGGCAAGGGAAAGCCAAATACCACATGGAGGCCATTTGTTCCTTCAAAGCATAATACAGATTCAAACCTTCAGATAAAAATGTACAAGCTGCCAACTTCAAAGGAGGAGCATTAAATTTTTTTTTAAAAAATCAGCAATTGAGTATTATACCTTGCATACATAAATACTTAGTGTGCACATGTGAGCTAGTACCTCACATTCACAGTACATATCTGATGTCAAACTGTATTGTCTTAATAGCTGAATTAAAAGATAACTGTTAAAAACTCTGACTTCATAACGCTTTGTGTACATAAAAAAATTCATAAGGTTCTGTAAAAATTCTGGCATATACAACATTTAATGTTATTTACATTTAATTAGGCAAAATCAAATCCTACAAAGTTGGTTCATTAGATTTCTCCAAGGCCAATTGTTTATGTAAGCACTGAATCATTAATATGCAGCTTCTTCCATAATTATAAGGCTGTCAGATAAGAAACCTGCTGCCTAGAACAGATAAAGGAACTTGGAGATAGTCACAGATATAAACCCCAATTCACACCGCTGAAACATTTGGAAAAGTCTTGCGTGAAAATGTGAATCACTTCACAGAGGCAAACAGCAGGGACCCAAATGGAGCAGTAAAAACCAAGTTGTTTTTTTCTCCTTCTTAAGTGCAGAATTGAGTAGGAAAATCAGTGAATTTTTTTTTATTTCAGTTAGTATTTTTTCATCTAAAGTCTTAATTAGAAATATAGAGATATTTTCCCCAAGATAGATATAGAGATGATGGTAAACCCGTTATATCTCCATCTGTAATAATAATGACCTGAAATGTTGCCATCCTGTTACTCTGAGCACCATTCCAAACTTTTATTTCCAAACAAATAGACATATCTGGAAGTTCTTTGAATTCTTTAACAAAATGGTAATGTATTCTCTCATTTATGTAAAACTCCTAACAATCAAGCTCTAATGAAATCATCTTCAGTTGCTCATGTTGATTCTTACGTAACTGAGTTTTCCTTTACTATTGATGGACTGCAAGTAACATCCATATCTGGTGTGTGCTCCTCCAACAGTTTGAGGTGAATCCACCTCAGCCTCTGTATTCTTCAGGCTTTCTTCCCAAGAAGACTTTCCACTACATCTTTCTTCTTTGCCTGGTGACAAAGAATCATGCCACTAGTACAAAATCTCCTTTGTTAGTCTCACCTTTTCTATGTATCTCTCCTTGATTCAGTGTTGGACTCCCTGTGGCCCAACCCATTAAAGTCTTAATTTTATCCCATCTTACAGAGGATGCGATCAACTTCTGCATAGCAGCTAAAGCAGTATTTTTCTTAAGAGGTCCTGAGAAAGAGGGAAGTAAAATGTATTTTTGCTAAGCAATACACATAATATATCTTTCTGTCTTAGAGTCTCGCTGCTGCTGCTGCTGCTGCTGCTAAGTTGCTTCAGTCGTGTCCGACTCTGTGCGACCCCATAGACAGCAGCCCACCAGGCTCCTCTGTCCCTGGGATTCTCCAAGCAAGAAGACTGGAGTGGGTTGCCATTGCCTTCTCCAATGCATGCATGCATGCTAAGTCGCTTCAGTTGTGTCTGACTCTATGCGACCCCATAGACAGCAGCCCACCAAGCTCCTCTGTCCACAGGATTCTCTAGGCAAGAATACTGGAGTGGGATAGTAGTAGTAGGTACATTTTAATCTCAAACTCCTAATTTATCCCTCACCCATCCTTCCCTCCCTCCCTCTGTCCCATTTGGTAACCATAAAATTGTTTTCTATGTTTGTGAGTCTATTTCTGTTTTGTGAATAAGTTCATTTGTATCCTTTATTTTAGATTCCATATGTAAGTGATATCATATGATGTTTATTTTTCTCTGACTTTATTTAGTATGACAATCTCTAGGTCCGTCCATGTTGCTGCAAATGGCATTATTTCATTCTCCTCCATGGCTGAGTAATATCCCATTGTATAAATATATACCATATCTTCTTTATCTGTGTATCTGTCAGTAGACACTTAGGCAGCTTCCATGTCTTGGCTATTGTAAATAGTGTTGCAATGATCATTGGGGTGCATGTATCTTTTCAAATTACAGTTTCTCTCTGGATATATGTCCTGGAGTTGGATTGCAGAATGATATGGTAGCTATATTTTTACTCTTTTTTTAGGAACCTCCATATTATTCTCCATAATGGCTGTACCAATTTATATTCCCCCCAACCGTGTAGGAGGGTTCCCTTGTTTTCACACCCTCTCCAGCATTTATTATTTGTAGACTTTTTGACAATGGCCTTACTGATTTGTGTGAGGTGATACTTCATTGTAGCTTTGATTTGCATTTTTCTAATAAGTAGGAGTGTTGAGCATCATTTCACGTGCTTTTTGGCCATCTGTATATCTTCTTTGGAGAAATATTTATTTATATCTTCTGCCTTTTTTATTTGAATTTTTTTTAGAGCTGTATAAACTAATTGATATTCTGAAGATTAATCCCTTGTCAGTCACATCATTTGCAAATATTTTTTCCATTCTGTAGGTTTGTTTTGTTTATGGCTTCTTTTGCTGTACAAAACTTTTAAGTTTAATTGAAAGTGAAAGTGATGGTGAGGTCGGTCAGTCCTGTCCAACTCTTCGTGACCCCATGGACTGCAGCCTACCAGGCTCCTCCATCCATGGGATTTTCCAGGCAAGAGTACTGGAGTGGGGTGCCATTGCCTTCTCCATTTAATTAGATTTAATTAAGTTTAATTAGGTCCCTTATATTTTTGTTTTTATTTCCATTTCTCTAGGAGAAAGAAAGAAAAAAACTGCTTGGAGTCAGTTTTGTCCGACTCTTTGTGACCCCGTGGACTCTTTGGGACCCCATGGACTGTAGGCTCCTCCATCCATGGAATTTTCCAGGCAAGATTACTGGAGTGGGTTGCCATCTCCTTCTCCAGAGTATCTTCCTGACCCAGGGATTGAACCTGGGTCTCCCGCATTGTAGGCAGATGCTTTACCATCTGAGCCACCAGGGAAGTCCTACACTAGGAAGCAGATCCAAAAAGATCTTGCTGTAATTTATTTCAGAGTGCTTTGCCTAGGAGTTTTATAGTATTCAAATTTACATTTATATCTTTAAGCCATTTTTCCCTGGAGAAGGAAATGGCAACCCACTCCAGTTTTCTTGCCTCGAGAATCCCATGGACAGAGGAGCCTGGCAGGCTACAGTCCATGGGGTCACAAAGAGTTAGACTCAACTGAGTGACTAACAGTTTTTACTTTTCATTCCATTTTAAATTTTTTATAGTATTTGAGAATATCATAATTTCTAACACTCTTTTTAGCAAATAACTTTATGAACTACATAATGTTTTTATTTTTACCACATGTGGTCCCATCAACGTTGGTGATCTCCATATATTCAAATTGCCCATTTAAGGATTAGCCTCATAGTTCATCACTTACCTTGTTTTTTTTTTTTTTTTCATTTTATATCAACTTTCTCAACAGCATGACCTCATTCTTTCTTTACCTCAAAACAGGACTTTTAATTCCAAGATTCCTGCTCTTCTGGAGAAAGAAATGGCAACCCACCCCAATATCCTTGCCTGGAGAATTCCATGGACAGAGGAGCCTGGCGGACTATGGTCCACTGGGTTGCAAGGAGTCTGACACGACTAAGCGACTAACGCTTTCACTTTCCGGGGCTTCGACTCCAAACTGTCTGATATACTTGCAGTCAGAATACCCATCAACCAACCCTTCACCTCCTCTGAGGACCTCTGGTTATGCGAGCTCTCTCAGCTAGCTGAATTCACTCAGGCTTTTCCCTCTGTGCTGTCCAACTAGAACTCCACAGCTAGTCGTTTCAGAGCTGTGTAACCTCTCTCTAGGATGCTATTGTTTCCTTAATCGTTCATGGCTTAGCCTCAGCTCAGCTATTCTCTTATTTGTCCATTATATTCTTTTCTCCTGCCCGTAGATTAGTTCCAGGAAAATTAAGGACCCTTCCATATACTGATCCAGTTTAACATGACTGAACTGGGTATTACTGGATAATAACTCCATAAGAGTGCTTGTGATATTAGACAGTTAACTTTTTGTTGCTGGCCACGGTTTGCCTGAGGAAGTAATGGTTTTGGAGAGGAGACTTACAACTCAAAGACAGAGTTCACAGTTTTGAGATCTAACTACTTAATGAAAGATTCCCATACCTTTTTGAGATGATTTAAATGATCACATTGTCTTACTTTGTTGAGCATTAATTTCGAGAATCAGATTGTTTTCCTTTTCAACTCTTTGATTAGAATGAGGAAAGAAAAGAAAAAGTGAGAATACAACTATATAATTTGAAAGATGGGATAAATTCAAGACGTAGTGATGTTCTGAAGAAATGACTTGGGTAGCCAGAGATCAGTTTACCAGTTAGCTTCCTGGAGGGCAGAAGAAATCTGTCTCAGAAGTGAAAGCAATTAAAGGTAACTTCAGTTAGTCTAGAACTTTGACAGAATTATTTTTGCCACTGACTGTGCACCCACATATGACGGAAAAGAATCATCTCTGCTGGATGCTTTTGGGCCATGGAAAAGCCACGTATGTTTACAAACTCTGTAGTTTTCCTGCTTTACATCCCATGTACCACGCATAGCATGGCTCCAAGATTCAGATCTAACAACTTTTTTCCCTCTTTCTCTTGATGAGTTTACTTAGTCATGGCTGCAGATAGTACTTTTATCATGATTCACAATGAACTGCCATGATCTGCCCCTTTCTGTTCTAATGTCTGGTTTCCAAATCCAGGCTCATATGATCACCTCCAGTTAAACAAGTCAAAAGCTGTTCTATCTGCAGTCCTGCATTCCACATACATACAATGTGATAACAGTATCTTCATTTCCATCATCTCTCTGGCAAGTTATTCCTGTACCCTCTTTTAGTTTGCTTTCTTTTTCTCAATCTGTTAAGAAATTTTTAATCAAATTTAACCTTTTCCCTTATATCCATGCCTTCCTCTTCTTTATCAGTTCCATGGTTTTATTTTAAATCTTTATTATCTCACATTTGTATTATGTAAATGATAGTCTAAGTAGTTCCTCTACTTTTATAGTCTTTCATATTGTTATCTGTCCTTTATCATATTGGGAGAGTCATCTATCTTGAACATCACAACTCGCTCTCATGCTCAAAATCACTTCCTATGCCTTTCTTCCTCGCTACCCTTACCTGAAAGCTTAATCCTGTCCATTCTTAAATATGCTGCCCAAGTTCCAATTCTTTCATGAAGTTTCTACAACCTCTCCAGGTCACAGTAGACTATAGTTCCTGTGAATTCTAAAAACACTTATGGCTTATACCATTGGTATAACACTAAATAGGTAGGCTTTGTATGGTTATCTGCATTTTCCTCTGTATACATGGTACAATTTTTTTTTCATTACTTTGTATTCTTCAAAGCTTCTAGCATTTGTTACATATAAGATAAATGCCACTTGAAGGAATTAATGATATGTAACGGTTATAGTCCTTTAAACCAAGTCACAAAGGGACTTCTAAAACTTCAAGGACACAAACCATTCAAGACTATTTTAGTACTGGTGATATTTTAATAAATTATAATCATTTGAAGAACGATAATCTATTCTTCTAAACTAGTAACTCTCAATTTATTAGGGTACTTATTTGAAAACTCCAGGGTAACATAGGCTGCATATTTTCTCATGCCCTCTATGTTTACCATCGAATGAATTCCAGTACCATGGACATTTCAGTGGGTAACCGAAACACCAGGGTCTCAAGTGCTTCCCATATGTTTCTAAAACTGAACAAAATAAATTCACTTTCATAAAGAAAAATGCACCAGCCATATGAAAAGAAAAACCAAACGAAAACCTTAATGCAGATCTTAACAGAGGCAGAACAAAAATATAATTTTTTGAAGTAATACATTAGTCTTATTCAAAGTATTGTCTAGGAAGATGAAAATCAATGACATTTATTATTAATGAAATGCTTTAAAAATATAGGTACATTTTAATGCAGTGATTACCTTACTCTAAAATAAGGATATAATCAGGTGATTTTTGCCTAGGAGTATGTCTAAGGATGTTCACTGTAGCACTGTTTATAATGGCCAAAATCAAGAAATGCTCTCCTGCAATAATAGAAAGTGGATTAAATAAATTAAGGCATATAGAGACATGATGATATAATGGAAAGGTAGTCACGCCACATATTACATTTCTGTGATTGTGGATTGTTGTATAATTTAAAAAATTATATCAACTTCATCTACCACTAAGGCAAGCAAAGTTTGCAATTTAAGTTATGTCACACTTTGGAGGTTGCAGTTGTGTTTAAAGAAAAGTAACAAAATTTTCTCATTTTTATCTTGATATTGACCCAAATATAGGATTCTTTTTATATTTTATATTTATAAATTATTAAGTATATATAGCTCAACATTCAGAAAACTAAGGTCATGGCATCCGGTCCCATCACTTCATGGCAAATAGATGGGTAAACAGTGGAAACAGTGGTAGACTTTATTTTTGGGGGACTCCAAAATCACTGCAGATGGTGAGTGCAGCCATGAAATTAAAAGACGCTTACTCCTTGGAAGAAAAGTTATAAGCAACCTAGACAGCATATTAAAAAGCAGACACATTACTTTGTCAACAAAGGTCCATCTAGTCAAGTCTATGGTTTTTCCAGTAGTCATGAATGGATGTGAGAGTTGGACTACAAAGAAAGCTGAGTGCCGAAGAACTGATGCTTTTGAACCATGGTATTGGAAAAGACTCTTGAGAGTTCCTTGGACTGCAAGGAGATCCAACCAATCCATCCTAAGGAAAATCAATCCTGAATATTCATTGAAAAGACTGATGCTGAAGCTGAAACTCCAATACTTTGGCCACCTGATGCGAAGAACTGACTCATTGAAAAAGACGGTGATGCTGGGAAAGATTGAAGGTGGGAGGAGAAGGGGACGGCAGAGGATGAGATGGTTGGATGGCATTAAAGACTCAATGGACATTAGTTTGAGTAAACTCCAGGAGTTGGTGATGGACAGGGAAGTCTGGCGTGTTGCAGTCCATGGGATCACAAAGAGTCAGACATGACTGAGTGACTGAACTGAACTGAAGTATATATAAACTTATACCTAGTTTGCTGAATATTAATGAAGTTAAAAAGTAAGGTTAATATATAAAGTACAATATAAATGTCTTTAATTAGAATTATGTTTCTCCTTAGAGAACATAATGCAGGTGTACTACAATGATTTCTATATTAAATCCCATTTAGGGATCATGGGATTGAAGCTTTAAATAACTTTATTGTGTATAACTCTGATAAATACATTATCAGTTCATTATAGAAATATAAAAGCTGCCATTAAAAGATTTAAATAAATTCCTTTAGGAATAGGAATCATCCATTAATAAAGCCAATAATAAGCACCATTTTTAAAATTTGGTACTTCATAAGTTATATATACAAATAGAAATGTTAATTCCTACCATGATTATAATAGTAGCATCCATATCTTACACTTACTACAAGGAAACTAAAAATTATTTTTCAAAGTTTTAGAGCAAACAGAAGTATCCCACTTTAAAAATTAACATAATTTATGATGATCAGTTGAAAGGAACATGGGTCAGTATTGTTTTTATATAGTTATCTGCAATACAATAATTTTAGAAATCTTTTTTTAAAGCCCAATCTTACTATTGTTTTGGTTCCATTTATTGACTGGCATCAAATAAAAATATGTATAAAGCTTTTAATGTCTTTGTCACCAAACAGTTAACTTTATTCTTTTTGGTAGTCAAAATATTAGATACAATCAGTTGTAATTTGTATAAATTAAAGTTAAAAATATTCTCAAGTGTTTGCCATATTATGTCAGGTTTTCTAAGTTTAAAATCCTGATAAGCAAAATAAAAAAATATTTTTTAAAAACTTGTTTTTTGCCAAATATTTTTTCCTGAACTGACTGCATCAGAATCACGTATGTCCATGCTCAGTTGCTTCAGTGGTGTTGACTCTTTGGGATGCTATAGACTGTTGCCCGCCAGGCTCCTCTGTCCATGGGATTCTCCAGGCAAGAAAACTGGAGTGGGTTCGTATTTCCTCCCCCAGAGGATCTTCCCAGCCCAGGAACTGAACATGAGTCTCCTGCTTCTCCTGCATTGCAAGTGAATTCTTTACTGCTGAGCCACCTGGAAGCCCACTTAGAATTACCTAGGTGCTTGTTAAGTTTTTATAGATTCTTGGGTGCCATTCAAAATATTGAAGGATGATCTACACTGTACAGCCCGAATATTTGCATTTTTAATAAGCTTCCCAGTAATCTAATCTGATAATTAGTATTCTAAGAAGGTTTTCATATAGGAAACCTAATCAGGACCTCAGAGTCTAGTTGTAAAATGAGGAATAAATAATTATTTATACTTGGTTATAAGTAATAATTAATTTAGGAGAATCTAGAAGAAAGTGTTAATGACTAAAGGAACTTACAAGAAGCAGGTTTCCAAGGGGTAGGCCCCCCATTATGTCTTGCCTTTCATTTTGTACCATAGGACAGTAAAAGCTGAGGAGATGGTAATTTATTGCACCAACACATTTATAAAGGTATCCAAATACAGTCTTTAATTAAGAGGCTTCATTGCCTCATGTAGTGAGTTCCATTACTACTAACTTCTTCCCTAAAGATTTAACAGAATATTAGTAATTTAAATCTATAGGACCTGCTGGGATCCCTGGGTTTTGAGATATCATGTGATGGGAAGGAGCCAGTGGATAACTTCAGATTACATTAAAAGGCAACTGGTGTATTTTTTTAGTCTAAGGATTGTAACTTAATATAGACTTGGCTGCAAAGTATTAAAAAAAAAGCTACTGTGATGAATATAATAGAATTACTTCTACTAGTGAGAAGTTATTTTTTAATTTAATCTCATAGAATTATTAATACTATTAATGTAGACTATACATTATATAAGAATTATATAAGCAGAAATTCTTTCTTTTGCAAAATCCAAACAAGAGCAGAAAGGAAGGAAGGGTGTTTGGAGCTTACAGTGAGACAAGTGCAGAAAAACAGTTGAACAGGAAGGCTTAATGGAACCCAGTCCAGTGCTTAGTCCATCTTTTATTTTTGCTCCTCTTCAATCAACCATCTACTTCTCTCCTTTGCAGACTGACTTCCTTAGCTAGTCTCATTTTTCGTAATGGAGAATTTAGTCACTAACAGCGTTTTAAAAATATAGTGTCTTTTTTCTGAGTCCTAGCTTACTCTTTGATAAGTGACAGCCCTGCGCATGGGTTAGTTGACTTTGTGCAGGAAAATCCCCTGGAAAAGGAAATGGCAACCCACCCCAGCAGTCTTGCCTGGGAAATTCCATGGACAGAGGAGACAGGTTCGCGACAGTCCATGGGGTCACGAAAGAGTCAGACAGGACTGAGCACACGTGCATGCACACAAACAGAAAAAGAGCAATGATCACAGAGTAGGGTGAAAAGTAGAATGACATTGTTGCCATCTTAGCGGCAGAACGCCTCTTAGTGTTTTAAAGGAAAATTTCTTAAACTAAGGCCCATACCCCAATCTGAACCTTTATTCCTTTATCCATTCCCTGAATATAGTGGCAGGTATTTTATTTTGGGGAAGAAGGATATGAGAGGAAGTAATCTCAAATCCTTTAAAGGATCCATCTGGAATTCTGAGGTGTAGATTAGGGTGTTAAGGCTGCTTTGCAGTGTTCAGTGTCCTGGAAGAATGAAGGGACCTGAAAATCTTTTTTTCTTGAATAATTTGGGTTCTAAGGAAATTTGTCTTCATTTGTATCCATACTCTGAGAGCAGGATGTGTGGGTACAAATTTTCCAGACTGCTATTTTCGGAACATATGGGCAAAGCTGAAATATCTGAACATATGTATGTATGTTTGTGTACGTATATAAGCGTGTATATTTGTATAAGCAACCACATTTTTATTCTCCCCATCACCCTCCCGCCCTCTTCTACATTTGGAAGATATTTGAAATATGAAACATGTGCTTGGTGGGCAGGCAATAAGTATTATTTTATAATTATCGACAATCATGTGTGTGTTTTCCTTAACAAACCTACAAGCAATTAATCTACCTTAAAATATTCCATATGAATTATTTCTATTTTATTTATCTGTATACACTCTATATTTCCACAAAGGCAAAGGTCATTTGTTATAATCTTGTTGAAGAAGATATGATTCTAAATTACTGTATGTACCTAGGTCAAACAAGATTCACCAAAATTTTAAAACAAAGAAATATTAAAAAGATAATTATGATAACTGGTAGCATTATTTTAGGGCATTCAGTGTAAAAGCACAAACTGCTGAAATGGGTTTCTGCACATGTATGAATATATATGAGTCTGGGGCAGGGGTCTTGTGAACATATATTTGGGGAGAATCTGTGATGTGGGTTTTTACACAGGCATACATTTTTGCTTGACAAATATTGTAGGACTATTTTTTTTAACCTTTTAAATACAAAATTATATTAATAAAGTGTTGTATTTGACAGTGTGCTCAAATATCAAAGGTGCAAAATTATACTATTTACTCTTCTCTAGTAATGCAGATTTTCTTTAAATGATCCATAGTTTACTATGCCTTCCTTTTTCTACTTAGTTTCTCTATTCTTTGCATGTAAAACAAATAAACAAAAGTGACTAAAAATATGGCTGATTTTGATAACTTTCAGCTTGGATGATCCATTCAAAATCTTCATATCCCAAAGAGGCTAGTTAGTCAAATGTTACCATCAGCAATTTCAAAAAGTGGAAAGTTAAAAACAAGATTATAAATTAAAAAGAACAACATTGTACTATGAAACTATTGATTAGAAGTTCTTATTATTTATGCACTGAAACATTAGATAGCATTCTGTTTATTTCATATGATGGAAAACTCTTAAAGTTTGAAAATCCCAGGAGCTTTCTTTTTTAAGCATCATCTCTGACCTAATGGCCATAGTATCTCACTTTTTATTCAGAAAACAATCATTTTTGAAGTGAGAACTATGTCATACCCTCAGTGCAGTGTGTATCATGTACATGTATGCTTCCAAGAATGATTTCCATTCATTTTTTCATGAATCTTGGGACCCCGAGGTGAAGAAGTGATCCCAGTCCACACACAGTATACCATCCTTCACTCAGTTCATCTCCCCAGCACACTGAAGGTATTTGGGTAAATCTATTTTACTCAAAGATCATTTCATCTTTCAGGAAGTCAACATGTTCTCAATAAAGATTTACCCAGCCTCAATTATTGTTCCTTGCCTTTGAAAACGTCAAACTGCTTCTTTTAAAAACAGCCATCCGAACAAGATGACTATGTTTTTAACACAATAATAGCATGCCTGTCAGCCGGTTACCCCATTTCTAGGAGTCCTGTTATAGACCTCTTATTACACACTCCCAAGCCCTGTTTTCCTAAAAGCACCTTTCAAGTACCCTGCCTTCCACTGAAATGTGGCTGCTACTGTGTGCTTATTTTAAAAATGGCTTGACAGAATTGCTAATGTTCTCATTCCTTCAGGATATTTCCTAATACTTGTAGCCTTTTCATGTTTCTAATTAGGCCAGTAATGGTCCCTGAAGTTAAACCAATTAAAATTATTTACTGTGACACACAGTGTGGAGATAATTATCTGATATCTGAATCCAACTTCTGCTTACTTCGCAACATTACTTAATAGAAAACAGAGAAACTGATGCCCATGCTTTCATTTTCCTTGTCTACCAAATGTGTTTGCCCTATAGCAAACTGTTTAAATAAAGCATTAAAATCTTTGCGGTGCTAATCAAAATGTTTAAAATCCACTCACACTCCTTTTATAGTTCTGAAAAGCATATAAAACTCTTCCACATTACCTTTTACATTACACTTGCTGACCAATGTAGTATTACAGCCACATTATAAACAGATAATGCAGCTTCTGCAGTTTCTAGTAACCTTACTTTTCTCTTCCCCTAACTCCTTTACTCTATTTTTTTCTTTTTAACATTTTTTTTCTTCTTTCGCTTTCCTCTTTGTCTTGTGTTTTCTTCCGAGTTTTGTGATTCACCATAGTGGCACAAAGCTGACGGACTTTGAAATATTAGCTTCATACAACAGAATATCATTCTGTATAGTCTAAACATTTATTATAGCATGGAAGGAGACAAGTTGGATTAATTACTATTTTATTTTTGCATAGGGTTTGGAGTTTGGAAGATGAGAGGTTCACAAAGAGAATTTTCATCAATGGCAGAAGTCTCAGCAAAAGTTCAGTTTATATTTAATGTAAAGCAAAAATCCCTCTAGGAAAAAAAATTCGCAGAGCAAGTAAATCATATCGGGAAGCAATGCTTTTCATTAAAAGTTGGCTGGCATCATGTTGAGAATTTGGACAAATGTAAAGACTAAGCCTCTAAGTTAGGCTTGCATATGCTGTAGTTAAATGCCAAAGTGCAGTCTCATAAAGAATTATAGCTTAGACACTTTGAGAGCATTTAGCCCATAATTCCCATGCAAATTATTCTAAGAGAAAATTGAGTTTCATGCCAAAATGCCACCTTGAGACTGGCAGTATAAAGTTGTATATTAAGCCTGATCTTAGGATGGAGTCCTTTACTATTTCCTGCTTTTTGTTCAAATAGTCATGAAAACCCGTACAGATAGAGGACAGGCACAGATACATTTTCCAAGTCACCATATGCTTAACTGAAGCCCCTTTGCTGCTTGTAATGACTATAATTTAGAGAAACAGATCACAAGGGGAGGAAATTAAAACGCTGGTCAAATCAGAGCTGTAGCCTAAGAGTATGGCATTCAGGAGAAACTTGTGGTTCAAGACACTGGCTTGGGAATGGTAATGGATCAAATGTAAGAATCTGGGCTTACATGGGATGACCAAGATGCCCTGTTATTTTTCCCAGCAGATAGTATAGAATGCCTGTCTGTGTACCACATGTGCTTGGCCTGCATTAGGTCACAGAGTGCCAGGAAGGGTAGTGGAAACTTTGCAGGGAGGCCTTGAGAGTATTCAGGCAAGGGGTGAGAGTCTTTGCACAAGCTCTTTTTCCTGCAGCACTGAGTTTGATCTTGGCAGAACTAACATGTTTATGGTGGTTACAATTGAAGAAATCTGTGTTCCTCCTCCTATATCATGTATTTTCCCCATAACTTTGTTAACACAACAAGCTTATTTCACTTTTTAGTTATTTGTCTATCTTGCTAAATAAATGATACACTCAACAGCTGTCATTAATGCCTCTTCAAGGTTAGTGACTGCAAGCCTTTTCAGAAGAGGTAGAGATATAGACTGTAAAACAACACATTAAAATAATAGCAAAAGATGATTTTTCCAACTATTTTTAACTAAACTTTACTGTTTTCTTTCAATTTTATTTATGTGTAATATTTTACATTAATTTATATGATAGCTTAAGTATTAGTTTTATCTTTCCAACTATTTTAGAGTTGTGGTCCAAGTGTGTGTGTGGTAAGTTGGTTAATCGTGTCTGACTCTTTTCAACCCCATAGACTGTCTTCTCTGCCCATAGGATTTCCCAGACAAGAGTACTAGAGTTGGTTGCCATGCCCTTCTCCACAGGATCTTCCTGACCCAGGGATTGAACCCATATCTCCTGCATTGGCAGGCAGATTCTTTACCACTGAGTCACCTAGGAAGCCCATGGTCCAAGTAGCCATGACTTATACAGCATTTAACACAGAAAACTTTACAGAATAAATATTTTATTATTAAATTTAAATACAATTCCAGACGTATGGATTCTGTACTATGGATACAGCAAAGCCTCGATAAAACATTTTTGTATTCTGACCTCCAGAAGTTTGTATCATAGCATATTGACTAATACTTAGGCAAGTGAATTCATCTGTGTCCCATACAAACATGAGTTAGAGGAGGAAGGAAATTTAATTTTATTCAAGTTTTAAATATTAATTTAACTCAATTAAATTTCTGAAGTTTTATTTTATTTTTATTTTATTTTATTTTTGCTTTAATTTTATTTTATTTTTAAACTTTACGTAATTGTATTAGTTTTGCCAAATATCAAAATGAATCCGCCACAGGTATACATGTGTTCCCCATCCTGAACCCTCCTCCCTCCTCCCTCCCCATACCATCCCTCTGGGTCGTCCCAGTGCTCTAGCCCCAAACATCCAGTATCGTGCTATCATTGTGCTACTTATTTTCATCATTTTCTCTAATTCTAAGCATGAAAAACACAGTTAGTAATACAATTATTCCCCAGATTCTTACTCCTCTGCTCTTAGATCATCACATAATACTTGTGAACCTGGATGGATGTTTAAATAACATAGCTTATAACTTAATATTCACCACAGAGGCTGGAAGCAGGATGAATTAGGAAAAAACACTTGCATTAGTGGAAGTTAAAATGATTGAAAGAGGAAAGAAAAGGATGATGAGAGGATGGTACTGAATATGTAAATAGAAGAAAGCATTATTAAGACAGTGGTACAGACAAATCATGAAAATATACTCTGGAGTGTATATTTTGCTCAAAATATACACTATTTTGAGCAAATATCGAACAGTATCCAATGAATAAAAAAGAAACAGATCGATCAAATATTCTAGGCTTTATTGGAGGTGATGGGAAAAATCATGAAAGATTTAGAATTTAATTTCCTCTAAATTTTATACTTTTAATCTAAGAATTTACATGCTAAAAACTGGTTGACACATGTTATGAAGTCATCAATGTCACAGACATTCATCTAGCTGATTCAGCTTATTAATCAGCATAAGTGGAGAGTGGAGAAAGGCAGGAAAAGGAATGATGATGTTGCTTTGATTGTAGCTCTAAAGCCTACACATATATTAATAAACCAAATGTGAAAAGTGTAGAGAATTAGTCCTATAAATTGGAAGAAATGAGGCCATCCTGCTCATTTTAGAGTCAATCAGTCAAAAAATATTGATTGAGCACCTTTTCTGTCTCATACCACTGGGATGCAGGGATAAACAAGAATGACAGAGTCCCTCTCCTCAAGGAAATTAATTTCTGGAGATCAGAGAATAGATGATAAGCATATCAGTAAATAAGATTATATCAGGAACAAATAAACCTGAAGGAAAAAAAACAGGATAATGAGGTACAGGTACTAACAGTGAGTGTTGAGATCTCATTAGCTATGGTGGTTGGTACCAAAAAATAAAAGAAAATTATGTGCCAAGTCCTGAGAACAGGATAAATTTATATTATTCAGGTGGTGTGGTTAAGGAGGCATGTGAGAGGTGAAGTGAAAGTGTTACTCGCTCAATCGTGCCTGACTCTGTCCATGGGATTCTCCAGGCAAGAATACTGGAGTGGGTTGCCATTCCCTTCTCCGAGGAACTTCCCAAAGGAGGCAAAGGAAGGAACAAAAAAAGAACCGGAGTTTAGAGACACAAGCAATATGTCGACCACATGGAACTTGTGGACTGTGCTAAGGATCTTGAATTCTTAATATAGGTGTCCTTGCGATGGGAAGCCACCACAGGATTTGAAGTTTGGAAGTGAAATTTCATCTGAAGTTTTTTCAGATGAAAACCTGAAGCTCCCAAAGGTTAAGTAATACACAGACCTTTAAAAGTTGAATGAAATGATGAAAATTACTGAGCTAAAGTTTCCAACAGTTAAAAATGACTAAAATCGATGAATATTTAGAACAAAAGGAAGCCCTCTACCAATGAATAACTGTATTAATCTGCTAGGGCTGCCACAGCAAAGTACTACAAACTGGGTAGCTTAACCTCAGAAATTTATTATCACAATTCCAAAGGCTAGAATTTCAAATCAAGGGCCTGGCAGGTTTGGTACCTTCTGAGAGTTATGTGGGAAGATCCACTCCCGGACTCTGTCTTGGTTTGCAGATGGTCATCTTAACTTTCATGTGGTCTTCTCCCTGAATATGGGCCTGTGTGCAAACCTCCCCTTCTCTATAAGAGATTCAGTCATAATGAGTTAGGGGTCGACCCTTCTCCAGGGTGACCTCTTCTCAACTAATTACATCTGCAATGACTCTATTTCCAAATGAGAAGTGAAGTTGCTCAGTTGTGTGAGACTCTCTGCAATCTTGTGGACTGTAGCCTGCCAGGCTCCTCTGTCCATGGAATTCTCCAGGCAAGAGTACTAGAGTGGGTTGCCATTTCCTTCTCCAGGGGATCTTCCCGACTGGGGGATCGAACCCAGCTGTCCTGCATTGCAGGCAGACAGACACTTTACCCTCTGAGCCACCAGGGAAGCCCCAGGGAAGATCCCTCATTTCCAAATGAGGACACATTTTAAAGTATTTGTGATTAGGACTTTAATACATGAATTGGAAGCAAACACAATTCAACTCATAGTAAGTATTTTGTTTAAAAAGCTGAAACTGTTAAGATATAAGCAGAAAAAAAAAAAAAAAAAAGAAACACCTTTCTTACCTGAAGGATGGAGAGACGGGAGTGCACCAGTCCAGGTGGTTGCAAAGAGTTGGATGACTCAGAGACTGAACAACCGGATTGACCCTTTAAACTCATTCCTTAGAAATTTCTTCTTTACCCCTTAAATGAAATCCTAACCTATGTTGGTCTTTTATTTATTTTTAAAGTTTTAGTCTCACAAAGAGCCTTATTTGAAAAATCAAAATGTCTGGTATGAGGGCACGGTTGCCTAACTCTTTACGTATGCCGAGGAAGGATCTCCTTCCTACCTTGTTTTTAGGTGAGGGTACCCACACGGAAGAAGAAGAGGATCTGTGCAAAAATGTCTTCTAGCTCCAGCTCTCACTCTCCCCACTTTGGTTTGGGGCTCCTTCAGTGTTTCACCCAGATGAGAAAGTGATTTAGATAAAAGGGGCTTACTATAGGACACAATACATCAGATTAGGGAAACATTTAAAGCTGGCCTTTTGATCTCCTCAGCTACTTTTCCTAGACTTAAATAAAAATAAATAACCCTTTGGGAAAACTTCAATAGCAACTCCCAAGGTGGAGGGAAAGGGGGGGAATTTGCCCCCGGGACCTCACCAGTCAGCCCCTACGTTCCCTGTACCAGGGATCCACAACTTCTGCACCATCTAATGCCTAATGATCTGAGGTAGAGCTGATGTAATAGTAATAAAGTGCACAATAAATGTAATACACTTGAATCATCCCCAAAACATACCCTGCCCTGGTCAGTCTAAAAATTGTCTTCTAGGAAACCAGACCCTGTTGCCATAAAGGTTGGGGACCACCGCTTTATATAGACTCTTTTTGCTGCGGCCATTGCCCCGTCACGGCTTGTGGCTGTCTTGCCAGAGTTCCGCTTCAGATAGCTCTAGGCTTTCTCTTGTGGCCCACAGCCAAGCCTCTGGAACCACGTGGCTTTCCTCTGCAGGTGGCGCTAGGACTGTTTGCTTCCATTGCGTCTCACTGTTTCTCTGTTCTTGGGACTCATAGCCACTCTGCCTCTCACATTTAGATTTCCTAAAGGGGGGTCAGATACCACCCCACCACGTTCCCATTCCTAGTGATCGCAACACAGACCCTCTGTGCAATCACCTGACAACCATCTCTGTGGTCTTGAATTGAGGAGGACACAGCCTCTACCCATCTCCCAAGGGGAGGGCTTGGAAAGTCTTTACACATTTACACCATTCTCAGGTTTTTTTTCCTGCAAAAATATTTCTCTTCCCAGCGTGCTTTGACTTAGCTTTTCCATCATTGGTCTGTGGGTGTGAAATGAAGCATCTCCCTGCCACTTTGGTGGCACCACTTTTACAAGTCTGGCATATGTCTTTGGAATGTAGGGGACATTGTACCAATTCTTTTGTTGTTGACCTCCATGGTCTCAACTGAAATTGAGATAGTGAAAGTGTTAGTCACTCAATTGTGTCTGACTGTCTGCGACCCTGTAGACCACCAGGCTCCTCTGTCCATGGGATTCTCCAGGCAAGAATACTAGAGTGGATTGCCATGCTCTTCTCCAGGAGATCTTCCCCACGCAGAGATTGAACCCAGGTCTCCTGCATTGCTGACAGATTCTTTACTATCTGAACCACTAGGGAAGCCTCCATGGTCCCACCTGAAACTGAGATAAAGGAGTCCCCTTTTGACCTTCAGGTACACAGGTAACCATGAAGTCTGGGTCATAGGAGAGATGCAACCTGCTAAACTCACACTCAAAATCCCTATTAGTCAATTTAAGCTCTTCTGCCTGTAAATGAAGGCTTCCCAGGTGGCTCTAGTAGTAAAGAACCCACCTGCCAATGCAGGTAGATATAAGAGACATAGGTTCAGTCCCTGAATTGGAAAGATCCCCTGGAGGAGAGCATGGCAACCCACTCCAGTATTCTTGCCTGGAGAATCCCATGGACTGAGGAGCCTGGTGAGCTATAGTCTCTAGAGTCCACAGAGTTGGACGTGACTGAAGCGATTTAGCATGCATGCTCCTGTAAATGAAATCACCAGGAATGATTTTCTGATGTAGCTCTCTGTAGTTAATGGAAACATCAGAGTTGGATTTGTTTTGATTCCCTCTAAAGATACAGTAACCTCAAACATCCAGGTAATGCTTTCATAATTAAGTATCTTTTCTGGCACACAAGCGGATATAGTGCTCCAGATCGTCATCTGTGAGTTTTGGGAAGCGCTGGAGTGTTGCAAAAGTTTCTCTCAACATATTTTTAGAGCTCTGCTCACATCGCCTTTATTGGCTGGTTCCCATCTGCTGCTGGAGTGCAGAAGCCAATGGTTTACACCTGTCGCTGCTGAGGACTTGCCTTGTCTGACCCGAGCCAAGTCAGCTCACCTGGAGATACCTAGGATATTAAGCCATTAACCCAGGGGCAGCTAATAAACCCTAGGGCATAAAAGCCAGGGCTTCTTGCTTCGAGAAGCTGCTGTGGGATCCCACTTCCAAGCTTTGCCTCTGGATGGAGCCAAGGTCAGACTCTACCTGAGACCGTGTTCTCAGTTAACCCCTTTTTCCTTTCCTCTACTTGCCCCTCCTCCAACTAGGTTTTCTCCTGAGAGCACCTGAAATGGGGAGATTTTAAACTACTTATTCTGTCACCATGGTACTCAAATTTTTTCTTTCTTCTGGGAGTCAGATTTAGTAATTTCCTAATTTTCTAAGAAGTATCCATTTCACCTCATTTTCAGGTTTATTGGTATACATATTTTCATGATAGTCTTTTATCCTTTTAATCTCTATGGCAGCATAGAGAATTATGTTCCCTCTTTCACTCTAAATATTTTTTGTTTCTTCTTTGTTTCCTGGATTCCAGAAGTTTTTGTATCATCCTTTTCAAACAAGTGACTTTGGCTTTATTGATCCTATTTAATCCTGGATTTCTATCTCATCAATATCTTGATTTTTTCCCATTACTTTCTTCACTTTTATTTCCTCTTTTTTTTAGATTCTAATATAATTTGTCACTTTTTCTAATATAAATATTTAAGTATTTTTTTATTTATGCTGCTTTTCTTGCTTCAACAAGGGTTATATACTATTTTCATGTTTTTCCCTTGTGTTTTCTAATTTTCATTATAATTTCATCTCTGATGTGTGAACTTTAATTTCTAACATTAAGTTTTTGTCATTGTCACTCTTTTCTAATTTGTAGTAGCCAGAAAATGTAGTCTGGATGATAACAATTCTTTAAAATGTCTTTAGAATTGCTATTGGCCTAGTATATAATCCAGTTTTCTAAATCTTTCCTGTATATTGGTGGTGAATGTGGGGTGGGGGTTGGGAGTGAAGTGAGGAAAGTGTATTCTCAGGCTGTTGCTTTTGCAAGCAATATTATATTTAGGTTTACAAATCTGTATGGTGCTGCTCCTAACCTTTATTCATTTATCATTAAGAGAGGTGTTACTATCTCCTTCTACATTGTCAAGTGTAACACATTTTTGCTACGAGTTCTTTTCCTTCTTTTTTTCTTTTTTAATTTGTATATCTTGAATCTGCATTTTAGATTTTCACTATAAGAATTATTGTGCCTTCCTACTTAAGTTATTAATAGCATGTACTGACTCTCTTTATCACTAATATAGGTATTTGGCTGGTAAGTGACATAGCTTTGTTAGCTCTTCTTACGTTCATATTTGCTTAGTATATTTTCTCCCATCCACTTTGCTTCTTGTATTCTATAGTCTCATGTTTTAGAGTTTGTCTTTTTAATTGGCGTATGGCGGGGTGGGATAGGTTTTTCAGCCATCCTGGCATACTTAATCTTTTCCCTGGAATGTTTAATCTAATTATATTTAAGTTAATATAACTTACATTTTATCACCTTGTTTCAGTTTTGAATTTTTTCACTTTAAATTTGTATGGTATGATTTATGTTTTTTTTTTTTCCCTCTATTGGATTGGTTAATTTTATAAAGTTTAGTTGATTTTTTTTTTTTTCCTGCTTTCCAGGTGGGTAGCTATGCGTCTATTTCTACTGTTTTAGTGCTACCTCTAAAACTTTTTAAATGTATATTTAAGTTAAAAACTGTAGAACCAATAACACTGTTTGTCATCAATGTCATATAGAAATGCTAGACTGTTTTAGTGCTTATAAATCTCCACCCAGATTACATAATATTGCTGTCTGATGTTTTATCCTTTTTTGACTTGACAAATGTTATTTCCTTAGTCAAATTTGTTTATTTTTGCATCAATTTACCATGTTCATCCTCTGCCATCCCCTTATCCTCCTGCCTTCAATCTCTCCCAGCATCAGGGTCTTTTCCAATGAGTCAGCTCTCTGCATTAGGTAGCCAAAGTATTGGAGTTTCAGCTTCAGCATCAGTCCTTCCAATGAGTATTCAGGACTGATTTCCTTTAGGACGGACTGGTTGGATCTCCTTGCAGTCCAAGGGACTCTCAAGAGTCTTCTCCCACACCACAGTTTAAAAATATCAATTCATCGACACTCAACTTTCTTTATAGTCAAACTCTCACATACATACATACATGACTACTGGAAAACTGCTGGAAAAACCCTGCTTGAGTTTATGTTAAGTGGGTGGCTTTTGGAAAGCACCTAAGGATGGAGCTGGTTGCCAGTAGGGACCGATCATGGGACTGGAGGGTTGAAACTAAGTTCCCTTGCTTCTAGGGGAGAGAGACTGGAGGTTGAATCCACTGCCAGTGATCAGTTATTCAATGTATCATGTGTATATAATGAAGCTTCCATAAAACCTCAGAGGGCTGGGTTTGGTGACCTTCTGGATGATAGAACACATGAAATCAGGGGGAGTGACACAACCAGAGAGAGCGTGGGAGCTCTGTGCCCTTTTCCTGTATCTCATCCAGTGTGAGCTCTTACATCTGGCTTTTGCTATTTATATCCTTTTAAAATAGACTGGTAATGTGGTCAGTGAAATGTTTAAGTACTGTGAACTGCTTTACCCCCAAAAGGAGTGTTACAACCTCCAATCAATCTATAGCCAGTGGGTCAGAACCCGAGGTCATTGGTTTCTGAAGTTGGAGAGGAAGCAGTCTTATAGGACTGAGTTCTTAACACGTGGAATCTGATGTTATCTCCAGGTAAATAGGGTTAGAATTGAGTTGAATTTTAGGACACCCAACTAGTGTCAGAGAATTGCTTGGTGATGTAGGAGAACCCATACACATATAATTTGGAGTCAGAATATCACTTAAGTACATCTTTGACATTCTGTTAGTGTGCATGGTTAGTGTTTTTGAGAGAGGTGAGCTGTGATTCTAGAAGGAAAATTTCATAAGGAATTTGGTACTTAAACTAGGCCTTGGAGAATAGATAGGATATTATTGCTCAGTCTGAAAAAGAAAGAAAAAAAAACTTCAATCTGGAATAAGGTTGAAAGAATAGTGTAATGAATTAAACACATATCTCCTTTTTCCCTAAACTTAATGATTGTTGACATGCTGTCACATTTGCACTTACATCACTTGCTCTCTACACATACATGGAAACATACACAGAGACTCACGCATGTATTGTTTTTACAATTTGCAACTCACAGTATCTTATTTTATTTCATAGTAAGTCAGCACACATCTCCCAAGAAATCCAATAATTTAGCAACATAATAGTATCTTCTTTAAAATCAATAACTATAAATATTATAAGTAATAAACTTATAATATTTCTAAGTTTAAGGGTTTTCAAATGGTCTCCAAATTGTAAATTATAAAAGTTTTCTTTTAATCAAAGATCTAGTCAAGAATCTTGTATTTGGTTATCATTTCTCTTTACTATCTTTAACCTAGAAACAGTGCTTCTCAATGGGGCAGTTTTGTCCTCTGAGACATTTAGCAGTGTTCACAGATGTGCTTGGTTGTCCCGGCTTGTGGGAGGTGGAGAAAGAACTATTGGCATCTAGTGGGTGGAGACTGGAGATGCTGTTAAACTGTCCATGTACAGGGTAACCTCTGCAGGGAAGGATTATCCAGCCCAAAATGTCAACAGTGCTGAGGTTAAGGTACCCTGATCTAGAATTGTACCTTTTATCCTTTTTTTCCCTCTCATAGCACTGATATTTTTGAAACATCAAGTATAGTTGTCTTGTAGAATGTTGAACAATCTGGCTTTGTCTGATTGTTTCCTCACGACTCAACTTAATTTAAACATTTTGGCAAGAATATCATGTAGTGATACTTGCCTTGTCATTTTTATCGTCTCTTGTTCATTATTCTTCCAGTATCTTGCTTCATTTAATTACATTAAATGCTTCTTATCCCATTATTTGTCATTTCTTTAGGTCTGAAGTCTTTTGTGGAGTTTCTTGGTTTTGCTCACTTGTTTCAGCTGATTCTCAATTGTAACAGTTTATTATAAGTTTTAGGGTTTGGGGGAATATTTGATTGTAAATGCATGTCCTTTGTCTTTTCATCTGTGGGAGCTCTGACACCCAGATTTAAAGAGATTTTTCCTTAAAAAAATTTTTTTTTCAGGAAGTATTTGCATTTTCTACTTTATTTTTCTTGCCAAATAGTTAATATGAATCATGTACTCAAACTCATGTGACTGGTTAGAATTTCTCTTGGAAGACAGACACGTATTTCTACCACTTCCTTCTTTTGGCAGGTTTTTAGCTAGTTGATTCTCTAGGGTTGTTGCCCTTCTGTAGTCTAGTATTATGCGTATCTCCTTTTTTCTCTTGCAACAGCTCCAAGCCCGATTTCTGTGCTTGTGTGGACACAGATGCTAGGTTGATGGAGATTGGCATCTTCCCCAGGGCAAACACCATTGCTTCTTAACTCCCTGGTTTTGGGCTTTCTTATTGCCATGGGCTCCCAACCACTTTCTTTATTGTTCTGACAGCTCTTCTGTGCACTTAGAAATAACTTTTCTTTAACCAGCAATTTAAGTGTTTCCTTCCCTCCTCCTTGAAATTTTTTTGAATACACTTTCACATTTTGTCAGAAACAGAAGTCTTTTTATTCAATCTTTAACATTAAATCGTCATTCCAAACCTTCCAGTTTGGACTTTCATGCAAATGAATGGTATTCTAAGCACTACACAGGAATAGATCTCTCATCTATTGTAAAGCTGTGCTGAAGAAACTACCAAAGTGGGGACTGACATCACCATCTTTAGTTTTTCCCATTGGATGTTATTTACCAACAAATCAGGATCAGACTCTACCTCTGTATGCATTTTGACTAAATTCTGATTGCAGGCTAAATTGCTCTTCTGCTTCCTATGTAATGGCTTATATATGTCACACCATACTATCTCTTTCTCTCCTTTGGTGTGCCATCTACAGCTGGATGCCTGCATATGTTCTTTTGCTGCCTGAAACTTTTTGAAAGGAGGCAAGTGTAATTTAAATTTTTGTGGAAAAATAATCTAGACATACAGCAGACATTTTTTGAGTCATTAAATGGTGATAATATTTCATTTAATTTGTTCACTAAATATGTATGGAGTTTCTTTCTTGGGACAAGTATACTATTAGAAACTTGGGGATACAGCAGTGATCAAAATAGACATTGCCCCCATTTAACATTTTCCAAGTCTATCCATGTTTCTGTAAATGGCAATATTTCATTCTTTTTTTATGGCTGAATAAAGCTCCATTGTGTATCTATAACACACCTTCTTTATCCATTCATCTGTTGGTGGACACTTAGGTTGCTTCCATGTCTTAGGTGTTATAACTAATGCTGCTCTGAATATTAAGATAATGTATCTTCTTGATTTAGCATTTTTGTCTTTTCTGCACATATGCTCAGCAGTGGGATCATATGGTGACTCTATTTTTAACTTAAGGAATCTCCATTGTTTTCCACAGTGGCTGCATCAATTTACATTTACATTCACACCAACAGTGTAAGAGGGTTCCTTTATAACTTATATATAGTTGGAATAAAAATATAGTAAGTATTAATCTAACCATATCCATGATTGTGTTAAATGTAAACTAAGTGCACTAATTAAAGGCAGATATTGTCAAAGTAGATTAAAACAAAAAATGTATTGTGTCTGAAAGAAACACATTTAAATAAAATGATCCAAGAAAAGTTAAAAGTAGAGAGGTTCAAAGTTGAGCATAGGGACAAAAAAGAACACTAGAGGAAACTGAAATCTCTGGCAGCTATAGGTATAAGAACATCTAGCTAGATTAGACTAGTTCTCACAATAAAGTCATACTTACCTCAGTTCTTATGGCCCAACACATATCCATCTTTCAATAACAATAAAATCATAAAGAATTCTAAAGGCAAAAGCAAAGCAAAAAATAGTTTGAAGAGCCAAAGCAATCATCAGAACCAGTTTTGATATAACAAAGACCTATTATAGGTCTTTGAAATACCAGCCAGGTAATTTAAAATTATGATTAACATGCTAAGGGCTCTAATGGAAGGAGAAGACATGTGAGAAGTGGTAATGTAAGCAGAGAGATGAAAACTCTAAAATCAAAAGAAAGTGTGTGTGTGCATGCGTGTGTGCTCAGTCGTGTCTGACTCTGCAACTTCATGGAATATAGCTCATCAGGCTCCTCTGTCCATGGAAATTTCCAGGCAAGAATATTGGAGTGGGTTGTCATTACTATCTATAGAAAGCACTATAACAGAAATGAAGAATGTTTCTGATGGGCTCATCAGTAGACTAGACATGGCTGAGCAAAAGTTGTATGAGCTTAACGATATACCAAAGGAAACTTCCTAAGCTAAAATTCAGAGAAACGATAAGGAATGGAATAATGTAATGAAGAAAGATATACCATGCTCGCATGAATTAAAAGAAAGATGAAGTATCTCTATTAATTCCAGACAAAGTCGACTTCACAATAAGAAAAAAGTATCTGGAATAAAGAGAGGCATTACATGAGGATAAGTAGATTCATTCTCCAGGAAGATTTATAATGACAATGGTAACAATAAACTTAAAATAGAGCGTGAATGCACTTGAACAACATAGCAGCCAAACATATGAAACAAAAACTGCTAGAGCTTAAAGGAGAATAGAAAATTAACTCATAGTTGGCAGCTTCAGTATTCCTGTCACTAATTAACAGAGCCATCAGGCAGAGTATTAGTATTTTTTCTGCCTCATTTTGGCCCAACATATATCTCACAACCCTCTTACTTCTGTGTAAGATGTAAGATGACTCAACAGTATTATCAATTTAATTGATGTTTATGTCTTTAAACGTCTTTATCAAACAGCAACAGAAGTGAATTTCTCCTTATATTTACACAGAACATTCACCAAGAGAGACTACATTCTGGGTCATAGAATATACCTTCACAAACATAAAAGTATGGTAATCATGCAATATATATTTATTCTCAGGCCATAATGGACTTAAACAATAAAGTAATAACAAAGGTACTTGAGAAATCCCAAATACTTGAAAAGTAAATAATACATTTCTAAATAGCTGATGGATCAAAGATGTCTCAGGAGAGCTCAAAATATTTTATACTCTGTGAAAATAAAAACATTTCATTAAATTTGTGGGATCCAGTGAAAGATTCCTCTAAATAAAATGTATAATGCTAAACCTATATATTACAAAAGAGATCAGATCTTCAGCTTCCACATTAAGAAACTTGAGAAAGAAGAGAAAACTACAAGTGAACCAAACAGAAAATAATGACAATTAGAGCAAAAATCAATGAAATTTCAAATAGAATAGAGAAAAATCAACAAAACTAAAAGCTGATTTTGGGGGGATAAAAAAATGACAAGTGTCTAGCTTTGGCATGATGCAAGTGAAGGCGATATTTGCTGATATGATAAAGGAAAAAGAGGCAAATTTGGAAGATAGGTCAAAGATACAGTATCAGACATGATTATGTTTACAAACAGGTTAGCTAAGAAGTGGGTCTTCCCAGATTCTTTACTCAAGTAAAGACTTCACTTCACTTTCATAGAGTCATGGAAGTGAATGATTTTTCTAATGGGTGAAGAAAATTGTGTGTGTGGACTCAGTCATGTCTGACTCTTTGCCACCCTATAGACTGTAGCCTGCCAGGCTCCTCTGTCCATAGAATTCTCCAGGCAAGAATACTGGAGTAGGTTGCCATTTCCTCCCCCAGGGGATCTTCCTGACCCAGGGATCAAACCCGCGTCTCCTGTGTTGGCAGGCAAATTCTTTACCACTGAGCTACCTTAGAAGCCCGACTAGCTGTGTCAAATGGCACTAAAATGTCCTGGCAACAACAAATAAAGAGTGGATTTACTTTTAGGCAATGTGGAATCACTTGGTAGCCTCAGCAAGAGCAGAGTTAGTGGAGCAGTACATGTGCAAAATGTCAAGTTGGCACAGAGACAGTTGGAGACTTAAAGTAGGGAGGGAGGGTAGGGTGAGTAGACAATGCCTTTCAAAACTTACTTCAAAGTAGCAAAGAGCTTGAGTTGCAGCTGGAGGTTAATGTGGGGCTAAGAGATTTCTTTGCCTCTTTAGAACTGCTCAGGCTCCTGAATGTCTGTAGAGATGACACAGTAGGAAAGGGAAGTTTGAAGATGCAGGAGCAAGTTCCTGAGAAAGTGAGAGAGAGCTAGTTATCGGGCACATGTAGAAGGAGAAACTGCCTTATGCTGAACCCTGACTATGTGTCTGGGTGCTAATCTCTGGGCTTTATGTGGATTATTTAAGTTCATCTTCACAGTAGTTCTGTGAGGTTGATAGCTTCTCCATTTTATCATGAGAAATTCAACGTTAGAGACATCAATAATTAGCTCAAAACTGGAGAGCTAGTAAGTGGTGGAGCCAGGATGCTAACTGGGTCTGATTGCCACACACAGAGAGATTAGATATTTTAATGACTGCTTGTACTGCCTCTTATTTTCATGTCTGCAACCACCCTGAACCTACACGCAAACGAAATAATTATGATTTCCTTCTGATAACAAAACAATGAACTCAAAGTAGCACTATGCCAAGAAAGAAGTTCCCAGCTCTGCAATATTTGGCTGTGAATCAGTCAAATAGATTAACATACCCATAGTATCTTTGCACTTACTGTTCTTTCTCGCCTCAAGTGCTTTTTCCTCAAAATTTGTGTGATTGCTGCTTTCTTTTCCCTCAGATATAAACCTGCATGTCATTTTTGTAGAGTACCTGAAGGAGGAGTGAATACCAGGGAGAATATTGAAAATGAGAATCCTGGGCAAAGACTGGCAGTTCTTACTACCCAAACTTTTTGCAGAAAAGAAACTCATTCTAAAGAACAGATAGGGAGAACGTAGGCCCTACTGGCAAGTTCGTTCTCCTCCTTTGCTTTGTGATGCTATGCAAGGTAATTAACCACTCTGTGCCAGTTTCTTCACTGTAAAATGGAGATAATAATAGACCATCTAACAGGAGTTTTTATAAATATTAAATGAGCTTCTTCATATAAAATGCTTACAACAGTACTTAGCACACAAGTGTTCCGTAGTGTTAGCTAGCAATATTATTAAAATCATCTCTACTGAGAGATGGGATGCATTATCATGCTGTCTTACCATGACGATGCTAAAACATTTGTTCACTCTAATTAGCTCCCCTTTGCTTTGATTCCAGATTTGCAAAGGAATTTCCCAATGATTATTTTGTTCCACTTTGTATCTGCAGACATGAAAATCATAGTCTGGCCCCCTCTGCTTGGGATCTATGGCTGTTAGTTTCACTGTAAATTAATTAATATTCTTATGAAATTAATCATACAAATTTGTCCATAAGGGGAAATTGTCTGGGCACACTGTCTAAACATAGAGTATTCTGGTTCCCTCTTTGGTTATTTCTTAATAAATATGAGGCTTTATTCAAAGCTTCACAAGCTTGAAAAATGTACCTTCATCCTGGAAATATGCTTCAGAGGTATTGAGAAAGGTAGGTTGGATAGCAGACTGGTGATTTTCTATATGATGAAAATCACTGTCTTAGGAGAGAGTTAGGGGTGACGGGTTAGCTTGTTTGAGGCAGACAGCATATAACTCTGTATGCAGAACTTTTTTCCCATTTGCATTTTTAGAATCTATGCTATAATCTTTGTGTTACAGATGGTGATGAGAGAAGCAAAGTCACTTGCCCAAGGTCACATAAGCAAGAGTTGCAGAGCCTACACTTAGACTCAGCTTTGATGGCAAAGGCTTCTCACTATACATAAACTTGGTTCCAATAATAGTAAATATACAAATGATCAGAAAAGTATCCCTTTGAGGATAAGAGTCATTTGAAACATTTGCTTAATAATGAGAATTCTATAAAAAGGACTTTGTAAAATCAAAGGAATATTTAAATAATTATGTGATTATGCATATAACTACTGTCTTTTTTCCTTTCCCTCCCTCCCTCCCTCCCTCTCTCCCTCCCTCTCACACACACACTCTAAAAATATACTAGGAAATCTGTATAAGGGCATGGATGCGTGACACATCCATGCCCTTACACAGATTTGCTAGAATATTGTTAGTTCTTTATGTAATTTTAAACTCAACAAACTGTAAGTTAATAGATTTAATCGTGTGAAAGAAGAACATGCTTGGTGTTAACTAAAAAGACATTTCAGAAGATTGCTGTTAATGTAGTATGCCGTTGGTTATAGCTTAGTTAATTGGGTGACTTGGTCAATCTAATGGTTTTTCCATCCCAACTCCAGCTGAAAAGTTTGAACATTAATAGCAGACTTATAAGTCGTAGCTTACCATATAGCTTACCACATACATAAGTAATGTGGTTTGTGAATTCATTGACAAGATTGTGGAAGCTGAAGTCACACAATCGTGTTGCCATGTGGAGTGTTGTTTGGCTCTTTTTATTTCTCTAAGCTTCTCAGCTTGGAGTGGTTCCTGAAGAGTTTAACCACAATCCAGCAAGTTCTCTTCCTCTCTGAGATGAAGCAGCCTGCACTCATGCCTGGTTCAGTTACAGCGGCGTTTTTATTCATCTTATAAAAATGCAAGTGAATGTTACCCAGAGTACCCAAATATCATATCTGGTTTAGAAAAATACAAGTAGACTGAAACACAAGCACAGAATTCAACCATAAAGAACAGTGCATGTCAATAGCTACAAAAGAAAAGAACCATAAATAGATTCAAAAGACTGTGGAGGAAATGGGGAAGAAACAACAATGCCAAAGAAAGCTTAAGGTCAGTGATTTAAAAAGTTCCTGTGAAGGAATTTTGGTAATAAAGAAAAATACAGCATTATTAAAAGTACTTATGTAAGACAGCAACCGTTACAAATAAGTTTGAGAATTTTCTTTTTCTTACGACATTTGTAAGGTTCAGTTTTTCCTTTTTATCCCACTCCTGTGCTGCTTCAGTTTTCCTTTCAAGGCTCGATTTCTGGTTTTCCTCGTTCTCTCCTATCGTGGCTCTTTGAGCAGACTCTAGACCCAACACGCAGAATAGTCTTTTTTTAAGTGTCAATCTCATTAGATGATCATCTACTCTGGTTATTCCTTTATTTCCTAGTATAAATACTTGTGTCCTTAAGTGATACCATGTGCCTTAACGGTGAAAGTTTGTGGTTGCGAGCCATGCGCTATGCTGGGATCCCCACCCTCTGGAGGACAGGATTTTGATCTGGGGTCAGAGGCCGGACTCCTTGGACCTTTTTGGGTAGCAAAGTTTTGTTAAAATATAAGAGAGATAGGGAAAGCTTCTGATGTAGACATCAGAAAGGGACAGAAAGAGTGTCCCCTTAATAGTGTTTAGCAAGACATTTTATGTCTGCTGCTGCTGCTGCTGCTAAGTCGCTTCAGTCGTGTCCGACTCTGTGCGACCCCATAGATGGCAGCCCACCAGGCTCCCCCGTCCCTGGGATTCTCCAGGCAAGAACGCAAGGCTGAGGGAGTTTCACCTGACCCCTCTCCCACGATATGCATTTTTGAGATAGAATGGCACAAGGTGTGTCGTCTTTGCCATAAAACAGTTGACATGAATACAGGTTTATTGAGCCATTATCAGCCCAAGGTTTGAGAAAAGAAAAAAAGTTAGGAGGAACCAATTAGAAGAAAGGCAGATTCCAAAGCAAATACATGGTTTCATTAACATAGCTTAAGAAAAATATTTCCATAAGAAAAACGCATTGATTAGCTCAAGGTTTGAGAACTTCCAGATGTTCAAGCTAGATTTAGAAAAGGCAGAGAAACCAGAGATCAAATTGCCAATATCCTTTGGATCATCGAAAAAGCAAGAGTTCCAGAAAAAACATCTACTTCTGCTTTATTGACTATGCCAAAGCCTTTGACTGAGTGGATCACAACAGACTGGAAAATTCTGAAAGAGATGGGAATACCAGAACACCTGACCTTCCTCCTAAGAAATCTGTATGCAGGTCAAGAAGCAACAGTTAGAACTGGACATGGAACAACAGACTGGTTCCAAATTGGGAAAGGGGTACATCAAGGCTGTATATTGTCATCCTGCTTATTTAACTTATATGCAGAGTACATCATGAGAAACGCTGGACTGGAAGAAACACAAGCTGGACTCAAGATTGCTGGGAGAAATATCAATAACCTCAGATATGCAGATGACACCACCCTCATGGATGAAAGTGAAGAGGAACTAAAGAGCCTCTTGATGAAAGTGAAAAAGGAGAGTGAAAAAGTTGGGTTAAAACTCAACATTCAGAAAACTAAGATCATGGCATCTGGCCCCATCACTTCATGGCAAATAGATGGGGAAACAGTGTCAGACTTTATCTTTAGGGCCTCCAAAATCACTGCAGATGGTGACTGCAGCCATGAAATTAAGACACTTGCTCCTTGAAAGAAAAGTTAGGACCAACCTAGACAGCATATTAAAAAGCATAGACTTTGCCAACAAAGGTCCATCTAGTCAAGGCTATGGTTTTTCCAATGGTCATGTATGGATGTGAGAGTTGGACTATAAAGAAAGCCAAGTGCCAAAGAATTGATGCTTTTGAACTGTGGTGTTGGAGAAGACTCTTGAGAGTCCCTTGGACTGCAAGGAGATCCAACCAGTCCATCCTAAGGGAGATCAGTCCTGAATATTCATTGGAAGGACTGATGCTGAAGCTGAAACTCCAATACTTTGGCCACCTGATGCGAAGAACTGACTCATTTGTAAAGTCCGATGCTGGGAAAGATTGAAGGCAGGAGGAGAAGGGAACGACAGAGGATGAGCTGGTTGGATGGCATCACCGCCTCGATGGACATGAGTTTGAGTAAATTTTGGAAGTTGGTGATGGACAGGGAGGCCTGGCGTGCTGCAGTCCATGGGGTCGCAAAGAGTTGGATATGACTGAGTAACTGAACTGAGAAAAGTTAAGTTCAGGTGGAACCAGGTGCCTCAACAGAAAAGGGAAAAATGTCTGCCACTTGCAGTTTATTTCCTCCTGCTGCTTGGACCTCTGGCCTCCCTACCAAGACTGTTAACACTCTCACCAGCATTAAGATTGTTCTGTTTTTTCAACCTTGGTTTATTTGTACTTCTTTACTATAACCTCAAGCACAGCTTATTTTTTTCATGTTTTACCAGTGGAAGACTAGATTTTTGTCTCAAATATGGCTAAATAAGTTGAATTATATCTAAATGTTAAACAAAAACCTACATATTTGTGCTTAGTAAAAATAAAGGAAAACAAATTGAAGATATTAGTAATATAAATGGAAAGAACATTTCAAAAACAAGCTCTGTCATTTAGTTCCAAGACTTTGGACGGATTACTTAAATCTCTCTTTCTGAGTAGTAAAATGGAGTAAATAATGCTGAATTTATGCATACACTCACCTACATTTACAGACATTTCTGCTTTATAGACAAACATTTTTGAGTAAATCAAACATTTCTAACTACTTTTCCAATTTCCATTGTCTTATTCAGACTGTAGCTGTTTTCTATAATGTCATATTTCCCCATAAGAATTCTTCCCTTTATGAAGTTTTTAGTGAATGTTATTTTAAGAATGTTTTACTCTACTGAGAAGCAATAGAGAAATGTGATACTAAGATAGCACAGATATAGAAGTAATAAATATGGTCTCTAAGATACAGCCTGAAAACAAAAAGCTGTGTTTTCTACCACTATACCAATTAAATGACAGAGACAATCACTGAAATATAGCAGAGTAATTTTAGATCTTATTTTTAAAATGTGTGCATTGCATTAAACCTCTTCCTAGTTGATAAGTTTTTAATATGCATTCCATGCTATTACTAAGTGGAATATATTGCCCTGATACAAGTTAGATGTTTTAAGGCATTCTGTCGATGGAAGCAAATGACAAGTGGTTGCAGTCCTAATGTCAGTCTGCTAATCACCACAGCTAATCAGTCCTGGCATTCTCATGGTTCAGTGGCCAGCAATGGAGTAAATGGCCAGTCTTTGGCATTAAGGAGTTAAATACTCCTTAGTCCAAACTTTGAAAAAGTTTTGCTCCATGCCCTTTTAGACAATGACTAGCTGTTAAGCTCAAAACTAATTAACATTTCAAATACTAGTGTTAATCAGTATTAGGAAGACTCAAGGGAAACACTTCTCTGCAGAGACCCTTTTCTTCCTTTGCTTTAAAGCAATAACTTCTAAATTATTACTTTAATTTTAAGTTGTGTTTGGCACATAGTAAACAAACCTAAAAATCGGGAAGCTGAAAGAAATGGGATCATGGGTTGTTTCCTTATTTCTTAGTCTTTCTAATAGAGGCAAATCCTATCACCCTGATTTTTGCTTGTTTATAGAAACTAGCTCAAATATGTGCAATAATCTTGTTTTTTAATATGGATCCATAAACTCATAGAATGTAGGAGTGGATATAATTTAATCCCCTACAACCTTACTCTCTTCCTGCTGCTATCTGCAGATTTAGAAGTAGGGCTGATAGACTGTCCAGTTGTATGAGATGAAAATAACCTGACTTAAAACTTTATATTTAGGTTTGGAGAGGGTCTTTGCAACTCAGATTCCTGTCCGCTGCCTCATCTTACACATGCAGGCACTGAGGTCCATGGTCAGAGAAGTGGCTAGTACTGGGCAGGCATTTGGAATACCAGTGCTTTCAATTCTGCTCTGTTATTCTGAGTACTGGATCGAATGAGAGTAACCACATGCTTAAAATTCCAGTTTCATTTAATTGGGATATGTAGGTAGTAATGAGTCTCTACTAGCCCACGAACTTAAAACTGAAACATGTAAGATCTTTGGAGAGATTCTGTTTTTCTATAGACAGTCAAGTAGGCAATGCTCCTTTTGGGACTAGAATCTATATGTCTTCTAGTAGGTGGGTGGTGTGGTGGCATCTTTGATTACATATGGACTTGGGACTTCCCCTTTCCCCTGTATAATAACTATGTATCCTTATAACTAAGGTTATCTTTTCTATAACTAAGGTTTTCATTTCTCCCCTATGAAAAGAAGATAGTACTACTTACCTTATGCTCACTGAGATGCTGACAAGAGATAGTATACATATTCTTGCCTGGTACATAGTAAGTTTAATAAATCACTGAAATAAATAAGGGGATATTTAAATGGTAAGGTCTGGACGAACTGGAAAAATGATGCTCATATCATGACACGCTAAGGTCCTCCAGGTTGCCTCTGAGACCATGGATGCATTTGTGCGGGCACTTTTTCCTTCTGAGCTGGTTTTATCAAAGAAGCTGCATGTGACAATATAGATGTGATGTGCTCCTCGTTAGCTTGCCCTTAAAAATGAAATAAGTGGGTCCGGAGAGTTCATGGGAAAAATAATCTAAGACCTCATACCTGTGAAGATTTCAAATCGTCACGGTGAGAGCAATGAAAGCAGTGACTGATTTCCTGTGCCCCCCGCCCCCAACCCAAGTATACAGATTGAATCTCACAAACTGAGTAACAATTATAATCTTGAAGCCTTGAATAATTCAAGATTGTGGGGAAAGCAATACTGAGGCTTCTGTTGGTTGGCACAATGTGCCCATCTTAGAGAATTGTCTGTCCCTGGCAGTCCAAGTCTTTGTATTGCTTTAGTTGCAACCTTGAGAGTTTTGCAATGAATTCTTGCACTTAATGACCTCTAGGCCAGCAGACATCCAAGAACGTTTGGTTTGGCCACCCAAGATGAAACATGGTTTCCCTCAAATCAAACTCATTACTGACACAGGAAGGGCTCTTTGGATTTAAGTATAACTAAGGAAAACTAAAATTGTCCTCACTCATTCTTTAAAGATATTTTGCCAGTACCTTTAGTCCCAGTCACAAAAAGACAAAGGGAAAAGAGTAGTAACACTACCCTCGTGCCTCTTTCTCTGAATTTTAGTAAATACAATGGGCAAAATAACAAATTGTAGGAACATGGTACTCTCATCTTTAAATGGAGTTTCTGGAGGCTTGAAACTCATTGACTGTATCTGATACTGAGTCTCCAGGGCCCAGCATGTGTGAGTGGCTCACTGTAGGGACTATAAGTAATTATGGTTCCCATACTTCCTTCTTTCATGCAGTCTAAGGGATTGAAGGTAAATCTACCTCCATGCACTTAATAATTGAAAGATCGGGAAAGACTGGGAATCAATGAAGATGATGATCTTCCAAGTTGAAAAGTTCTATTTAATTTCAAAGCCTTGTTGCCTTTGGGTAAACTTACTTCCTGATGCTGAGGTAGTAGGCCAAAGTTGGCTAGGAAAGCACTAGTTAGGATGCAGAATGATTGTAGAGAAAGTTTTAGCACTGTAAGAACTCAAGTATATGACCTTTATATGCTAGAAGGATGTATAAAGAAAGAATAGTCTAATTGTATATAACTTCGTGCAGTTTTTTTTAAAAAATTCAAGTTGGATAAAACTTAAAAAAAAAAAAAAAACTACCTCAAATTTGGGAGAAAGTGAGTTGCAGGCATGTCTTATGAATACAAGGTTTGTATAATAACGTGATGAGCTATTAAAGAATATCGTTTCACACGTGTAGGAAAACAATGCATGCACCCGGTCCTTAAGAATGTTTATCTCAATGGAAAATACAATATGAAGAGAGGACAGATTTTTCTCTTTCTACATTATTTATATCTGCAGTGCTTGAAATTTATTGGTAAAAATGTGGTGAAGTATGCCCACTCTGAAATTATGGAGATCAAGCACTGTCTCCTCTGATGGCTAGCTAGTATTTAATATCTGAATGTTTTTTTTTCCCCCACAACTGTAATATTGTGATAATGATAATTTTACCTTACAGAATGATTTTGAAGTTTACACAGGATAAAAGATAGAAAAGTCATCCAGTGATAACAATAGGGCTAGTCAATAAATATTATTGGCTGTTATCATCATTGTTAATTATCAGTAAAAGCAAAAAGCACTTTAAAAAACTAAAACTACACTTAAAGGATCTGAATGAAACATATTTTTAAAGTTACTTTGTGTAAAATGTTACACAAAGCTTCTTTGACCATCTTTTCTTAGTATGTTCTTCTGTTTTCCATTATCCATGTTCATTTTTTTTTTAATTTACATGTTATATTTTCTTATTAACTCTTTTCATTTCCTACGCCTGCTGCAAGTCTGTTAGCATCATGAGGGCAGGGCAGCATCTCTTTGACACTGAAGTGCAGCTCTGGATAACCAGTCCTAGCACAGTGACTGTGGATAGTTTTTTGTTGTTGTTCAGTCACACAGTTGTGTCCGACTCTTTGAGACCCCATGACTGCAGCAGGCCAGGCCTCCCTGTCCCTCACCATCTCCTGAAGTTTGCCCAAGTTCATGTCCATTGCATCAGTATGCCATCAGGCCGTTTCATCCTCTGACACCCTCTTCTTCTGCCCTCAATCTTTCCCAGCATCAGGGACTTTTCCAATGACCTGGCTTTTTGCATTTTGCATAATGCAAAAATACTGGAGTTTCAGCTATAGTATTACGAATATTCAGGGTTGATTTTCCTTAAGATTGACTGGTTTGATCTCCTTGCTGTCCAAGGGACTTTCAAGAATCTTCTCCAGCACCACAGTTCAAAGGCATCAATTCTTTGGCGCTCAGCTTTCTTTATGGTCCAGCTCTCACAACCATACATGACCACTGGAAAGACCATAGCCTTGACTATATGGACCTTTGTCGACAGAATAATGTGTCTGCTTTTCAACACACTGTCTAGGTTTGTCATAGCTTTCTTGCCAAGAAGCAATCATCTTCTGGTTTCATGACTGCCTTCACCATCTGCAGTGATTTTAGATCCCAAGAAGAGGAAATCTGTCACTACTTCCCCCCCTCCACCACCCCCCCACCATTTGCCGTGAAGTAATGGGGCCAGCACTCAATATGCCAGCAAATTTGGAAAACTCAGCAGTGGCCACAGGACTGGAAAAGGTCAATTTTCATTCCAATCCCAAAGAAAGGCAATGCCAAAGAATGCTCAAACTACCACACAATTGCACTCATCTCACATGCTAGCAAAATAATGCTCAAAATTCTCCAAGCCAGGCTTCAGCAATATGTGAACCGTGAACTTTCTGATGTTCAAGCTGGTTTTAGAGAAGGAAGAGGAACCAGAGATCAAATTGCCAACATCCGCTGGATCATCGAAAAAGCAAGAGAGTTTCAGAAAAACATCTATTTCTGCTTTATTGACTATGCCAAAGCCTTTGACTGTGTGGATCACAATAAACTGTGGAAAATTCTGAAAGAGATGGGAATACCAGACCACCTGATCTGCCTCTTGAGAAATTTGTATGCAGGTCAGGAAGCAACAGTTAGAATTGGACATGGAACAACAGACAGGTTCCAAATAGGAAAAGGAGTACGTCAAGGCTGTATATTGTCACCCTGTTTATTTAACTTCTATGCAGAGTACATCATGAGAAACACTGGACTGGAAGAAACACAAGCTGGAATCAAGATTGCCGGGAAAAATATCAATAACCTCAGATATGCAGATGACACCACCCTTATGGCAGAAAGTAAAGAGGAACTAAAAAGCCTCTTGATGAAAGTGAAAGTGGAGAGTGAAAAAGCTGGCTTAAAGCTCAACATTCAGAAAACGAAGATCATGGCATCTGGTCCCATCACTTCATGGGAAATAGATGGGGAAACAGTGTCAGACTTTATTTTTTTGGGCTCCAAAATCACTGCAGAAGGTGACTGCAGCCATGAAATTAAAAGACGCTTACTCCTTGGAAGGAAAGTTATGACCAACCTACATAGCATATTCAAAAGCACAGACATTATTTTGCCAACAAAGGTTTGTGTAGTCAAGGCTATGATTTTTCCTGTGGTCATGTATGGATGTGAGAGTTGGACTGTGAAGAAGGCTGAGCGCCGAAGAATTGATGCTTTTGAACTGTGGTGTTGGAGAAGACTCTTGAGAGTCCCTTGGACTGCAAGGAGATCCAACCAGTCTATTCTGAAGGAGATCAGCCCTGGGATTTCTTTGGAAGGAATGATGCTAAAGCTGAAACTCCAGTACTTTGGCCACCTCATGAGAAGAGTTGACTCATTGGAAAAGACTCTGATGCTGGGAGGGATTGGGGGCAGGAGGAGAAGGGGACAACAGAGGATGAGATGGCTGGACGGCATCACTGACTCGATGGACGTGAGTCTGAGTGAACTCCGGGAGTTGGTGATGGACAGAGAGGCCTGGCGTGCTGCGATTCATGGGGTCACAAAGAGTCGGACATGACCAAACTGAACTGAATGGGGCCAGATGCCATGATCTTAGTTTTGTTTTGTTTTTTTCTTAATAGTTTAAAACATATTTTTTTAATAGTGCATAGTTTACAGTCCACTTGATATTTGAGTCAATATTCTTGGCTTCACTCAGTTCAAATTACACTAAAGAAGAATCTATTGAGCTTGGCAACCAAACATGAAAGAGTAGTGCAAAAGGCCTCATTATAGCCTGGATTCAAGGACTTCCCTGTGTCTATAGTCTTTCCTCTTTCTCTTTATATCCCTTCATCCTTTGAAGGCTTACTGTGTGGCAAAGACCATGACTGCTTAACAATACAAAGACAGCAGTCTTACAAGGTTTTGTTATCCATAGGGAAATAGCAAGCTGCCCTGGAGAAAGATTCTTATCGGCCAGGCCTGAGTCACAGGCATAAATCCTTGATAGGAGTGGAGGGGTACAGATCAGCACCGCTTGCACCCAGAGAAACCAGTACTGTTATCAGAAGGGGAAAGGAATGCTGGAAAGAAAGGGAAAAGAACAGCTCTCTGTTACAGACATGTACTTAGTCGCTCCATTGTGTCAAACTCTTTGCAACCCCATGGACTGTGGAGGCAGCCAGGCTCCTCTGTTCAGTTCATGAGATTCTCCAGGCAAGAATACTAAAGTAGGTAGTCATTCCCTTCTCCAGGGAAATATTCCTTACCCAGGGATCAAATTTGGGTCCCTTACATTGCAGGAGGATTCTTTACCATCTGAGCCACCAGGGAAGTTCACTACAGACAAAAAAAAAACATTAAAAACATTAACATCAATTTTCTTAACAGTTGATTATATAGTCTGAGATTTTTGAAAGCTACAGGTGTCTTTAAACATTTTTTTTAAGGAATAAATATAAATGTAAAACTTGGTCCACTTTTACATAAACAAAATCTTTGGTTGTCAAAGGATGGCCGCTTTAAAATAGTCACAAATTAAGGTCAATGGAGACAAATGTCAACCATTAATATCACCAGCCCATTCCTCCACTGTGGCAGGAGAGCGACTGCTGAATGGGGAAATAGAGAAGTAATTGTTGGAGACCAGCATGCTGGAAAGAGGACATAATTGGAGATGCTTTCTGTAAGTCTGTCTTTGACATCTTTGTCATGGAAGCATTCAAGAAATAAACATGAAAATATGTTCTTCCACAACAATTTCTGGGAGAAAAGTGGCATAAAACCCAATATTACATAAAAATCCAACCACACAGAATGTAAAACACAGATTAGATTTCAATATATCCTTGCTATTTAGAAAATGACCCCATGGACTGTAGCCTACCAGGCTCCTTCATCCATGGAATTTTCCAGGCAAGAGTACTAGAGTGGGTTGCCATTTTCTTCTTCAGGGGATCTTCCCAACCCAGGGATCGAACCTGGGTCTCCCAAATTGCAGGCAGATGCTTTACCATCTGAGCCACCAGGGAAGCCCAAATGAAACTTAGGAAACCCTTTCTAAATCAAATAATAATATCATGGAGCCATGTTTGAAACAATTGATGCAATATAAGGCTTATCACTCTTGAATTGTTTTTATTTTTATCCCCTGCTACTCTACCTTCTGTGGTCATGAAATAAACGGATCTGAGTGACTGGATTGAGAAACTTGTCATATTTAGCTTCTGACATTTCTAGAAAAGTTATTTTTAGAATAAAGGATGACTGCCTCTGAATACCTAATGTTTACATTGAAATTCCTTTGGCCTTTGAGCTTACAAAGTTATATAGGAATGTGTGTTATTTGGTACTTGATAGCACATTTATTAGGAGAAGGCAATGGCACCCCACTCCAGTACGCTTGCCTGGAAAATCCCATGGACAGAGGAGCCTGGTAGGCTGCAATCCATGGGGTTGCTATGAGTCAGACACAACTGAGTGACTTCACTTTCACATTCATGCATTGGAGAAGGAAATGGCAACCCATTCCAGTGTTCTTGCCTGGAGAATCCCAGGGACAGGGGAGCCTGGTGGGCTGCCATCTATGGGGTCGCACAGAGTTGGACATGACTGAAGTGACTTAGCAGCAGCAGCACATATATTATTTCAAAAATAGTTATGAAAGGGGAGGGTAACCCCAGTGTGATTCCTTGACTCATGAATGGACATGCACAGGGTCGTTAACTGATGGAGGAGTTTCTCGGAGGAAAATCTTTGACCGCTTTGATAAATGCATATGATGATTAAGTATGTGACATTGTTCCCATTTATTCAGGGCTGAATCAATCAGTGTCCCAAGTCAGCCTGATGCAATGGGCTACTCTAGATGTGGTCTTCTGAATAAGACAGAGTGTTAAAATGAGGTCATGACCACTTTTCACGGCACTTTTTTTGCTTGGCCACATTCCAGCTTTGCTAATTAAAGTCTGTCTGTCTAAGCTCCCTTTGCAGTTTTAATTGGGTATGTTATTTCTTGTGAATTGTATGGAATTGTTATTCACTGTCATAAGCAGAGGCTGTATTTCACCAGAGAGGTGGTTGCATTTCATCATTGGGATCAAAGGAAGGGAAACGTGAATATAACTTTCTTAAGAGCACTTTGCAAGGCTTTGAGTTCTTCAGAAGAAAGTCCCCAAAAGGAAAATAATGGGGTTCCTAAAATGTAAAGTATTACTATTATCATTGTGGAAAGAAAACCTGAAGATTGAGAATGTGTTTTCTGGTTGAGGTTAGGAAAATCATTTTACTGTTTTAGGAAAAGGGCATAAATATGAAAATTACAAATTTAATAGAAAAAAAAATAACTTGGCTGTGAGAAGTCTCCATTTGTAGGGAAAGAGTTGGAACTTCTAAGTCTTTCTGAGGAGACATTCAGTAGGTAGAATATACTAATTTCTCAGTATTGAGACATCTACAACTGCTCCTCAGTTTGTATTAACTGAGGCTTTATTTACAGTTAATTTTCCCCTCCTCCTATACAGATTGACAGTCTATATTGAACAAATATACACCTAGACAAATGATAAATTTTCACATCACGCTGAGCCTTTGTTTAGCCTATTTTTAGTTACCTTAATTGATTGGTTGAGTCACACCTCTTGTTGGGGGGGAGGTCACACACACACACACACATGAAATAAGAGTCTAGCACAATGGTTGCATGGAGGAAAAAACAGATTTTTTGTTTTTTTTTGCTACAGACATAATATAAACTTAATGGCTATTTTCTATGTATTTATATTTTTAGAATTAAAAAATGAGGTTTACTTAAGAAAATAACATAGAATTACCTTAAAAGTGAGGGTAAAAAAGAAAAATACAAATAGATGAGATGGAAATGTGGTTTAAAAATTAATTCAAAGATTATATATTTGCTACAGATATAGTTCCAAGTTAACTCTGCATTTCTGTAGTGGACCCAAGAAAACTGAAAACATAAATTTAGTTGCATAAGTCCCATCTCTCTAAGATAAAACACAAATTGCTCAAGAACAAAGTAATACTTCTCTTGCAAAAATCATTTTGTTGTTCCCTGACTTGAGATTCCCATGAAGAAATCGAGGTGCAATTTAATAGCAGCCTCAAAAATACCTTTACAGGAGACAATTTTTCATAGGACTGTTCACTACATAGATCTTAAAAATAAATGCAAGTATTATGCAAAAACACAAAGCCAGGAATTTGGTCCTGGTTATCCAAGTAAACCTAGATAACTCAACTCTATCCCATACTCGTCTGCCTACCAAGTTTGCATTCGTCTCTTTTGCACAGTGTGCTGGTAGACATGGCAGCATCGACTCAGCGTCATTCTGTTTATTCAGTTACATGAGAATAGTGATGCTGTCTCATATGGATTGTATGTGTGTTTGTATATACAAACATTTACACGTAACGTGCATATCCAGTATAAAAATACCTCCTAAGTTTCTCTCTGCATCCTGTTTTATTTTGCTTTGTTATACTTATTGCTTACTACTACTTGAAAAAAAAGTGTGTGTGTGTCTCTCACATGTACACATACACACACACACACACACATTGAGTTCAGGAGCACAAAATTAGATTAATCATAACCTTTGGTTTTTTAACACACTGCCATCTTTGGTTCTTACATGGTCTGCATTTTTATTCATTCATTCATTCAGGTTATAATGAATACCCTTGAACCCAACATTCAACCCCTAGATCTAAAACATTAAAAATAAGTTCCCCTAATGTGTTCTTTCTCTCATTTCTAATTGTATATCTATGTGTATCCAGATTTTTTCATATACTTTATTTAAAGTAACATTGCAATAGATTGGATGCTGAAGCAGATATGAGAATTTGTCTTCTGTAAGCCAGACTTTAAAAAGATATGTAAAAATACTAAGGTATTTCACTCTTCTCACTATTACTTATTTTGGAAGATGTTGTTATTTCTATAAACCTTATTTTTTTAAACTTTAATGAGTTTGTTAAAATATTTTTGAAAATTTTCAGCTTTAATTTCTAATAAAGATAGGTTATTTTATCAATAGCTAAAAAAAGACTCTGCAAATCTCAGTATTTTTTAAGAATATAGATGAGGCCTATTGTGAAAAGTTTGAGAACAACTTCTTTTGGGGAATACATTTTCAGTATATAACTATAGACATAAAAATCTTGTACTTATCCTTAATAAGAGACATTGACATATTCATTCATCAAACTGTTAATGGGGCTCCTGCTATATGTCAGGCATGGAGCATGGTACAAGGCTATTGGAATGCAATGGTGAAAATTGCATATGTAATCTTTTCCTTTGCAGAGTACAGTTGGCCTAAGTTGGCAGTTACAAAAGAGTATAGGCTGTGGTTTCACATAAGAGGAGATTTATTTTATTAATATTATTTAAATTATAATTATAATACTATTATGGAGAAACATAATTACTGACTAAAGTGGACTAGAAAAGCATATATTTTAAGCAAATATTCACATTTTACTCATTATTAGATACACATCTAAATAATTATGTTAGAAATCAGAGACATTAATGTGTTAAAAAGTAATCATTTAAATGTAATGCATTAAAATAAATAAAGTGTAGAGCCACATATTTATATTAGAAATGAAATTCAGAAGATTGCATCTGAACAACTAATACAAAAATAACCATTTTGATTAGAAGTTTAATGAATCCATTTTTCTCTGGTTATACTCAGTCTAATATACTATTACTACTTCAGTGTTAATATTTTTGACTAATAACGGCTTAGTTCCTTAAATTGGGCTTAATGTTACTATATTTTTTAAGAATACCCTATCTACTCATTTACCTATTAATGAGTTAGAATATATATATATTTTTTAGCCAAAAACAATCTAAAAATAAAGATATGTATAAAATAATTCTAAGATATTTCTGAATCCATAAATCAGAAAGAAAACAAACCACCTGAAAGGAAACATACACTGATTGGAAAAAACACTGATTTGCTTTCTTTGATTAATAACTGAAATCTACACACCAAGCTTTGTTAGTCTGGGCACAAGATTCCCCCCAAAGCCTCACATCATATTTGTATTGCACCAGGTTCCTGAGAACACAATCCACAGTGAGGTGCATATTTGCTATAAATTGATGGTGTTTAGAATCCTGAGGTGAAACCAGCAGAGGCTGTAATGCTCACTTCATTACCCTGTCACCATCTTGGATTTTACATGCTGTTTTGTATATTAATTTGGTACATTTTTACCCTATTGATATAGGCTCTTGTACCAAATGGCTCTCCTCATTCTGCTTAGCCATCATCCTAGGTATTTTTCACTAGGTATAAAGGTGTAGGGCATTGTAACCCATGATGTAATTATGATTTCTTTTATGACTGACATCCTTCACACAGTAAGAAGGTGTAACCACAGGCCCACCATTAACGCCCCTTAAATTATATCTCTACACTAAAGAGGGAAGTCTTCCCTGGTGGCTCAGACAGTAAAGAATCTGCCCGCAGTGTGGGAGGCCCGGGTTTGATCCCTGGGTGGGCGTATCCTCTGGAGAAGGGAAACACGCTCCACTCCAGTTTTCCTGACTAGAGAATCTCATGGACAGAGGAGCCTGGCAGGCTAAAGTCCACGTGATCGCAAAGAGTCGGGCACGACTGAGCGAGTAGCACACACTAATGAGGGAAAAACTGCTGTCCCCACGATGACTGGAGGCCTGAAGTATGGTTTCATGCTTTTGAAACCATATTGGCAGCTTCCTGCTATTTTATTACACACTTGGCTTTCTACCTCCCCTCCTTTACTCTGGTGATGGTCTTGTTCCATGGTGCCCACCCCCTTCTATGTGGCCCAGTATCTGAGCCAACACTGTAGGCACCCATGGGGTAAACTTGGCAGCTGTGAGACCCAGATGCTGAGCTCCAGTATGTAATTTTCCAGCAGCAGCATCTGGGTGTTTGGTTGGCCTTTTGTCTGGCTTATGTTGTCTGTCACGGTGGCTGTAGAAAACCTGCGAACCTGGCACGAGACTCATCTCCTGGTCTGCGGGTCTATCTTGTCCATGTAGATTGTCATTTCCTCTTAATTCTCACTTGGCGCTGCAGTTCGCCTCCGCAGTACAGTATATCTGGATGAGGAACTGGAGTGACATGCCGAGGAAGTCACCTACACACTTAACCTTTTCACACCTTCGCCTTCTGACTTCCTTGCCCTGTCACAGCTATATATTTTCTACTTATATTCTACGGTCGTATGTTCACTCTGGTCCCCATTTCCACTGTGAATCAGAAAGTGTAATGAAATGATTCAGTGGTTGGCACATGTGTGCAGGAGCCATTTCCCCATGATTGGACCCCTAGGGCTCTAGGCTTCTTTTGGTTTCAGGTTCTAATTTTAGATACCCACTATCAAAATATAATTCATATCTCCTATGCCATATTCATTGTTTGACTAAAGGAACAAGATTATTCAAGTTGAAATAGGGTTGGCTTTTAATCAGAATATTAATACAACATAGATACCTGTCTTTAATACACTATTTCTGCAAATATTGAATACCTTTCCATTTTATGTCTCTCCAAGACCAGATCATATCATTTGAAAAGGATTGCGTTTTTTTTCTTTGACTTTATCATTCAACGAATATTTTTTAAACTTTTAATCTTTTTAAACTTTTAAACTTTTTAATCTTTTATTAAAGATCTGTACAATTACAGTTCATTGGGGAACACAAAATACATATACATTTAAGTAGCTTTCCTCATTTTTTAAACCAATAAAATGAATAATGAAACCCAAATATTAATCATCATAAGAAAATGTGGTAAATTAATGAAAGTCAGATACTAAAATAAACTCAGTTTCACAATCAAATAATGGTTATTTTTTATAATCTAACTTGCAGTAGAAAAGTAATATAGGCACAGTTTTCCTTGATATGAAAATATAACTCCCTATATGGTAAGATATGAGACATCTTTCCTTCTGACAAGTGCTTACAGTCCTGTTCATTAATTTTATCACTAACATAAACTTTTAATATGCATATGCTCAGAATATAGGACTTCCAGGGCAGCTTAAAGTGATTGTAACCTGTAATTACTGTTCCTGTACTTGATTATAATAATCTGATTGCAATTATTCAGTGATTTTAATACAAGCCTCAAGCTGCATAACAATAATTTAAGTTTGGTGATTGGGAACATGTTTCTGTTTGGCTATAAAATGATGTTCTAATCCATAGTGATTTAAAGATCTGAGCTATAGTTCTGTTCGATTAAAGTATATTTATAATGTCAGATAAAATACCTTACATTGAAATGGATTTGGTTAATGCAAAAATTCTATATGTCAAAATAGATGATTATCATTATTATTTAAGAAAAAATATTAGAGCAAATATTTATGCTTGGTCAACTTGACCTCTATGTTGCTGCTAAGTCACTTTAGTTGTGTCTGACTCTGTGTGAACCCATAGACAGCAGCCCACCAGGCTCTGACATCCCTGGGATTCTCCAGGCAAGAACTCTGGAGTGGCTTGCCATTTCCTTCTCCAATGCAGGAAAGTGAAAAGTGAAAGTGAAGTCGCTCAGTCCTGTCCAACTCTTCACGACCCCATGGACTGGAGCCTACCAGGTTCCTCCATCCATGGGATTTTCCAGGCAAGAGTACTGGAGTGGGGTGCCACTGCCTTCTCTGTGATCTCTATGACCATGTACCTAAACACTGCAAATGGAGGTGAGAGAGAAGACAGGTTGGAGCCAGCTAAAAGATGTATCAGTGATAGCCCATTAATGCTGCCCTAAATATTTCTATGGAATCACGACATTTGAAAGGCTTAAGCAAAATGCACAGGTACAATTGATTCTGTAGAACACCAAACATCAAGAAAAAGATCTGATACAGAAAGAATTTCCTGATATAGGAGGTAAAAATAAATGGCAAAGACAGACACAAACATTTGTCTAACATTTTCAAGGAAGCTTCTCTAGAAAAGAATAAATCTACTACATACTAGATCTGTGGCAACAGGCTGTTTTTTTTTGTTTTGGTATTTATTTCCTTTTTTATTTGAAATTAACAAGCAGTAAACCTTGACTCTAAAGCAAAAAATAAAGAACATCACATAATGCTCCCAGACACTTAAGCTTAATCTAACGATAAAGCAACTGTTCAAAATGAAAGATATACCGTACCAGAAGAGGTATAATAGTTTTAAGATACTATTTTGAACTAGCATGTCAGAATTACTGGACTGCCTAAAGGGATAGAGGAGGCAGACCCAATAGACTTCCTTGAAAAATGGATCCCTAAGGCTCTTCAACTCCATCTAACAAGTGACCCAGTTTTCTAGAGGTGCTTAAGCATTCCAGGAAACAATGGAACAAGGAGACAAAGCCTAATCCTGATTTTTAAAGTCCCCAAATGGAGAAATGAATGAATTATCTCTACGTGTGCCAAATGAGGTACACATTACAAAAAAAAAAAAAAAAACCCAAAACACAAAGTACATTAGACCCACATTCAGGTGAAGGACCAGAAAGGAAGAAAATTTCATGCCGTCTGATACAAAGCTGTATTATTACTAAGTGAATTAGGGTAAAATATATGACTTTGGATTTGATATAGCATAAGATCAGGTCAATAGAATAAGAGATCTTTTCAAGAGTAAACTTGTAGGGACAACACAGGAATCAAGGGAACATTTGTAAACAACTGACCAGGATCAACTTCAAGTAATTTTTCACCATGGCGGGATTTGGCATATGATCACCAGATGCAGTTGGTGATGTTTTTGGACTACATTCCTAAGTGAACTTCCGTTCTCTTCTCAGTGTTTCTTTGAAGAATGTGCTTTACCAGACTTTATATTTTGGTCTCAGTGTCAAACCATTTCTGTCTTTTTGCCAAAACAATAGAGATTTATGGCAGAGTATTTTACCCATGAATTCTTCTTAGGGTTGTATGCTTAACCAGGCTTTGAAGGATAGAGGGTGTTCAGAACAAAACAGCAGTTTTCATTTTGAATCCCATTTTCTTTACCTACAGTTTTGGGAGTGGGGTGGGAAACCTCATGGTAGTGAAAAATCCTTGTAAGTTCAGAAAATGTCAAAAAAATTAAGTTATTACATAGGCATGATATTAAATAGAAATCTAACGCTGTGAACATGTGTTTTCTTCCCACTACATGATATGGAGACTTCTAATATCTATATATTAACAGATGCTATGAAGCTGGATAGACTATTTCAGGGAATGCAGATAGCCTACTGTGTGGTTCACAGCAAACTGGAAAATTCTTAAAGAGATGGGAATAGCAGACCACCTGACCTGCCTCCTGAGAAATATGGAGGTCAAGAAGCAACAATTGGAACTGGACATGGAAAAACAGATTGGTTCCAAATTGGGAAAGGAGTACATCAAGGTTGTACTTTGTCACCCTGCTTATTTAACTTATATGCAGAGTACATCATGTGAAATGCTGGACTGGATGAAGAACAAACTGGAATCATAATTTCTGGGAGAAATATCAATAGCTTCATATATGCAGATGACACACCCTCATGGCAGAAAGCGAAGAACTAAAGAGCCTGTTGATAAAAGTGAAAGAGGAGAGTGAAAAAGTTGGCTTAAAATTCAGTATTCAGAAAAAACTAAGATCATCGCTTCTGGTCCCATTATTCATGGCAAATAGATGGGGCAACAGTGACAGACTTTATTTTCCTGGGCTCCAAAATCACTGCAGATGGTGATTGCAGCCATGAAATTAAAAGATGCTTGCTCCTTGGCAAGAAAGTTGTGACCAACCTAGACAGCATATTAAAATGCAGGGACATTACTTTGCCAACAAAAGTCCATCTAGTCAAGCTACGGTTTTTCCAGTAGTCATGTATGAATGTGAGAGTTGGACTATAAAGAAAGCTGAGTGCCAAAGAATTGATGCTTTTGAACTGTGGTGTTGGAGAAGACTCTTGAGAGTCCCTGTACTTCAAGGAGATCCAACCAGTCCATCCTAAAAGAAATCAGTCCTAAATATTCATTGCAAAGACTGATGCTGAAACTCCAATACTTTGACCACCTGATGTGAAGAACTGACTCATTGGAAAAAACCCTGATGCTTGGGAAGGATTAAAGGCAGGAGGAGAAGGGGACGACAGAGGATGAGCTGGTTGGATGCCATCACCGACTCAGTGGACATGAGTTGGAGAAAGTTCTAGGAGTTGGTGATGGATAGGGAAGCCTGGTGTGCTGCCGTCCATGGGGTTGCAAAGAATTGGACACGACTGAGGGACTGAACTGAACTGAAAGCTAAAAATTAGAACAAAAATCTTCCAATCAATTTTTAGAGACTATATGAGTAATATAGAAATAATGAAAAAATAGTAAATCATTTTCTATACTTTGTGTAACTTTTAAAATTCATATATTTGTAATATATTAGTTGTATTTATAATATTAAGTGAAAACCAGCACAAAATAATTTATATGTTTTAGAAGAGAAAAATGATGATATATTTCATTAATAGTTATGATTATGTCATTGTAGTTCTGAGGGCTTCTCTGGTGGCTCAGATGGTAAAGAATCTGCTTGCAATTCAGGAGAACTGGAGTTCTATTTCTAGGTTGGGACGATTCCCTGGAGAAAGAAATGGCTATTCAAACTTCCAAAATGATTGCCCTTAGGACTAAGGCTACCCCTTGGCTGCTGAAGGAATCTCAGGTGGCATTTTGACATGTTATCAGTTTCTAAATAATCCATAGTAAATTTTAAAGTCATGCAAGGCAAGAAGTAACTGTTTCCATTATCCTGGCTTTATACATCTCTGGGATGTATCTTTACACATGTTCAAGTACATATTGGTATGTATGTATGTATGCATCTTTCTGGACTGTCTGGTCCACAGCCCCAATTCTACTTGAAAATCATCCAACTGGTCATATAAAATTAACTTTAGGGGCTTGGTGGCAAAATTGTGATCATATCCTATAGAAAGTTAACTGTAGCATGATGTGTACAATAGACCATGAGACAGCAATTTAGAAAATACTACAGATATCATCACAACACATGGAGATTTAACTTGATTATGGAACATATCACATATAATCATGAGGGTTTTTTTTTGAATGAAACAGTATCAAATGATAAAATGCATCTGCATAAATTTGGTCCCCCCCAAAAAGTAATTTTCTTAGGTCACATAATTGGTCAGTGGCTAAACTAAGAAAACAGAATTTGCTGACTGCTTGTTCAAGATACTTTCCAATGCCTTACTCATATTTCAAGACTGAGTTAATCTAAAAGTGGGTATGTTATCTTGCACTCAAAGCAAATAAAAAATACTAATAGAAGGGAACCAACCTAACAAATTCTCTTGTTTTTCCCTACAAGCAATATAAAGTAAGCAGAAAATTTTAGTTTGTATATAATTTATTCCTCTGAGTTGCTTGTTTTGATTATTCATTACAAAGTCAAACTCAGAAAAATTATGTAATTTTATCTTTATATAGTCTTTCTTTAATACATATCACAATGTAAAACATCTCCATTATTAAAATGATCCCTTAACAAATCTGTGAGAATCAAAAAATATTAATGTGAAAATCCATCATATAAGTTTATTCCAGGTCTATAACCTTAAGATATTCTCATAAAGAACAACATTTGTAACCTAAAAATGAAATAAAGATGCTGAGACCAGTCTACTACTATCATAGCTTAATCTACTTACCAGCTGTGAGTACTTTAAAAATTAATCTCACCCGAGACTTTTTTCCCCATCCCACTTTAACAGACTGGTTTTTAGTCATCTGAAGTGGTTTCAGTTTCCAATAATGCTTCAAAGTTAATAAAAGAAACGGATATACTGCACCTACTTTCGAATCTCCAGAGATTTTTTTTTTTCCCCCAAATCATTAACCAAGGTGAGTATCTTACCACTACTTCCACAATTGCCTTTGCCTAATGACATTTGGTTAACATACAGCAAAAGGATCCTTCTATCATCCTACTAAACTATTGGTCCCAACTGTATATCATAATGTAGGAAACCACATTTTCATTGACCACAGTCACCACAAATTCACATTTTGACTTCTTTTTCTGCATGGGTAGTAGTTTATTATAGACTCAAATATAAGCATCCTTAGCAGTGAAAATTCAAATGCCCAGCTCTGTTTAACTGTATGTAGTAATTTTAACAATGGTGGCACAATTTTGTTTTTAAGTCTTTTAAAAAAGTGGGTAGTTTGATTTGATACACAGAACAATCTTGTGGAAAAAGAGTGATGGATTAAAAGTCATAAGATCTATTTTATGGCTGACTAATATTCCATTGTGTGTGTGTATATACCACAGCTTTCTTATCCATTCTTCTGTCAATGGACATCTATGTTGCTTCCATGTCCTAGCTATTGTAAATAGTGTTGCAAATACTGGGGCACATGCATCTCTCTCAGTTAAAGCTTTCTCAGGGTATATGCCCAATGGTGGGATTGTTGGGTCATATAGTAGTTCTATTCCAAGTTTTTTAAGGATTCCCCATACTGTTCTCCGTAGTGGCTGCATCAGTTTACATTCCCACCAACAGTATAAGAGGGCTCCCTTTTGCCCACACCCTTTCCAGCATTTATTGTTTAATTTTTTGATGATGGCCATTCTGACTGACGTGGGGTGATACCTCATTGTAGTTTTGATTGGCATTTCTCTGATATTTAGAGATGTTGAGCATCTTTTCATGTGTTTATTAGCCATTTGTAAAAGAACACATTTGAGTCAGTACTAATGAGGTAGATGAACCTAGAGCCTGTTATACAGACTGAAGTAAGTCAAAGAGAAAAAACAAATACCATATATTCACATATATATATATGGAATCTAGAGAGATGGTACTGATGAAGCTATTGGCAGGGCAGCAGTGGAGACGCAGATGTGGAGAGTGGACTTGTGGACACGAGGGCCAGGGTGGGAGGAATTGAGAGGGTAGCACCGAAGCGTGTGCATTGCCATGTGTGGAGTTAGATGGCTGGTGGAAATTTGCCGTATGATGCAGGGGGCTTAAATCCAATGCCATGTGATAACCTGGAGGGGTGGGATGGATGTGAAGTGGAGGGAGAAGATACATATATACCTATGGCTGATTCACGTTGATGGATGGCAAAGACCAACACAATATTGTAAAGCAATTATCTTCCAACTAAATTATTTTATAAGTCATAAGATCTAGACTTTAGCCCACCATTAAATAATTAGAGAAGTCACTTAAACTCCAGTATGGTAAGTTGTAATTTTTCTTATCCATACATAAAACAGATACATATTTACCTCAAAGGGCTTAATGGCAAAATGTGTCATCAAACTACAAATTTTCAAATTGTGTATGAGGGATCCTATTGTATTTATTGTGGATTGAGTATGCAGTTTAAAAAAATGCTCTGCATTTTAGTACAGAACATGTTAATTCTTAAAGGTAACATGTCAAGTTTCTGAGAGGAAATTACTTTTAGTTGTTTTTCCTAACAATGCTATTTTTCCAGGTTTGAATAAAAGGTAAATGCACCAATATCCATCTGCTCTTTAAAATTATAGCACATCTAAACAGCTTAAAAAGAGGAATGTACCCCCACACTTTAGAACAGAGGTTCTCAAATTTGTTCCTCAAACCAACAGTATCAGCATCACCTGGGGACATACTAGAAATAAAACTTTTTGAACACAACCCCAGGTCTACTGCATCATGCCATGTGGGTCAGTTCAGTTCAGTTGCTCAGTCATGTCCGACTCTTTGCAACCCCATGTACTGCAGCATGCCAGGCTTCCCTGTCCATCACTAACTCCCAGAGCTTGCTCAAACTCATGTCAATCGAGTCAGTGATGCCATCCAACCATCTCATTTCTGTTGTCCTACTACTACTACTACGTCGCTTCAGTCGTGTCCGACTCTGTGAGACCCCACAGACGGCAGCCCACCAGGCTCCGCTGTCCCTGGGATTCTCCAGGCAAGAACACTGGAGTGGGTTGCCATTTCCTTTCTGTTGTCCTGGAACCTATCAATTGCCTTTATTTAGCCCTTCATTTTGATTACATTTAAGAATATTGGTTAAAACACTTTCAAACTTGTTCTGTAAAGGGCCAGAGAAGAAATATTTTAGGCTTTGTGGGTTATACAGTTTCTACAGCAATCATAGACAATGTGTAAATGAGAAGACATGCCTGAATTTCAATAAAATTTTATGAAAACAGGTGGTGAATTGAATTGGGCTGACAGGCCATAGTTTGCCAACTCCTGGTTTAGAGAAAATGTTTTTTTGTGTGTAAATCGTTCTCTTCCATCTGCTAGTTGACCCCTATTAAAATCTAAAAGCACCTATAAGGCCACCCAAAATATATCTACAGATATGAGGTAAACAGGGAGGAGGATAAACAAAGACCCTGTCACATCGAGGGTAAACCTGAGGAAAAAACTGTATGGGGTGGATAACTTGGAGATATTAAGAGCCATAGCTGACTCAGTACTCAGTGATTTGGTCTAAGACTAGTCCTGAATTGATGTGAGCACTATTACACATATAGTGGTAAGATCTGTTGCAGATTTTCACCCTGTGGTACCTGGAATATCCCAACTAGGACATTGAAAAACATAGTTTGGTAAGGCATGTGTTCCATATTTACAGTCGAACTGCTCACTGAGGCTTTTTCTGTTTAGAAATATACTTTGAATAATTACTTAGATTTAAATACCAATGATGATTTAGAATAAACTTGAGATATCCCCTGAAAGCAAAATTACTTAAGACCGTTTTACCTTCACTATGTTTGTCCAGTGATATTTGACAGATATTTTTTCTCTCTTGTAGATAAAGTGACAGATTCCCTTTAATGTCATAGAATCCAGAATAGAACTTTCTGTCCATGCTCAATCCTATGCATTGTAGAATGTACATTTCCAAAGACAGTATCTATACCTTTTGGAATAAACCATTTAATCTGTAGGAAGTGGTCAAGAATAAAAAATTTAATAAAACAGCAAAACTAGCTTTGGGGGTTTTTTTGTCTTTTTTTTTTTTTTAAGGGAGAGGGGTTACAGGTGTGTTTTGAGTCAGAAATAGTGAGATCTCAAATATTTCAAGTTGTAATATCAAAGAATCCCAGTCTTGTCACCAGAAGAACACATTCAGGCTTGAAAAAGTAATACCAAGTAACATCACCATTATTTTTATTGTAGTGTAACATTTGCAAATCCTGAAGAACTTTAATATGCATTATTTTATTGAACCCCAAAGACATGTTTTGCTATAGGGGAACATATAAGAAATAAAAGGCAAGAAAATTTTCTTAATTTTTTCAATCATTAAGTAGTATTACTTCTCTCATAAAATTGTTAAATCATTATTGAAATTGTCCTAGAGACATTATTTAAAATTTTCTGATGCAAGCAGTTTGATCATAGATCTTTTTCTGTGAAGTATAAAGTGAATATAACTTGATAGGTAGTTTTGAACTGTTTAATCATAAGTAGTTTATAAAATAGTCTACCAGCAAAGTTAAATACTTATTCCATTACACTGTTTGATTGAAATATACTTTTGAGAAGCTTTAAAATTTCTAAGATAACAGTGTATTGTTGGGGTCCTTTAATGGGCTAGAACCTGGTGGTCTGGAGTCAGCCAATAAGAAAGTAAAGGAGAGAGAAAGAGGCTTTCTTTATTGGCAGAAAGCCAATAAAGCCCCTGGCACAGGGCTTGCTCTGTTCACGGAGGCCTCAGGCACCCTCTCGATGGGGTGAAGGTGCAGAGCACCTTCTCGAGAGGGTCTTAGAAGCCCGGGCAGGAAAGTGAACTCAGAGAGCCTCTGGGCTCCAGGGGATCAGCCTGAAAGAGAGAGGGAGAGAGAGAGTGAGCGAGCAAGACATGGGGACCAAAGCTCTGATGGAGCAAAGGTGTTTTATTCAACATTGTGTAGGTATTTATACGGTCTTACAAGATAGCTATTTTCAGCAGAGATAAAATCAAAACTTACAAGTTATCAAGGAAACATGAGGTCATTCATATGAAAGAGAGAGGGTTGTAAATAATCACTTTTACCATATGGTTCATAAAAAGGAAGAGGGTACTTATCACTGTATAGAAAAACTAACAAAGGAAATGCCTGGATTCCTCAGCCCCCTGGGAAGAGGCTTGCCTCTCCTCTTAATTCTTGAATATTCAGGAATTAATAAGGAACAGAGAATTCCTGACAGATCCAAAACAGCACACAGGAAGCCTCTTGTTAAATGCTTCCTGACAGTGTATCACTACTATTTAGTGGAATATGCATTTTTTTTTTTTTTTTGCAGTCAGTTTCTCAAAGCAAAGGAGCTGGAAACCCTTAGGAATATTTTGTTGTTCAGTCACTCAGTTGTGTCCTACTTTTGTGACCTCAAGGACTGCAGCACACCAGGCTTTTCTCTCCTTCACTATCTCCCAGAGTTTGCTCAAACCCACATGCATTGAGACAATGATGCCGTCTGACCATCTTAACATCTATCATCCTCTTTTCCCCTGCCCTCCATCTTTCCCAGCATCAGGGTCTTTCCCAATAAGTCAGCTCTTTGCATCAGATGGCCAAAGTATTGGAGCTTCAGCATCAGTCCTTCCAATGAATATTCAGGGTTGATTTCCACTAGGATTGACCAGTTTGATCTCCTTGCAGTTCAAGGGACTCTTGAGTCTTCTCCACCACCACAGCTCAAAAACATCAGTTCTTTGGCACTCAGCCTTCTTTATGATCCAACTCTCACAGCCATACCCCTAATATAATTTTTCTTCTATGCGAAGTGGATTTCAAGCATGTATGAATAATTATATGAACTTAATATACATTTACATAAGTATAACCCAACTTTGAATTACAACATTAGATTATCTGCTAACTTGAAAACAATATCATGGATACATATACTCATTGCTAACATTAGGTTGAAATATTCTGTCAAGTCACATCAAACAGTATATCAATGATAAAGAAATACACAATTAGAATAAATAAGAGAGTCCTTTGCAAAGACAACTGATGAAAATTGTCTTAAAGCCAATTTAAACTCTAAAATAGTCACTCAAAAATTTCTAAGTAAGTAGAACTATGATCATTGTGCACGGCCTCTGGCCTTGTTTGACTAGCAACAATTTTGAGTCATGTTTTACCATAAAGAACATGACAAGGTCACGAACAAGCTCTGGAACTCATCCGAGGCTAGTGTTTCTGATTTCCAATGGATACTAATCTTCAGGATTTCGGAAAAATTGGAGTTCCTAAGAATTATTGGGGAAGGCTGAATTCATAAATTATTCTTTGTCATAACAAAGTATCTACATGTTTTTAAGTTTAATGATTGAACAAAATCATACCAAAATTTTTATGTACTAGGGTTATACTATGTTTCAGAAGTAATTCTATAAAAGGAAAAAATAATAAATGCTAATGTATTATTCACCCAACATTGTAACAAGATTAGGTATTTCAATGAAATGTAAAATATTTGCCATAGATAATTAATATATAATGTTAAAGGAAGGAAATAATGTAAAATGCATGACAAATTCAAATAATTTAAAACATTGCCATGAAATTGAAAGATGCTTGCTCCTTGGAAGAAAAGCTATGACCAACCTAGACAGCATATTAAAAAGCAGAGACATTACTTTGCCAACAAAGGTCCATCTAGTCAAAGCTATGACTTTTCCAGTAGTCATGTATGGATGTGAAATTTGGACCATAAAGAAAGCTGAGCACCAAAGAATTTATGCTTTTGAACTGAGGTGTTGGAGAAGATTCTTGAGAGTTCCTTGGACTGCAAGGAGATCAAACCACTCAATCCTAAAGGGAATCAACCCTGAATATTCATTGGAAGGACTGAAGCTGAAGCTCCAATACTTTGGCCACATGATGCAAACAACTGACTCATTAGAAAAGACCCTCATGCTGGGAAAGATTGAAGGCAGGAGGAGATGACAGAGGATGAGATGTTTGGATGGCATCACTGACTCTCTGGACCTGAGTCTGAGCAAGTTCTGGGAGTTGGTGATGGACAGGGAAGCCAAGCCTGCTGCAGTCCATGGAGTCACAGAGTCAGATACAACTGAGTAAGTGAACTGACTGATAATGTTGAAAATAATAATTCCAGTGCTTAATACTCTCAAGTTATCATTCTTAAAAATACTTTTAAAACATACAAATCTCCAGTTTCCTTATCTAAAAGTATTAAATGTTATTCCATGATAAATTTTCAGGATGTAGAGAACTTTTCATTTCTATGGACATTGGTTGAGTAGTTACAAGTGCTTTCCAAAGCATTTCCAACTTGGGCTTTCAGGTTATGTTGCTTCATATAAGCTCATTTATTTATTTAATTTTATTGGAGTACAGTTGTTTTACAGTTGGTGTTGTGTTGGTTTCAAGTTTATCGCAAAGTTTCAGTTATATATATACACACACACACACACGTTCATTCTTTTTCAGATTTTTTCCCACGGAGATTATTACAGAATATTGAATAGTGTTCCCTGTGCTATGCAGTAGGTCCTTGCTGATTATCTTATATATAGTAGTGTATATATGTTAAACTCAAGCTCCTAATTTATCTTTCCCCTCAAAATTTCTTCCTTGGTAACCATAAGTTTGTTTTTGGGACCTGTGAATTTGTTTCTGTTTTGTAAATAAGTTCACTTGTATCTTTTAAAAATCAGATTCTGCACATGAGAGATATCAAATGATATTTATCTTCTTCTTTCTGCCTTACTCAGTATGATGATCTCTAGGTCCATTCATGTTCCTTCAAATGGCATTGTTTCGTTCTTTTTGATGGTTGAGTAGAGTTCCATTGTGTGTATATACCACAATCCTTGGGTCCTGCTTTCCTCTTTGAATGGACGTTTAGGTTGTTTCCATATTTTGGCTACCATGAATAGTGCTGCTATGAACATTGGGTACATATATCTTTTCCAATTATGGTTTTCACCAGAAATATGCCTAGAGGTAGAATTGCTGGATTTTAATGGAAGTTCTTTTTTTAAAATTTTGAGAAATGTCCATACTGTTCTACATAGTGGCTTTACCAATTTACACTGCCATCAACACAGTAAGAGGGCTCTCTTTTTCTCACACCTTCTCAAACATTTCTTGTTTGTAGACATTTTGATGATGGCCCTTTTGATTGGTGTGAGGATACCTCACTGCTGTTTTGATTTGTATTTCTCTGATAAGTAGTGATGTTGAGCACATTTTCATGTGCTTTTTGGCCCTCTGTATGTTGTCTTTGGAAAAATATCTACTTAGATCTTCTGTGTATTTTGTCTCTCTCTCTCTCTTTTTTTTTTTTTTTTTTTTTTGAGCTTATGAGCTCTTTGCATATTTTGGAGATTAATCACTTGTCAGTCACATTGTTTGCAAAGATTTTCTCCCACTCTGTGGGTTTTTTTTTTTTTTTTTCTTTTTGTTTATGGTTTCCTTTGCTGGTAAAAGCTTTTAAGTTAAATTAGGTCCCATTTGTTTATTTCGTTTTTGTTTTCATTAATCTCAGAGGTGGATCCAAAAAGATATTGCTATGATTTATGTCAAAGAGTATTCTATGTTTTCCCCTAAGAGTTTTATAGCGTCCAGCCTTACATTTAGGTCTTTGATCTGTTTTGATTTTATTTTGTGTGTGGTGTTAAAGAATGCACCAATTTCATTTTTACATGTAACTTCTAGTTTTTTCAGCACCACTTACTGAGAAAACTATCTTTTCTTCATTTTATATTCTTGCCTCCTTTACCATAGATTGATTGGCCATGGGTATGTTCATTTATTTGTAGGCTTTCTATCCTGTTCCATTGATCTCATGTCTGTTTCTATACCAGTATCATATTGTTTTAATTACTGTTGCTCTCTAACATAGTCTGAAGTCAGGAGGATTGATTCCTCCAGCTTCATTTTTCTTTCTCAGTATTGTCTTGGCTATCTGGGGTCTTTTTTTTTCCTGTATAAATTTAACAAACTTTTGTTCTACTTCTGTGAAAAATGCCATTTGTAATTTGATAAGGATTACATTGAATATGCAGATTGCCATGGATAGTATAGTCATTTTGACAATATTTACTTTTTAATGATGAAATACTTTTTTCTGCTATTTTAGTTTTGGTTTTACCCCACAGAGACCGAGACAGAACTGTGTTTGAGTGTCTCCTGTGGAGGTACGGGTCAGCAGTGGCCTGCCACAGGGACAGGGGCTTTGGATGCAGCAGACCTAGGTATGGCATAAGCCCTCATGGAGGAGGTCGCCATTAACCCCACTATAGAGCTGCTAGATCCTTATACAGGTCTAGGGAAATAGACTCTTGGAGGGCACAAACAGAACCTTGGGTGCACCAGGACCCAGGAGAAAGGAGCAGTGACCCCACAAGAGACTGACCCATACTTGCCCTTGAGTGTACAGGAGTCTCTGGGAAAAGCGTGGGTTGGTGGTGGCTTGCTGCAGGATCAGGGGCACTGAGTGTAGCAGTGCATGCACAGGATCTTTTGAAGGAGGTCCCATTATCTTCATTACCTCCACCATAGTTTGAAAGTGAAAGTGAAGTTGCTCAGTCATGTCCAATTCTTTGTGACCCCATGGACTTCAGCCTGCCAGGCTCCTCTGTCCATGGGATTTTCCAGGCAAGAACACTAGAGTGGGCTGCCCTTTCCTTCTCCAGGGCATCTTCCCATCCCAGGGATTGAACTTGGGTCTCCCACGTTGTAGGCGGATGCTTTTACCATCTGAGCCACCAGGGAAGTCCCCACCATAGTTTGGCCCCCAGGTAAATAACAGGGAGGGAACACAGCTCCACCCATCAACAGAAAATTGGATTAAAGATTTAATGAGCATGGCCTCACCCATCAGAAAAAGACCCAGTTTCCCCTCAGACAGAATGAAAACCACAATCACAGAGAACTAACTAATCTGATCACAAGGACCACAGTTTCTCTAACTCAGTGAAACTATGAGTCAAGCCATGTACAGCCACCCAAGAGAGATGGGTCATGGTGGAGAGTTCTGACAGAATGTGGTCCACTGGAGATGGGAATGGCAAGTCACTTCAGTATTCTTGCCTTGAGAACCCCATGAACAGTATGAAAAGGCAAAAAGATAGGACACTGAACAATAAACTCCCCAGGTTGCTAGGTGCCCGATATGCTACTGCAGATTAGTGAAGAAATAACTCCTGAAAGAATGAAGAGACAGAGCCAAAGCAAAAACAACATCCAGTTGTGGATGTGACTGGTGATAGAAGCAAAGTCTGATGCTGTAAAGAACAATATTGCATAGGAACTGGAATGTTAGGTCGATGAATCAAGGCAAATTGGAACTGGCCAAATAGGAGATGGCAAGAGTGAATGTCAACATTTTAGGAATCAGCGAACTAAAATGGACTGGAATGGGTGAATTTAACTCAAATGACCATTATATGTACTACTGTGGGCAAGAATCCCTTAGAAGAAATGAAGTATCTATCATAATCAATAAGAGAGTCTGGAAATGCAGTACTTAGATGCAATCTCTAAAAGGACAGAATGGTCTCTGTTCATTTCCAAGGCAAACTGTTCAATATCACAGTAATCCAAGTCTATGCCCTGACTAGTAATGCTGAAGAAGCTGAAGTTGAATGGTTCTATGAAGACCTACAAGACCTTCTAGAACTAACACCCAAAATAGATGTCCTTTCCATTATACGGGACTGGAATGCAAAAGTAGGAAGTCAAGAAATACCTGGAGTAACGGGCAAACTTGGCCTTGGAGTACAGAATGAAGCACGGCAAAGGCAAATAGAGTTTTGCCAAGAGAATGCACTGGTCATAGCAAACACCCTCTTGCAACAACGCAAGAGAAGACTCTACACATGGACATCACCAGATGGCCAAAACCCAAATCAGATTGATTATATTCTTTGCAGCCAAAGATGAGAAGTTCTATACAGGCAGCAAAACAAGACAGGGAGCTGACTGTGGCTCAGATCATGAACTCCTTATTGCTAAATTCAGACTTAAATTGAAGAATATAGGGAATACCACTAGATCATTGTGGTATAACCTAAATCAAATCCCTTACAATTATACAGTGAAAGTGAGAAATAGATTCAAGGAATTAGATCTGATAGACAGAGTGCCTGAAGAACTATGGATGGAGGTTCGTGACATTGTACAGGAGTCGGGAGTCAAGACCATCCCCAAGAAAAAGAAATGCAAAAAAGCAAAATGGCTGTCTGAGGAGGCCTTACAAATAGCTGTGAAGAGAAGAGAAAGGCAAAGGATAAAAGGAAAGATATACCCATTTGAATGGAGAGTTCCAAAGAATAGCAAGGAGAGATAAGAAAGTCTTCCTCAGTGATCAATGCAAAGAAATAGAGGAAAACAATAGAATGGAAAAGACTAAAGATCTCTTCAAGAAAATTAGAGACAGCAAGGGAACATTTCATGCAAAGATGGGCCCAATAAAGGACAGAAATGGTGTGGACTTAAGAGAAGCAGAAGGTATTAAGAAGAGGTGGCAAGAATACACAGAAGAACTGTACAAAAAAGATCTTCACGACCCAGAGAATCATGATGGTGTGATCACTCACCTAGAGCCAGACATCCTGGAATGTGAAGTCAAATGGGCCTTAGAAAGCATCACTATGAACAAAGCTAGTGGAGGTGATGGAATTTCAGTTGAGCTATTTCAAATCCTGGAAGATGATGCTGTGAAAGTGCCGCACTCAATATGCCAGCAAGTTTGGAAAACTCAGCAGTGGCCATAGGACTGGAAAAGGAGAGTTTTCATTCCAATCTCAAAGAAAGGCAATGCCAAAGAATGCTCAAACTACCACACAATTGCACTCATCTCACACACTAATAAAATAATGCTCAAAATTATCCAAGCTGGGCTTGAACAGTACATGAACCGTGAACTTCCAGATGTTCAAGTGGGAAAGGCAGAGGAACCAGAGATCAAATTACCAACATCTGCTGGATCATCATTAAAGCAGAAGAGTTCCAGAAAAACATCTACTTCTGTTTTATTGACTATTCCAAGACTTTGTGTGGATCACAGTAAACTGTGGAAAATTCTTCAAGAGACGGGAATACCACACCACCTGACCTGCCTCTTAATAAATCTGTGTGTAGGTGAGGAAGAAACAGTTAGAACTGGACATGGAACAACAGACTGATTGTGAATAGGGAAATGAGTATGTCAAGCATGTATATTGTCACCCTGCTTATTTAACTTATATGCAGGGTACATCATGAGAAATGCTGGCTGGATGAAGCACAAGCTGGAATCAAGATTGCCAGGAGAAATATCAATAACCTCAGATATGCAGATGACACCACCCTGATGTCAGAAAGTGAAGAGGAACTAAAGAATCTCTTGATGAAGGTGGAAGAAGAGAGTGAAAATGTTGACTTAAAACTCAACATTCAGAAAACTAAGATCATGGCATCTGGCCCCATCACATCATGGGAAATAAATGTGGAAACAGTGAGAGACTATTTTTTGGGCTCCAAAATCACTGCAGATGGTAATTGCAGCCATGAAAATAAAAGACACTTACTCCTTGAAAGAAACGTTATGACCAACCTAGAGAGCGTATTAAAAAGCAGAGACATTACTTCGCCAACAAAGGTCCATCTAGTCAAGGCTATGGTTTTTCCAGTAGTCATGTACGGATGTGAGAGTTGGACTATAAAGAAAGCCGAGTGCTGAAGAATTGATGCTTTTGAACTGTGGTGTTGGAGAAGACTCTTGAGAGTCCCTTGGACTGCAAGGAGATCCAACCAGTCCATCCTAAAGGAAATCAGTCCTGAATATTCTTTGAAAAGACTGATGCTGAAGCTGAAACTCCAATTCTTTGGCCCCCTGATATGAAGAACTGACTCATTTGAAAAGACCATGATGCTGGGGAAGATTGAAGGCAGGAGGATAGGGGACGACAGGATGAGTTGGATGGCATCACCAACTCAATGAACATGAGTTTGAGTAAACTTCAGGAGTTGGTGATGGATAGGGAGGCCTGGTGTGCTGCATTTCATGGGGTTGCAAAGAGTTGGACACTCAGCAACTGTACTTAACTCATATACATATATGTGTGTGTGTGTGTATAAATATATATATGAATATATATGTATGTACAGTTATTAGTATTTATTTTAAATAATGACTCTTTATAAACAGCACACTAAGCCAGCAACAAACACATAACTAACAATAATTACATGGAAAACAGGACATTTAGGTCATGGCTACTTCTGACCTGTGTGATATTCTTTTGGTTCAGAAAATAGCCACCTTACTCATGTGTCCCTGAGTGTCAGTGTCTTGCTTTCTACTTAATGTCAGTGGATTCCTTCAGACCAATAACACCTCTGCATTGATATTTAAGCCTTAATTATCACAGAAAGATGATAATCTGTTCCCATTTTCCCCTATTTTTCAACTGATAACCTTGAACATTTAAAACTTGGAAAGATATCTAAATTTTCTAAAAAAAAAAAAAAACACCTGGGAGGAATCCCATATGAGGACAATTTTTATGTCAATTGTATCAAGGTTATATTCATTATAATTTTTATCTCAGCATTTGTTTGAAGAATGGACATTCCATCAAGTTTCCAAACTTTTGTTCCACAGAGCAAGGGAAAATGTCATTGATAGGATTTCTGTATTTATAAATGCAAAATAAGGCAAAAAATCATCATCAGAAAATTACTCTTAGATATCAGCTTCAAAAAGTAATAGCTGTCCATTAACCTACTGGCACATTATTTGGGGATATAGGAAATCGTGAAAGGTACTTTGATATAAGGAAATCGTGAAGATATGAAAAGGTACTTTGCAGTCAATGAGATGAGGAAGTCATTGGATCAATAGGGACAGGTTTTGCAAACAAAAGTTACATGTAATTAGTGAGGAAATTATTCAAACAGTTTAGAATAGAAAACATAATGCTTTTTGTTCTTTTTTTTTTTTCAGACTTTTATGCTCTTAAAGGTTACACTCTATTTACAGTTCTTATAAAACATTGGCTATGTTCCCCAATGTGTCCAGTATATCCCTGTAGCCTGCCTCTCATCCCGTCGTTTGTATCTCCCACTCCCCCTTTTATTTTTTACTTTCAACCTAACTCTTAGGATGTCAAAGCCAAGATTTGTGTGTGCAAAAGACAACATATACTGTGAATGATAAAATTAGTGCCCAGAAGCATAATTTAAGAAGAATGCAAATTCCCATCATTTCTTGTTGACCATTCCCTACAGGGTGTGTGTATGTCTATATGTCTAAAGTCAGTAATTGGTGGTAAATGCCTTCCCGATCTAGTTTTATTAATATATTTTTCTTAGCTTTATTTATTTAGAAATAATGGGTCATTCAATAGCTTTCCACTTTCCTATTTATAGCTATAATTTTTCCTAAAGTTAAATGATACTTAATGTTGTTACTCGGAGAGGGCAATGGCACCCCACCCTAGTACTCTTGCCTGGAAAATCCCATGGGTGGAGGAGCCTGGTAGGCTGCAAAGAGTCGGACACAACTGAGCTATTTCACTTTCATGCATTGGAGAAGGAAATAGCAACCCACTCCAGTGTTCTTGCCTGGAGAATCCCAGGGACAAGGGAGCCTGGTTGGCTGCCGTCTATGGGGTCGCACAGAGTCGGACACGACTGAAGCGACTTAGCAGCAGCAGCAGCAATGTTGTTACTAAAGTGTAAGAACACCAAAAAAAGAACTTTCATGATGAACTATCAAAATGAGAAAGACAAATGCAAACTACATGTCCCAGAAAGTGATTTGAGCTTTGTTTATTTTATATGGTAGTGAAAACGATTTTATATGATGGTGAAAAACCTCCATTTAAAGGTTCTTTTCTTTTAGAACCAACAGCATTGGTAACACACAAATGTTCTGCTACAGGAAGTGAATAACGAAGTTTTACTAAACATCCATGCCCTGAACTCTTTGATCCATGTGACACTGAGGATTCCAGAGGTGATTCAAGGATTAGAACTGTCATTTGGCGTATTTTTCTCAAAGAATTCCTGAAGTTTTTGGTTAGGGCTGAATTTAGTTACCATGTCCTTAGCATATGTTCTTTTGAACAGCAGCTGTTATACAGCTTTGTGAAGCAAAAAGCATAAGACTAATATGGGATCTAAAGCAAGCACAGGGGTGGTCAAATAGTCAGTTATGTCAATTACAGCAGGTTGGGCAATCTTCCAGTCCATCAGCTCTACAGTGCCCATTAAAGACAGTGGCAATGAGAAACATGCCTCCCTTGACAGTGATAGGCTTTAACTCCAAGTTACGTAAATATTGAGGAGGACTCATGGAGTCAAAGCATGACTTGAAACAAACATTGTATTTGATAAAACAAGGAGTTTGCTTATTGTATACAACACGATCTATATTAAGTTAGTTAACAGTTGGGCTCACCAGTCTCCCTAATATTGTTAAACATTTAGGTAGTTTATTTGGCTTAAAAATATTAAATAGTAACTTTTATTTTCTCTTCCTATGAATCCCATGGCTATCACTGTTAGCTAGGTAATACATCACTTAGGCAAAAGGATTAAATTTGTCAGTCTAAGATAACTTGAAAAGATATAAAGGTAGCCCACCTTCCTACTTGTACCTTATGAGGCTGTGAAAAGCTAGCATAATGAGTAAATCAAGTTATAGGGACATACATATATATATGTGTATGTGGGAAAAAGGCTTATGTTTGGGTATATGCACACATCAGATCTTATATATTTAAATATACACATATCTACACACATATGTAGATATATATGCATATACTCACACACATGTATATATGTATATATTTTCTGAATGTTAATAGAATCAGATTTATTTCATTTTTGGCATTTAAAGAACTGACAAATGACAACTTTATATAGTTAAAGTTCTTATTTTACTCTTCATGTCAAATATAAAGCTGTTTACCAACTTTGCAGGCTGGTACTGTACTGAGATAGCTGGCCCTCTGCTGAGGTTGTCATATGGCAACCTACTGGAACATTCTCCATTTTAGGGAGAAGGGATTTGCTGATGAGGCAGTTTCACAACATTTTTGATCTAATCGAAAGTTGACTCCAATTAATATTTTCTCTAAGGCAAGAGAGATATTCCACTGAGACATGTACCTTCCTTTACTCAAAGGTAATTATCAAGCTCCAGGAATGATTGGTTTAATAAAAATTCTAGTGATCATATACAAAGTATGTGTAATATGAATCAGAAAACCAAGTGTTCCTATAAATGCTGCCAATACTTAAATATATTTTGTGAAATATATTTATACTGACTTCAGATTTATCTACAGTGTATGACACAGTTAAGCATTTTACTAATATATCCAGCTCTAGGCTACTTCTTCGTCTTAAAAAATTTGGAAAAAAGAGTATACATTGTTATGTGTAATTTTAGATAGCCTTATACATAAATGTTTATATGCAAATATAGCCTGCATGTATTAGAGCTTCCTGTGTTATTCTTCATTAATATGACTTGAGTTATGAAATTCTTGTCTACTTAGAATCACTGGAAAGAGCCTTTGACCTACTGAAAGAGATACTAAAATAGATTCCTATATAAAGAGAAAATAGAAGGGAATGCTTTCTATTCATACTAATCCTCAAAATGTTCCAGGTCACTGACCCACACTGATAGGGTGTACATTAAACTCCACCTATCGTTTCATGATACATTTAATTTCTGGATACTAAATCTTAAAATGTTCCCGTTATAACCTAATACATTGTTTTTTCATCTTTCAAGGAGAATGAAGGTACCATGCAATTCAAGCTCCTTGCACACAAAAAATGGAAATATTGCACAATTCAATTGCTTAATATTTTTGCCAAATTTTAAATGTCGGTGTGGAATTAAATAGGTTTAATCTCTGCCACTTATGTTTCCTTGGGAGTAAGAGAAAGTAATACATTTAATTTTTATAGGCTTGGTAAATACCCAGAAAAAAAGTTTAGGTTGAAAGTTTTTGGTTTTTTTTACATCACTCTTTGTCTGTTAATCACTGCATGTGTGTCCTCTCGAGGTATTATATGCAAGTATGTCAGTCAAAGATCTGTCACAAAGACTTAACTGAAAAGAATTGTGTATTTTCATTTATTAGGTATTGTGATATGGGGAAATGAGTATTTTGAATCTTTTTAGGACTTTAATGAGCACATTTTAAGAGATTAGTAACGCCTCTTCAACTCACCCAACTTCTCAATCCTGCTCTAAGGGAATCACATGAGCACTTGACCTCCATAAGATTTTAAGAAGAAACACAAACTTCATAAAATTTAATCACATTAGTTGAAAGCTGGAAAAATTTGTTTTAATGCTTCTCCTAAGCCACCAATTCCATTACCTGAATCCTATCAACATAATCCTTTCTAAGAAAGAAAAGAATGAATCAAATGGAAAAGATTTGTACTTGAATTATCTTCAGTCTCAGGGCCAATTAGAAGCATTTTTTATCAGCACACCTAGGTATAACCTTGACTGTTTCTAATTAGTCCATCAGCTCAGATAATAAGAAACGCAGGGACATTTTTACAGGGTTGTAAATTGAGAAGAGTTCACATTGTTGATAACACGTGTACTACTCATGTAGGAATAGATAGGGAGAGAAGAGAGAAGTGCATTTATAGGGTAAAGTGTTATGACATAAAGCATTTCCATTAGTAACTAAAGAAGGTCATTTTTTCACAGAGAGAATTATAATTCTATTGCTATCTAAGACATATTCATTTTAAATATTACCAGGTTCTAGCCAGTTGTGCTGTTTGACAAAAAATGAATGCGGTATGTAGTTTGTATTAAAGTAGAGCTATCAGCACAGTGTAGATTTTTGATATGATTTTCCATAAAACAGATGATAGTAAAACTGGATATTGGAAGTGATGGAATATGTGTATTTCCAACTGATATTTGAATAGTTAGTACATTTTAAATGTCAAAGTTCATTTCAGAAGTGGAATTGAATACAAAAAGAAGCAGGCTCAATTAGCTTTCTGATATTTAGTGTTAAAGCCTGTAACATTTCTTGTTATTCCATTTCATAGAAAAATTGATAAATGAATACCCCAAATTCTCCTGAGAAGTATTATTGTGAAATTAGACAAAATTTTCTAATGCTGTATGGATTATTATTCAAGTGTGGGTTATGATTTTTATTTGATATTTGTCACAAATGATAAGTATACTATAGCTCTGGGTTTTGAGAAGTAATGAGTTCCTTTTTACAGAGAAAAAGTCTTTGAACAGAGTTCTCCATGAGTAAGAAATGCAGTAATTTTGGTTAAAAAAGAAAATCAACCTATTTTTATAGTTATTAGTGAAAGAAAGTTGTGAGTGTGTGTGTTTGTGTATATATATACACACATATGTATAAATAAACAAATATATAACCCAAAAAGTTACTTTAAAAATTTAGCCTAATTATTTGGGCTCCCTCTTTTTTCATTCATAGGCTTCTACTTAAATATATTTGTGCCTTTTCTTCTAGATGAATAATTAGGAATAGCTTTAAAACAAACTGTACCCAATATGGGAATTTCTAGTCTATTCAATGAACAAATATTTTTTTAATACCTACTAGAGACTAGACCAGAGAAGGCGATGGCACCCCACCCCAGTACTCTTGCCTGGAAAAATCCCATGGATGGAGGAGCCTGGTAGACTGCAGTCCATGGGGTCGCAAAGAGTAGGACAGACTGAGCGACTTCACTTTCACTTTTCACTTTCATGCATTGGAGAAGGAAATGGCAACCCACTCCAGTGTTCTTGCCTGGAGAATCCCAGGGACGGGGGAGCCTGGTGGGCTGCCGTCTCTGGGGTCACACAGAGTCGGACACGACTGAAGCAACTTAGCAGCAGTAGCAGCAGCAGAGGCTAGACACTTACCATAGATAAAGTCTAGATTTAAAAAAGTTAATAAGACATGGTCATTGCAGTCAAGTATCTTTGGCTCTGGACTTACTTACCTAAAGACCTTAATGTAGGAAAAACTATGGGGAGACAATATCGAGATCATAACAGATGTTTAACAGATGTTTGTAAAATGAAATATGAAAGTTTAGAACAATATGATTTTATCCAAGCTTTAATTTTTACATACTACAGCTACATCTTACATGTGGTTTTTGATCACTAGACTCTCTAGATTATAAGTTTATTATTCCTGTATTTCAGGAAAAATTAGAGACAATATTTACAATGAAATAAAAATTTTCTTATACCAGAATGCCCATTTTGCAATTATGAGGTATGATAAAGGAATTGGAAAAGGAATTTTATATTTATCAACTATAAAATGTACTGTACTCCTAATTTAATGGTGAAGAGAAAGATTCACTGAAGTAATTTGGAAAACTCTTTTATGAAAACTTTCATAGTTATAAAGCTGGAAAAAAGCATTTCATTGTAAACATACTGCTTGTAATTTCTAGTTGTAATTTAGGAGTTATTATAGGCATAAGAATCTCACCATTTATCACTTTTTATTTTAATGCAAATTAAATGAATTATATTATCATATCTAGAATGAGGAATTATTAAACTTGCTGTTCGATACTTATTTTTATTTTTATTTTTTTAAATTTTATTTTATTTTTAAACTTTACAAAATTGTATTAGTTTTGCCAAATATCAAAATGAATCTGCCACAGGTATACATGTGTTCCCCATCCTGAACCCTCCACCCTCCTCCCTCCCCATACCATCCCTCTGGGTCGTCCCAGTGCACCAGCCCCAAGCATCCAGTATCGTGCATCAAACCTGGACTGGCAACTCGTTTCATACATGATATTATACATGTTTCAATGCCATTCTCCCAAATCTTCCCACCCTCTCCCTCTCCCACAGAGTACATAAGACTGCTCTATACATCAGTGTCTCTTTTGCTGTCTCATACGCAGGATTATTGTTACCATCTTTCTAAACTTCATATATATGCGTTAGTATACTGTATTGGTGTTTTTCTTTCTGGCTTACTTTACTCTGTATAATAGGCTCCAGTCGATACTTATTTTTAATAACACATCTTTTGATATCATTAATAACAGTATTGATGGTAGTGGGGATATATAATTTTTATCGGTTACCTGTATAGACTTTAGAGATAAAGTACTCTCTCTAGTGATTTCCTACTATGTGTATATTCACATGGTAAAACACCTGCCTGCAATGTAGGAGATCCAGCTTCGATCCCTGGGTCTGGAAAATCCCCTGGAGTAGTAAATGGCAACCCACTCCAGTATTCTTGCCTGGAGAATTCCATGGGCAGAGGAGCCTGGTGGGCTACAGTCCATGGGATCATAAGAGTCAGACACGACTGAGCGACTAACGCTTCTAGTTAGACTTCTATAATAACTGGTTAAGGAGGGGGATAGTAGCAGGCAATTCCAAAATTCTTCTGTGAATTTGCTATTGAAAGGTTGTAATTCTAGGTCCTGAGTCTTCGGCTACTAGTCACTCATAGTCATTTAAGAAAGAATTTACCCTTCCTGGGCCTTGCTCCTTTTAGAGAGATGTAGGTCACATACAGTCTCCTGAAGTCATTCCTGTGTGCACCATAACACACAATGTAAATTAAGAAATATGATTTCCCACTTTGCCCCTGGGGAGAAAGAAAAATTACACAGACACACCAAACTGAAATACTCCTTTCCAACCTATAGCTAATTCTTTGGGAATAGGGAAAGAAAAGACTGTGAGAATTAAATTTAGGTTAAATATTGTACTGTTTATAAGTTAAAAAAGGGAGGCAAGTTTGCCATTAGTTGCTTATCAGAAATGGCAGCAAATGTAAATAAAAATGTAAAAAAAAATAATTTTATCCTAATAGTTTACTGGGATATTATATATTTAAGATAATTATCTTAAATGACATAAGAAACTGAAAGAAAAAAATGTCAAATATCATTAGTAAAAATTGTTTTGTTTGATACTAAGAATTAAACATGCATTGGAGAAGGAAATGGCAACCCACTCCAGTGTTCTTGCCTGGAGAATCCCAGGGACGGCGGAGCCTGGTGGGCTGCCGTCTATGGGGTTGCACAGAGTCAGACACGACTGAAGTGACTTAGCAGCAGCAGTTTGGCATGTATTTGTTAGTGAGAAAGAAATAGCTAGAATAGTAACTGTCCATTCTATCCAAAGCATAGTATTTTCGGGCTCTTATTTTTAACTTTCCATTCATAAATCTCCCTCCCAGCCATTCTTAATGTACAAGTTTAAATTATTACCTACCTTTTGAACATGTGAACATCAACAGAAGATGTTTTTTTTGAAATACAAAGAGTAGTGAAAGATACTTAAAAACTATCAACTATTCTTATTTGTCCTTGACATCGTAGCATCCCAAAGTTGTTGTAAGTTGTTACAAAAAAAAAAAAAAATAAGGAAAATCATCTAAGAGAAATATATCTTCTGACCAGTGAAGCATCAATAAGCCAATTTTATTTTCTCTACTGACAAATGTAGTGAGGTGAAAACGCCTTCACTGCAGTCAAATCTTACCTAGAGGTGAGGTGCCATCTATCTGCAGCTGTTATTAAAAAAACAATATAGTGCTTACAAATATATGAAAAAAAAAAAAAAACAACCCAGGCTACGAAGATCTCATTTTTCATAATTATTTCCAATTTCATCAACAGCTTTAAAGTTGATAATCCTCATGTTTTTCCTGCTTTTTCCATTAAAGATGAATTTAACATTATTGGTGTCTAAACAAAAGAAAAGCAAAATATAGTGGATGAGGTGACAGAGCAATGACCTCATATTTATATAGTTCCCTAAAACAAAGTGCCATGAAACAATGAATAGAAAAGCAAAAGTCCAGATTAGAATACTAAATTGATTAGTTCTTTATTACTACTAATACTGTTTTACAAATTGTGAAGTTATGCAGTAGAGAGATCTGGTATTTTAGAAGTGAATTGTGATGATCAAACAGTATAAACTATGTCATCTATTTCATATCTCATAGAAAAACTAGCTACTTTGGGTTAATAAATCCTTTCCACTCAGAAACAATTGTACATATTTAAATGTTTGATTATAAAAAGTGTTCCTTGAAATCGATTGTCTATTTATCATAGCCCCCCAAATCATTCTGGGGATACTTAATTTCATCTCATAGTACATCTTAAATTTCACACATTTAAAGTTTTACTTTGCAAAGAAGCAACTTGAATGTCTGTTTTGGAGGGCATTATGATCATTTTTCTCTAACTTTCAGATGTCAGAGAATAGTAGTTAGATTTTAAATAGACATCTTTTATTTCTTCAGAATGCAAGCTCTGATTTCAGATTTAGTCAGAAAAGAGGTACACATAAATCTATATGACCAGAAGAGATAAGTAGATCATAAAAAGTCCACACACATCGTAACCCAGCACATCTAACACAGAGATAAGGACAGTTACAGATTATTAAAGCATGGATAGCTTGATAATCTATGGTGAATCTATGATAAATTTCAAACTATAACAAATACAATGACTCATTTTTTTTTTAAAGAAACAAACCACGAAGGCATAAATTTACCCTGAGATTTGTGTCACTAAGAACCTGAATAGTTCAAAGTCAAACATTATGTGACATGCTTTAGATTGCTCTTATGAAAGGCACTATAGATATGTCACCCTGTTAGAACCTACTGTATTTAAGAATTAACTGCAGCAGAACAGCCAGGGGAGATGAATATCTACTGATGTGAGATCGTCCCCCTCTATTACTAATCAGCAATTAATGCAAAGCAAGCTTTAGACAAGAGTCTGTAAGACAAAGAAATAAACACATTGTTAAAAGGCATGCGTTTAATATCAGGATTTCTTTTTATTAATTCTAACAGACCCTTATACGATAGTATTTGCTCTTTAATAATAAGAGCCTTTCATTTAAATGATGCAATCAGTATGCCACAAGCGGGTTCTTTTTGTAGTGGGAGGAGTTAGCAGCTCCAACATTCAATTGACCTGTTTCCAAATAATCTACAGGAAAAAAATGAAGATTAAGCCCTCTAACAAGAGCAGTTTTCACAGCCTTGCGTACAAAGAGAGGGATTCGGTAAAAAGATGAGAGGGCAAGCCGCATTGTGCTGGCCCACTTAAATCTTATTTCCAATTCACTAAATGTGTTATTTGACTTGGCAAGTGAGCTAGTATGTGTATTGGATCAGCAGGGAGCCTAATCAAGGAGATGCCAAGTTTACTGCAGCCCCTCTGAGCTGCATTAGCCTCAACTAGTGACCTTAAGCAAAGTGGGTGGTTGAACCCAAAAGAGAATAGCATTAACTTTTGCTTGAAGTTCAGCCTGATTTGAAGTCTCCTTTTGTGCCTTATTCCAAAAAAAAAAAGGGAGATGGGGGGGGAAAAAGCAAAAAGCATTTAACAGAATTGAATCTGGTGTGCTCAGCATCATCTTCACATGCAAAGCTTCATAGAAGCTTGCCTCCACTAATGCTGACACATGCAAAAGACATGAAAAGCATTAACTCAGCTGAGGCACTTGATTTTGCAGCTGCAGAACAATTCACTTTGTAACTCAGTAACTCAGATGGGGCTTTTCCACCCAGATAAACTGCTAATTTGCTAATTGATACAAAAAGTATTTTCAAATATTAAATAAACTGCCAAAAAGGCAAAAAAAAAAAGGAAAAAAACCCAAAACACAAAAAACATAAATTGCAAGAACACATAAAAGACACAGTTTCACTTGAACTTTTCCTAGTAAAGTATTAAAAGACATATTTCCAAAGACACTTTTTTTTACCATGTACCCAGGACTGAGTATTCACTCCTTTTTTCCTATGATAGATTGGGCATTATAATTTGTATCAAGTAGCAAGCCTTTGTAGTTTTAAAAAGCTGTTGTTCCAAATTAATGCAGCCATCTTTAGAAACAGTTGTTCTCAACTTGGTTTCCCTATTTCAAAACTGTTATCTTATATATGAACTCAAAGATTTTTAATAATGCCAATTTTTAAACATTGTTTAAGAAACATTTAGGATTCTATCCTTAATCTCAGTGTTGGACTGAGAAATATCCATACAGCAAAAATGTTGGATATGTAGAGTGTAAAATTATCAAAGTTCAAAACATTCATGTTTTATACAATCTTCTGTAAGGTCTTTGGCTTTAATACTCTTTTTGCACCACAAAATCTAACATGAGTTTTTTATTCCATCTTTCATTCTCCACTGTTTGTGTGGCTCCCCTCCTCAAATCTGTCAGAAACACAAAGCCAAGCAAAGCATCATCACCTTCTGAAAACTGCTAAAACTATAGTCAGAATCAACACAGCAAAGCACCCTGCACTTAGACTCATTTCCTTGGTATTTAAGTGATGGGATGATTTGAGGACCCATTCTGCATTTAGCTACATGCTCCAGGTCACAGAGATATTCTGCTGAGGCCATTTTTAGAAGGCCATAAAACCACCCCATCATTTTCTGCTTCCAGGTAGTTTCACTGCCTTTGTATCGCATGTACGGAGGAGAAAAAAAAATGGCTTAAAATAATCTGAATAGTATTTTAGAAATAAGATACTTAAATAATTGGCATTGACATTGCCTTTTTAACTCTGGGATTTCAAAACATTTTCCAAACATTAATTGCAATGGGACCCCGGTGAGCCTGACAGTATCATACCTATTTTCCAGGACGGTAAGCAGGGAGCACTGGGCCCATTTCTTGCCTTGCCCTGTGCCCCCCTCAGAGCTTGTCCAAGCTCAGAGCTCCCTTAAAAACCACTGGATCAGCTCCAGGGAAGCACAGAGGAAAATGAGAAATGGGCTCTTGGAGATTTAAGAGATTTTGTAAGGTCACATGCAAGGGAGCTGTAGCTAAAAGTCAAAGCTGAAAATCTAAAGTTTCCTTATGCAGTGGTTAGATATATTTCCTCATTAAGAAAATATGTGTAGAATGCCAGGCCTGCAGGAATACCATGGTAAGAAATGGAATCTGTTGCTGCTCGTTTTTGAATAACATATTCAATAACAAAAACGTCTCCCTTTGATTTGAATAAAAATGACCAAATGTTCACAGGCAGCATGGAGAGGAGCCAAGCAAGGACCGACAGTGAATTTCAGCATTGACTTCTAAAAATTGTGAAAGAGAGGCTAACAGCCTAATTTGTATTAGCGACTAGATTTTTGCCCCGAGACCAGGGGGTGGTATAAAGAAGAGGCATATACAGAAAGTGGAAGGGGGGTTAGAAGTCATACCAAACACGCTGCAAAGGCCTGTGGGCACCTCAACCTTTTTTCTTTAATTGGGAGAAGAAGAGGTTTTGACTAAAGTCTAAGTTCTACAATGTAGGCCGGTAGCCCAACTGGGAAATACTCTTGATTTGAACAGTTTGCAGCCGTTCTATTCTGAACTCTTTATATAGCTCCTCTTTCAATACTGGGACACATATTTTAAGGTAAAAAAGGGTATTTTACTAATTTTTTAAATGAAGCTTTGACTGCAAGCGATACTCAGAGTTGGTAATCATCGCTGGTTCCTTTCCCATTCCGCACTGCAGGAATGAGGGCAGTGTCACAGCTGGCTGTCAGCACAGCTCTTATTACTAACACCAATTATTGATTTTTAAAAGGCCTACACTATTAGTACCCTGCTACATCTCTTCACACACAATATGTGTTTTAAAAATTCCTTTTTAAAAAAATATAAAATCTGAGTCTAACCTTTCTATCATCAGCATGCTTGCTCTTTATATTTTATCTTAAATCTTCACAGGAAAGCAAACCAGGAATCTTTTTTTTTTTTTTTTAAACTTCTGGGCTAATTTAGAAGCAGAGATGCTTTTACCCATATGATCTCCCTGGCAGGTATCACGTTAGGAAAAAGCAAATGGTGGACCATGAGGAGAGAATAAAAGGACACAATTAGAAAGTTTAGGATCTTCTATTCCCTTTTCCCTGCCTTTATTTCATGCTATTCCAATCTATGCTAAAGCCACTCATAAAAACCCACCTGGCCTCATTCTCACCAGGACGTCCGGTTTTGCATAGGCATTCATCCCAAATTGGACTTTTCTCTTTGCAATTTCCCAATGGCTAATTCTAGAAATTCTCTCAAAATACAACTATTCACACTTTCGTCACTCTAATCATTTATATTTTCCCCAAATAATCAGTTCTGAGAATTCATTTCCTAGGCCTGCCTTAACAAAGTACCACTAACTGCGTGGCTGAAATCACAGAAATGTACCGTCTCACAGTTCTGGAGGCTAGTAATCTGAGGTCAAAGCGTCAGTAGGTTTGGTTCCTTCTGACAGCCAGGAGGGGCAGTCTGTTCCATGCCTGTCTCCTGATTCTGGTAGTTGTCAGGCAACCTTTGGCATTCCTCAGCTTAGAGAAGCATCTCCCAGGTATCTGCCTTCATATTCACACAGCACTCTCCTCGTGTCTGGGTCCAGGTTTCTCCATTTCATAAGGACACAGTTATATAGGATGAGAGTCTGCTGTGATAACCTCATCTTAGGTTTATTCTCTGCCAAGGCTCTATTTCAAAATAAGGTCGTATTCACTGGTACTGGGGGTTAGGACTGCAGTATATTCTTGGAGGACAAGTTTCAAACCTAAACATTGATTTTGTTAAATGTCTTTACATGCATCGCTACTGATAAAAGAATCAATGCCAATGCCTCAGCAAGGAAGAAAAATTAATGCATTAATTACATGGGAAGTTTGCATGTATGAGTAAATGAAGAAAACTGAATTTCATGAGGATGCCAGAAGTTCACAAGTCAGAAAATCAAGTTTATTTACTCTGTCCTAATATGTGCTTCCCAAATGGAGCAGTGGTAAAGAATCCACCTGCCAATGCAGGAGATGTAAAACTCGAGTTTGATATCTAGGTTGGGAAGTTACTGTGGAGTGGGAAATGGCTCCCAACTCCAGTATTCCTGCCTGGAGAATTCTATGGACAGAGGAGCCTGGTGGGCTACAGTCCATGAGGTTGCAAAGACTCAGACATGACTGAGCATGCACGCACACACACACACACACTATATGTACTAACATCTGATGTTCTTTGGTGACAGATGCAATGTAAAACTGAACAGACATTTTCTTGAGCAACTGCTAACTGTGCTACTGCTACTAGACCTAAGAATTTTAAAGATAAGTGAAAAGTGCTTTCTATCTTCAAACAACTTAGGAGGCATAGTTCAGTTCAGTTCAGTCGCTCAGTCGTGTCCAACTCTTTGCAACCCCATGAACCTCAGCACACCAGGCCTCCCTGTCCATCACCAACTCCCAGAGTCCACCCAAATCCATGTCCATTGAGTCGATGATGCCATCCAACCATCTCATTCTTTGTTGTCCCCTTCTCCTCCTGCCCTCAATCTTTCCCAGCATCAGGGTCTTTTAAAATGAGTCAGCTCTTCACATCAGGTGGCCAAAATGTTGGAGTTTCAGCTTCAACATCAGTCCTTACAAAAGGTATAAACATATCATTGAAATTTAGAGTCCATCATAAAGGAAAGCCACGTAAATAGTGGGGAAGAAAACAGGGGTGAACTCAGCTTAGCAGCCTCATAGCTGTGAGGGAAGGAAGCGAGTGCATGTCTTCATAAAAAATACATCTGTACAGTCTCACCTAATTGTAGGGCAAGAATACAATGGAGACCCACACTTCATATATCTAAACATCTTCAATGAAATTAAGCAAACTGTTCACTAAAAACATATTCTAATATCCTACATTGCCAAATAAAACCTTTAAGCAACAATGTATAAAAATAAATGCATTATTATGGTTTTTTATATGACAGTAGAAGCAAAAATTGAAACATATTGGACCTCTATCATTGCCCAGGTTTGAATCTCCTGGAAATAGACTGGTGATATTTGTGTATTAGAAGAAACATACATATTTCATAAATATATACATGTATTTCATACAATCTTTCTCACCTTCATTTCAGTAAAATTTTATCTCTTTCATTGAAATTTACAGATATGGTGAAAAAATTCACATTAGAATTGAAACTTTTTAGAGCATTGCAGACCTTGTTTAAATGAAATCTAGTTACTTTCATAGCATGTTGTCCCTATTACCATGTGCACCAGAATATAAAGTCAAATCTGATATATACATAATTTTAAATAAGAGTAATCACAATTTTAAATAAAAATAAGAGTAATCACCTGAATAACTGATCAGTAGGATGCTAAGTATATTTTGAAGAAAAATTAGTTCTCTATTTTCCTGTCCCTCACCTGACTTTGATAGTGATTTTAGTGAACATTTTTGGAAATTTTAAAAGGCAATAGAAAGAAAACAAAAAATAACATGTGCATTTTATAAGGCTTATGAATGAATACACTGGCAGTTTCAAGGCTGTAAACCTCTAAAACATCAGGACATTGGGTATTGGCTAATATTTGGATATTTTATTTTTTTTCTTCTCCTTGCAGCTTGGCATAGCACAGACTTAGTGCTGACAAATGACAAAGAATTAGTAAAGTTTCCTTGATTTACAAGGTCTATTTCTTCTTAGTAGTTTTCCAGGAAAATACACCCTGGCTTGGTGGTCTGATCCTTTGAAACCTCTCAAGGAGCTTAAATATAGGTAAACTCAATGGGAAATGGCAAGAACAAGGTGATTGTTGTTTCCAACTGTAATGACTCCAGGTGAATTCCTACCCACAAAGGCAATTCCTTGGTTTATTCCACTGACACTGTACTAAAATACTAACCTGTGGGTTTACTGTAGATACAACGGTCACTGTAGTGTTAAGAGGAAATTAGCCTTTTCCATGAGGAGTGGGATCATCGTTATCTTTATTTTGCTGGTAATAGAGTATGAGATATTATACAAAGCACCTGGAAATCTCATAGGTTCTATATAGATGAACCAGAGATACGTAGTTTACTGGAGCATAGTTCATGAATTGATGCTAATTGTAATTTTATGCTACTGGATCTATGCCCATTGTTCACACCAGAAACCAGTATGAGTCATTATAGTCTCTGGGGTCCTGAATAGAGCTTAATATTTCACAAAAGTAGTACGTCTTAAACACATTCAAGATTATTACTGCAAAAATGTTATTGTTTAAATAGTGAATATGTTGACCATTTTAGCTGACAGTCTCTGTTGCAATTTATCAAAGACAAATTTAGCAGAGTTAAGGTCACCAAAAGGAAACTATTAAACATAAATGTTTTCATTTCTTCTGATCTAGTACTTTTTCTACAGCACTATATATCACTTTAGTGCTTCTTGATTAAGAGTGATGCCTTCCTCCAACTTTAGAACTTCAGTGCAAACATTCCCCTGTCCCATGTTTCTTTTGATTTACAAAGTAGAGTGTAAAGCTGGATTGCATTAGCTTAAAATGAGATCAACACAAATATGTAGCTTTTAGTGATTTATAACAGTGATTTTATTAGATACAGCAAAAAAGTATCTGGGAATGAGAAATTTTCTCTTTTCAAATATTGAAACTCTCCTTCTCTCCCTCTAAACTAACACTGTATTTTATTACCTTAGAAAGTTTCATAATCTGCACCTTCTAATATGCTAAATTTAGGATATGTAATTTTTACTATACAGTGTCTATTAAAATATCAAGAACATTTATTGTTAAATTAAAATGCCTATTCCTTATGTAAAAGTAGAGACTATGGATAGATAAAATAAAGATGTAACTTTTTTAGTTGTAATTTTTATTGAGATAATTGTAGATTCATATGTACTTGAGAGAAATAATTTAGAAATTCTGTAGAACACTTAGCTACTTCCTATCAATGGTAAACTACAGTATGATATTGTATAAAACGAAGATATTAGTATTGTTACAACCCACCAAGCTTATCCAGCTTTCCCCGGTTTTACTTGTACCTGTATGTATGTAGTGTATTTATTTCCATATGTTTTTTTTTTTTAATCACAGTAACTAATTTGGCCATGTAAGTATTTTCTTAAATTTTAAGCACCTATGCCTAACAAGGGCTTATGGGTTAGACAGTGGGCATGTTCAGTCATGTCCGACTCTTGCCAGGATCCTCTGTTTATGGAATTTTCCTGTTAAGAATACGGGACAGTGGGTTGCCGTTTCCTACTCCAGGGGATCTTCTCCAACCAGGAATTGAACCTGAGTCTCCTATGTCTCCTGCGTTGCAAGTAGATTCTTTCACTGCTGAGCCACTGGGGAAGCCCCATGGGTTAGATTACGTATACTTAACCCTAAAAGTTTTAAAATACTTAATAAAAATAGATTTTCCTTAGAATCCTATCCAATACATTAATTACATCTCAGACCTAGTTAAATATCACTAGCAAGTAGTTTGAAAGATGGGCTCTTGTTCCCCCAAATTAAAGACAGCTTATTTTTTTTTTTTTTCCTTATGAAAGCACATCATAGTTTTAAATCAGAGGTTCAAAAGAGGTTAAGAATAAGAATCTGTTTTGAGTGTTTGGGGCATCAGCTCATTAAGAGTAATAGAGCAAGCTTCCAGTTTGAAAAGGCACCGACTCAAACATGTAATGATTTTACTTTCAAATTTCTTTTATCTCAGCTGCTTCTACTTCAACAAATACAAGTGCTTCAGATATAATAAGACTAATGAGCATTGCAGATGATTATGAAAATATAATACTTCCCAAGGCATAATGATATCTTTTTCCCAAATTAAGGGGAAAAAAAAAAAAAGGATATTTCCCTTGTGAGAGTTGTCATTGCCTGAATAAGACCTCAGTTAAAACCAAAAACTCAACTTTTGAACACATCTCTGAAGAAAGTATTTTGTGAGCAGTTCTCCTTAGCTTATAAAATAAGTTTTATTGGCTTTAGCAAAGATTCTGTAAATGCTATAGGATTATATCCTTAAAGTCAAATGTGCCAAAATGAGTCATTTGAAATCATTGCCTCATTGCAGCTTGGAGTTGGCATTCCGCTGATCAGCTCACCGTGTACTCTTGGGTACTTTCTCTCTAAAGTGGTTACAAGTCCAGCCTTCCAATATTATAGTTGGATGCACTATATAAAAGGGCCATTTTCTAGTAAGTACCTTACTTGCTTCAGAGCCAGAGTGTAGAAGCTCTTTCATCAGTCACAGTGTTTGACACAAGGATGCCGTGTCCCCGTTTGTTCAAAATGGATATTGCGCCCTGTGTAGGAATGGCGATAGAAATCAGGAAAGAACTGAGAACCAAGGCTGTGCAATATAATTTAAAAAAACAAACACAAAAATAAAGTGCCGAATCTGACCCACAAAATGAGACATCTGCAAACTGCTATAGCAAATCGTGTAATGAACGGCATCTCCAGGGTCTCGTCATGCAATTCAGAGCTGTTTTGGGCGCTCTTTCATTTTGGTTTGAAGACAGATTGTTTTACAAGGTACATCAGCCTTCAGGGAATAGCAGTTTCCTCTCTACCCTTCCCCTCTCCAACAGCAGCGCCAATGTAACTTTTAAACTGTTTATCTTTGATCAAAAATGTATTGCTTAGCACACTAAGTAAACAGCCCAACAATTTGTCATTGAAATTATTGCTTCCTGTGACTATTTTTAGCGAGTTTTTTTTTAACATTTACTAAGCAATTGGTAATGAGAGCTGATAACCCTGCCATTTGTTTTTTATTTTTGTAATTATCTCAGAAAAACGTTTTGAAATATGATCCACTCTATAATGTAATGGATAAACTACTATACTGCCAGGAATTATACCCAACTTCCTCACTTAATAGTCATGGGAACTCAAGCAACAACCACAACCCACACACATAATGCAGGAAATGATACGGAACACATATATCACATTTTTGTGGTGATGTGTTTACCAAGAAAGGCCACTTTAGCATTACTGAAACTCCAGAAACATTAAATCAAGGAGATTCAAAAATGTGGAAATGCTGGTAGAATACTATGCTCAATTATAAAGTGTTTTGTTTTTTGAAACAGTTTGATAGCCACCTATTAATTTAATACATTTAAAATGTAGTTAAATAATACATTTGAATGTGATAGGAAAAGCAGCCAAGTACAATACTATTCCATTTTGCTCTTTGCTGCTATGTAAAGTCCTTCTCCAGAGAAGGCAGTGGCACCCCACTCCAGTACTCTTGCCTGGAGAATCCCATGGACAGAGGACCCTGGTGGGCTGCAGTCCATGGGGTCGTGAAGTGTCGGACACGACTGAGCGACTTGACTTTCACTTTTCACTTTTATGCATTGGAGAAGGAAATGGCAACCCACTCCAGTGTTCTTACCTGGAGAATCCCAGGGACAGGGGAGCCTGGTGGGCTGCCGTCTATGGGGTCGCACAGAGTCAGACACGACTGAAGCGACTTAGCAGCAGCAGCAGCAAAGTCCTTCTCAGTCCTAAATACATTCTGAATACTTTTATCATTCTTCCATGCAGCTTTATTATTTGTGTTGTTATTTTTGTTTGATATGAATATTGTCATCTATATAGGAAAGCAATCAACATCTACTGATTATTATTTATATGCTGTTTTTAATAGCAACATTAGAGAAGTTATGTCTTTGTACATATTTTTCCCTGTTTGTCAATTTTCTGCAGAGAACTTTTCTTTTTTCTTGTTGCTTTGGAAGTACGTTACATCTCATATTTGCAATTGTCCTTAAAAATGAGGCATTATCAGTTCTATTTTTCCCCCTGTGTTTGATATGCATCTAGAAAACAGAACAAGTTCTTGTTCTGTAATACTTATGGACTACACAATGGACAATTTGAATTTAGAGACAAAGATATTTACTTTATTCTTATTAATAGATATATCTATTTTACTACTATATCCTATGTTTAATGACCGCTTTTATATGATTTCTTAGTATAGGAATAAGGATAATTCTATAGTTGGCAGAAAAAAGAGTTTCAGTTCTTCTCTTATGATACCAGTCTTAATCACTAGTGTAATAGTTGTTTTAAAAAAAAAGTATTTATAGCATTTCACACGCCCTGATATGCTTCCCAAATCCTATGCCCCATAAAAAACTGTAGAGTCTAAAGAAAAATAGAAAGATTGAAACTAAATACCATCTCAGAGTTGTACAGAGTCAAGATTCCGTGGAGTTCCTTCTGATGTGCCAGTGCTATTTGAGGTTTCAGAATGATGTTGAAACATTTCTCTGCTTCTCTTTAATTTACCCCGTATCTGCTTGAGTACCTGAGTCAAAAGGACTCTGCTAGCAACTCTAAGTACCAAGCTAAGAATCCTCCAGAGCTTTCTTGATTGTTTGTTAACTATTGAGAAAGTCTAGAACTGAGAAGAGACTTAATTTTTATACTTTATTAAAATGTGCATAAAATTTATATGTATATACACAGACCCAATTCATAGATATATGTGTGAATATGTGTATATATTGATATTGCTCAGCAATCATAAAGTCTGAGTAGCCTTACTCCATAAAGATAAATGAAATGATCTGCCACAATTCTCAATGTCTGATTTTTGATGGAAAAGGGAGGAAATGTAAAATCATACTCTCCTTTACCTTCCCCCAAACTGTCATAAAAACAAGTTAGGTTGTTTAAAAGTTTTTATTGAAATTCAAATTAGTGGAATTGTTTTGCATTGATAATCTTCTATTTTATAAAAGCCATTAAGAATTTTTTTTATTCAAAAAGAATACATTTACCCTTAAAAGAAAACAAATAACTTCTCTCAACATTAGCTTTCCTTTATTATTGATAAATACTACTTTAATTTAGGAAGTCTTTAAAGATATTAAACAGTAAGAAAAGAGAAAATATTCTTCTTTTTTGCATTATAACTAACTTGGTATGTGATGGGGTAAATAATAACTTTAGAAGTGAAATGAATATTAATCTCAAAACTTCCAGTAAGGGCTAGCAATACAAATAATAAAGATTTCACTCTTTTTTCCCAGGGATGGATCTTACTGTTTTCTTGCAAGCTAAGCCAAGTGATCACAGCAAGAAACAGGCTCTCCTTAGATTGGTACTGCCTAACTTCCCCCTTGAAGAAGGCGATGGCACCCCACTCCAGTACTCTTCCCTGGAAAATCCCATGGATGGAGGAGCCTGGTAGACTGCAGTCCATGGGGTTGCGAAGAGTTGGACACGACTGAGTGACTTCTTTTTCACTTTTCACTTTCATGCATTGGAGAAGGAAATGGCAACCCACTCCAGTGTTCTTGCCTGGAGAATCCCAGGGACAGGGAGCCTGGTGGGCTGCCGTCTATGGGGTTGCACAGAGTTGGACATGACTGAAGTGACTTAGCAGCAGCAGCAGCAACTTCCCCCTTAGCTGGTGATAAAGTGTAATGGTTAGCATCTGTTAAACAACAAAATGGAAGGAAAGCATGAATTGTGAACATTCCTATGGTGACTACAACAGGGATATATAGTCCCATTTGCCCCAACATTAGATGTCAAAACATTTTAATGCTGTGGGGTTATACTTATAGATCATTTATGTTTGCTCTAAAATTCTTGAAAATTGCCAAATATGAAAGAAAGTGAAAGTTTTAGTCGCTGAGTTGTGTCAGACTCTTTGCAACCCCATGAACTGTAGCCTGCCAGTCTTCTCTTTCCATGGGATTCTCCAGGCAAGAATATTGGAGTGGGTAACCATTCCCTTCTCCCGGGGATCTTCCTGACCCAGGGATTGAACCTGGGTCTCCAATATTGCAGGCTGATTCTTTACAGTCTATTCTGCCAGGGAAGCCCTATACTTGTGTATTGGTTATGTTTACTCTAAATTCTTGAAAATTGCCCAATATAGGGCAGAAAATTAAAGAAAACTGAAATGACCCACAAGACTATCAGTTACTTAATAACAGCAAGTTTTGTGTACTTGTTTACAAATATATCTAAAGTATTTGGACCACCTCTAGATCATAGATACTTGATAAATAGTTTTTGCTTGAATTAATAATTTCATAATATCTTAATCTTATATTGTTTGCTCAACAAAGAAATTTTGGAGAAACCTAAATTTTAGGTTTTGTTTTTAATATGTAGGCTTATATATGAAATTACAATTTTAACTCATTTGAAACTTAATATCATAGAGTTAAAATGACCTTGCCATATGAGATTTTGAGCTGGTTTAGAGTGAATACCCTGGAATCAGACTTGGATTAATCTTATGATCTTGGCATCACCATTTAACAACTGTGATCTTGGGAAAATGGCTTAGTGTATCTGTGAATTGGTTTCTTTTCTGTACAGTACAGGTATTTTTAATCTATCTCATGAAGTGGTTGTGAGATCTGTATATTTAAGAGGATTTTCTGTTGTAAAGTGTGGACTCCAATCAGTATATAAAACAGATATTTATTTATTCACTGACTTATGAGTACCTATATATGGGCTGTCTTGTAGGTAACTTACTGAATTATAGGATCCAAAGAGTTTAAAAGACTCCATCATCTTAAAAACACACTCAGTACCTTAATTATTGGAATTGACGGGCACATTGTAGCCCTTTTTAATAGCGTATACCCAATCCAAAAACACCTTAAACAATTATCAGCTTTAACAACTTCACATGCATTTAACAGAATGCTAGGTAAGCAGAATTTGGGGGGGAATAATTATAGATAAATTTATTGAGCACTTTCTAATCCCAAATATCATACTTAGTGCTCAAAAGACAAAGTTTTAATGATGATACAAAGAGTTACATAAACAATATTTCTGGGGAACAGGGAATGTCCCCAGGAAAGTAGAGTCCAAATACAAAATCACAGATGGATATTTAAGCAATCACATAAAATGAGATGTTGAACTAGCTTAAAGTGAATCCGAAATTGCAGATTGTTCATTTAAGAACATTCCTGGGGCATGTAGTATATGCCAGGAACTGGGGATAAGGGACATTTATTTATCAAAGACTTGATAGATAGTGGCACAACTTGCTTTAGTTTGCAAGGTGAGATAAAAACATCAAAAGACTGCTGATGACTTTGTAAATTACTTGATATCTCTCTCTCCCTCTTTCTCTCTCTCTCCCCTAATGATGGTTTAGCTGGAAATGGTTTTATTACTAGAAACACTTAGAGCAAGAACACAGTTCCTGACAACTTAAATTTGATTTATTCAACAAACATCAAATACACAGAAGCAGCTTCCTGGTTTCATTGTCTTGACACCATCTCCTCCCTTTGTTTCCAGCAAGGGCTATAATTTCTGATACTTCCAATAGTGTCTCAGGAAGCAGAACTAATATGGGAAGAATATTAAATGTAAAGGTAGAGTGACAATTTCCAATGTAAAAGAGTCTAGAGGATCAATGGAAAATTATCCAGTAAGATAATTTGCCACATAATGAAGTAGTCAACCCTGTAAAATTATACCATGTCAGTGGTGGCTAAGGAGCGAGATTTCTTCTAATTAAGGGAAATCATAGCAAATGTTCCCATTTTACACTAAGACGACATGACAAGTATCTTCAGTTCAGTCGCTCAGTCTTGTCCGACTTTTTGAGACCCCATGGACCACAGCACGCCAAGCTTCCCTGTCCATCACCAACTCCCAGAGCTTGTTCAAACTCAGGTCCATCAAATCTGTGATGACATCCAAACATCTCATCCTCTGTCGTCCCCTTCTCCTCCTGCCTTTAATCTTTCCCAGCATCAGGGTCTTTTCAAATGAGTCAGTTCTTCACTTCATGTGGTCAAAGTATTGGAGTTCCAGCTTCAGCATCAGTCGTTCCAAAGAATATTCAGGACTGATCTCCTTTAGGATGGACTGGTTGGATCTCCTTGCAGTCCAAGGGACTCTCAAGAGTCTTCTCTAATACCATAGTTCAAAAGCATCAATTCTTCAGCTCAGCTTTTTTTATAGTCCAACTCTGACATCCATACATGACTACTGGAAAAACCATAGCTTTGACTAGATGGATTTTGTTGGCAAAGTAATGTCTCTGCTTTTTAATATGCTATCTAGATTGGTCATAGCTTTTCTTCCATGGAGCAAACATCTTTTAATTTCAGGGCTATCGTCACCACCTACAGTGATTTTATAGGACAAGAAAATAAAGTCTGCCACAGTTTCCATTGTTTCCCCATCTATTTGCCATGAAGTGATGAGAATGGATGTCATGATCTTAGTTTTCTGAATGTTGAATTTTAAGCCAGCTTTTTCACTCTCCTCTTTTACTTTCATCAAAAGGCTCTTTAGTCCTTCACTTTCTGCCATAAGGGTGGTGTCATCTGCATATCTGAGGTTATTGATATTTCTCCTGGCAATCTTGATTCCAGCTTGTGCTTCATCCAGACTGGCATTTCTCATGATGTACTCTGCATATAAGTTAAATAAGCAGGGTGACAATAAACAGCCTTGATGTACTCCTTTCCCGATTTGGAACCAGTCTGTTGTTCCATGTGCAGTTCTAACTGTTGCTTCTTGACCTGCATACAGATTTCTCAGGAGGAAGGTAATTTGTTCTGGTATTCCCATCTCTTTCAGAATTTTCCGCAGTTTGTTGTGATCCACACAGTCAAAGGCTTTGGCATAGTCAGTAAAGCAGAAGTAGATGTTTTTCTAGAACTCTCTTGCTTTTTCAATGATCTAATGGATGTTGGCAATTTGATCTCTGGTTCCTCTGCCTCTGGGCTTCCCTGGTGGCTCAGAGGTTAAAGCGTCTGCCTGGAATGCAGGAGACCCAGGTTCCATCCCTGGGTCAGGAAGATCCCCTGGAGAAGGAAATGGCAACCCACTCCAGTACTCTTGCCTGGAGATTCCCATGGAGGGAGGAGCCTGGTAGGCTACAGTACATGGGGTTGCAAAGAGTTGGACACGACTGAGCGACTTCACTTTCCTCTACATTTTCTAAATCTAACTTGAACTTACATGCCAAGTATCTTATTCTATTTCAAACATACAAACACAATGGTGGCATTCATGTAATACAGTGGGTTAACCTAATAGTTAGAATTTGAGGTTTTCAGGTGAGTTTTACATTTTTAAACTGCATTTCCATACTAACTGCTTTGATGGTAAATTTGGATTCTCTTAAACTGAGATTTTGGTCTTCCTAGGTAGATCAGTGAGTAAAGAATCCAGTTGCAATGCAGGAGACACAGGCAGACACGAGTTCAACCCCACGGTCAGGAAGATCCCCTGGCAGAGGAAATGCAACCCACTCCAGCATTCTAGACTGGAAAAGCCCATGGGCAGAGGAGTCTGGTGGGCTACAGTCCATGGGTCAGACAGGACTTAGCAACTAAACCACCACCACCACCACGATACATTTCAGGAATTAATTAGCAAAACAAATTCAAATAATACTAAATATGAATTGAAAAGAGTAAAAGTTGAAGTACTTATCTTACTTTGCTTTCTGTGTGCATGCATGCATGCTAAGTCGCTTCAGTCATGTCCAACTCTTTGCTACCCCATGAACTGCAGCCTGCCAGGTTCCTCTGTCCATGAGGTTCTCCAGACAAGAATACTGGAGTGGGTTGCCATTGTTCTACTCACAGATGGGCATACATCCAGCCTGCCACCTGTTTTGGTATGGCCAAGGAGCTAAGAATCATTTTTACCATTTTAAGTAGTTGAAGAAAACCAGATTATTCTGTGAAATGTGACAGTTATACACAATTCAGATTTCAGTGTCTGTAGTTATGGTTTTGTTGGAACGTACGGAGTCTTGTTTGTTTCTGTGCGGGCTGGGTCTGCTTTCACACTAAAATGGCAGAATTCTGTGGGAAGCTGTGACAGAGACCATACGGCGCAAGAAGCCTGAAATATTTACTATCTTGTCCTTCATGAAGAAGTGTGCTGACCCCTCTTCATTGCACTGATCCTTTTGTGAAGCAGAGAAAATGTGTGCATGCACAGCAGTCTGAGTCCAAACCACTTAAGCAAAATAACAATGTTTTCATTCTCCGTGGTATTTTCATCTTAATTAAAAGGTAACGAACATTCTAAAATAGAGGAGCAAGAGAAAATCACACTGAAATTTTGAATTTTTGCAGCTCACAAGTGCAAGATAGCTACTTGTGCCCAAAGTTCTTTGTTAGGCTTCTGTGCCCAGACTTGGTCTGGACATGCCATGATACAGATAATGAACATGGACCGTCAAAGAGGGCAGAGTTGGCCAAAATTTGACTTGGTATCAGCTGCATAAATCTGCTCCAGCATCCCAGTGGGTCCCTGGATCAGCAGATCTCTGATTAGAGCAAAGATTAACTATGTATCTCCTCTGTAAAGTTCTGCTTTCTATTCAACCTACTTGACTTCACATAATTCAGCAGGTCTTTTTTTTTTTTTCCTGTTTCTCTCAGAGCCAGTGCTCCCATCCATTCGAAAATAGGTACTAAGCCATCAAAGGAATGTAAAATATTTATTGTCATGCAAATGTGGGCATTATCTGGAAATTTCTGGTTCAAACCTAATGGGCCAAGCTTTGAAAATAACTTTCTCAATGTGTTGAAGAATATTTTCTTCATTTTTATGGTATTGCTTTACTTACTATTATAGCAATTGTTGTACACCATTACACTTTAAATATGTTTATAACTTTACACACTTTGCTCACCATATGTACTTTGAAAACATGACTCTAAATGTGTCATTGAAACATGTATAATATCATATACGAAACGAGTCGCCAGTCCAGGTTCGATGCACAATACTGGATGCTTGGGGCTGGTGCACGTGGACGACCCAGAGGGATGGTATGGGGAGGGAGGAGGGAGGAGGGTTCAGGATGGGGAACACATGTATACCTGTGGCGGATGCATGTTGATATATGGCAAAACCAATACAATATTGTAGTTAAAAAATAAAATAAATAAATAGAATAGAAAGACACAATTTCATTTATGACAATTTCACTACATGAGGGAAAAATGATAGATTGAATCTTACTTTAAAAGCCTTAAGCCTTTTAATTTGCACTATTACACTTATTTTTCTTTCATTACATAGGCAGAAGTTAACACCCTATACTTATAATTTAGGAAATTAAAACTTTAAGTAGCACTGTACAGTTCTTGCATTGTGCTTTAATTGTGGTTTACAGATTCATTAGACTGTTGGTGAGTAGAAATGCCAATGTAAATAAACTACGATTTAAAAAATGATTGTATTTGAAAAGCAGTATAGACCTTTAAAATCTCTGTTCTGTTACCAGTTTTTGAAAAATCGGGATATATACTAGAGCCTAAATAGTATGTTAGTTATCAAGCTACTTCAATGTTTAAACCCTAGCCAAATGCTAAGATCTTAGAAGGATCGTTCTCAGGTTAACTGATCTCAAGCTATTCAAACATCTACTAGCATAGTTTTTCCCACTAGTATGCAAAAGGGAAGGTAATAAAAAAGAAAGTTTATGTAATATATTTCTGTCATACACAGCAAATCTTATATGTATAAAACTCAGAACTTTCAGATCAGATCAGATCACATCAGATCAGTCGCTCAGTCGTGTCGGACTCTTTGCGACCCCATGAACCGCAGCACGCCAGGCCTCCCTGTCCATCACCAACTCCCAGAGTTCACTCAGACTCACGTCCATTGAGTCAGTGATGCCATCCAGCCATCTCATCCTCTGTCGTCCCCTTCTCCTCTTGTCCCCAATCCCTCCAGCATCAGAGTCTTTTCCAATGAGTCAACTCTTTGCATGAGGTGGCCAAAGTACTGGAGTTTCAGCTTTAGCATCATTCCTTCCAAAGAAATCCCAGGGCTGATCTCCTTCAGAATGGACAGGTTGGATCTCCTTGCAGTCCAAGGGACTCTCAAGAGTCTTTTCCAACACCACAGTTCAAAAGCATCAATTCTTCGGCGCTCAGCGTTCTTCACAGTCCAACTCTCACATGCATACATGACCACAGGAAAAACCATAGCCTTGACTTTGAGAAGAACTTTGAGGTCTACCAAATTCCAGTCTCATATATACATTTAGATTGGGTCTAATTTACCACCATACAACAAGTTTACCATACAGATGAGCAAATTAAAATGAAAAAAAAAATTGCCTCTTCTTTGTTCACTCTCTTTTTTCACCCTCATCTAGAGGCTCTTTAGTTCCTCTTCCCTTTTCTGCCATTAGAGTGGTATCATCTACATATCTGAGGTTATTTATATTTTTCCTGGAAATCTTGATTCCAGCTTGTGATTCATCCAGCATGGCATTTCACATGATGTACTCCACATATAAATTATATAAACAGGGTGACAATATACAGTCTTGTCCTACTCCTTTGCCAAATTGGAAATAGTCGGTTATTCCATGCTTGGTTCTAACTGTTGCTTCTTGACTTGCATACAGGTTTATCAGGAGAACAAGTCAGTCAGTCTGGTATTCCCATCTCTTTAAGAATTTCCCACAGATTGTTGTGATCCACACAGTCAAGGTTTTAGCATAGTCAGTGAAGTAGAAGTCAGTATTTTCTTGGAACTCCCTTGCTTTCTCCATGATCCAACAAATGCTGGCAAATTGTTTTCTCTGACTCTTCAAATCCAGCTTGTACATCTGGAAGTTCTCAGTTCATGTACTACTGAAGCCTAGCCTGAAGGATTTTGAGCATAACCTTGTTAGTATGTGAAATCAGTACAGTAATTTGAACATTCTTTGGCATTGCCCTTCTTTGGGATTAGTATGGAAACTGACCTTTTTCAGTCCTATGACCACTGCTGAGTTTTCCAAATTTTCTCACATATTGAGTGTAGTACTTTAACAGCATCCATCTTTTAGGATTTTAAATAGCTCAGCTGGAATTCTATCACCTCCACTGGCTTTGTTCATAGTAATTTTTCCGAAGGCCCAGCTCTAGGTGAGTGATCAAACTATCATTGTTATCCAGCTCATTAAGATCTTTTTTGTATAGTTCTTTTGTGTATTCTTAATTTCTTCTGCTACTGTTGGGTACTTACAATTTACATCCTTTATTATTCACATCCTTGCATGAAATATGCCTTTGATAGTTCTAATTTTCTTTAAGAGATCACTAGTCTTTCCCATTCTATTGTTTTCCTCTTTTTTTTTTTTTTTTTTTTGCATTGTTCTTTTAAGAAGACCTTCTTATTTCTCCTTGTTGTTCTCTGGAACTCTGCATTCAGTTGTGTATAACTTTCCTTTTCTCCCTTGCCTTTTGCTTCTCCTTTCCTCAGCTAGTTGTAAAGCATTCTCAGACAACCGTTTTGCCTTCCTGCATTTCTTTTTCTTTGGGATGGTTTAGGACCTTCCTTGAGACTCATAATTTCTGTCTTCTGGCTACAACTTGAACTCTTTAAGTCCCTCAGAACTGCCTGACTTCTGTTATCTGGATGTGCCCTGCAAGTAGTTACTCTGCGGTAACCTCATGTAAGCAGTCACATGTTGTGATGTCTACTTGATCTCTAGCTTCCTGTAGAGATCCAGAACAATCATGGGGCTCATCCCATGAGTTTTCCTTTTCTCAGAAATTGCAGTCTTCACTGCCTGCTGTTCAGTGTCTGAAAATAATTTCCTCATGCTTTCCCCCTGCCATTTCTAGGATTGTTTACCTTATCAGGGTGATTTCAGTTCCAGTTATTTTGACATTGCCAAATAAAATAGAAGTCCCTTACATGATTCTTAATTGTTCTTATTTACTGCTATTCTATAGGCCTTATTCCATAAATGCAGTAAGTTACCTCTCTCTCTGTATATATATATATTTTTTTGATCTGGAAAATCCTTAAATAAGAACTAGCCAAGTTGCATCTCTCTCTTTATATACTACTGTCCCAATTTGTTAGTATTTTACCTGGTGTTTTATGTCATATTCACAGTGAAATTAATGTCTGGATTAATTTTCAGTGATACTTTTCTTTGAAATTAGACTAATGCTATCTTCAAAATGGATTGGAAAGTTTTGTGTATATTTCCACACTTGAAACCATTTCGATGGTACTTACAGCTTACATCAGTATTTGATAGATTTTCATATACTATTTTAGACCTAATGTCTTACCTCTAGGTAAGGTACTATTCTGAATACGATTGTAATAATAATTTTATTGTGTTTTCTTATACACATACAATAATTATTTTATGGTACATAACTTAATTTGGAATTGCCATTTTACAGGACATGAACATATGACTCCCAAGTGCTCATACCAATTTACATTCCTACCAGTAGGATAGGAGCCTGTCTCTCTATCTGTATCCTCACTTGTTATAGTTAGTCTTTTAATTTTGAAAAATTTGGATGAGAAATATTTCATTTTATTTTCATTTGAGTTCTTTTTTATTTTCAATTTTCATGATATAGAGTGAAGTTGAGATCCTATTTATATTTTCCATTCTTTATTCCAAACTTCTACACAATTTTTTATTTGGTGCTTATAGTATTTCTTACTAGCTCATAGCTTTTCTTTATAAATTCTATGTCAGTGTCAAATTTTTCCACTGAAAATATCTTTTACCACTTTGTGTTGGTTTTTAACTTTATTTTCTCTTTTATTGAAATGTTTCAATTTCCACAGTCATTTTAATGAATATCACTTTACCATTTCTGCTTTTTTCTCTTAATTTTCCAAGAAATACTTTTATTCATAGACCATAAAGACATTTCCCTGTATTTTGTTTTGTAATTTATAAATTTTTACTTTATATATTTATTTATTTGAAAGAGAAAAAAAAATGCTTCTCTTTCTCTACCATGCTACACTCTCAACACTTCTGACACCAGATATATGGGTTTTGTTTTCCCCTACACCAAGCAATTTTTCAACACCAGCTGAGAATCCTACGATTCAATTGAATTCTAACACTACTATAGGGAATTGGTATCAAATCCCAAAGGTTAAAAGCTCACTCCAGCACCACTGCCTCCTGACTTCAGACACCAGTTGAAAGTTTAGGTTGTCACCTGTGGTTACTGCAACCCTTGTCTTTGATTCCATATTTTGCTAGAATGGTTCGCAGAACTCAGGGAACAGTTTACTGACTAGGTTACTGAATTATTATAAAAGGATACAACTCAGGAACAGCCAGACAGAATAGGATGCCCAGAGCAAGGTTATGGAGCAAGGAATGCAGCCCTTCTATGCTCTCTCCAGTACCTCCTTGTCATCTCCAACCTGGAAGCTCTTTAAACCCTATACTTTATAGAATTTTATGAAGGCTTCATTGCATAGTCAAGATTGATTAAATCTTTGGCCAATGGTGATTAGTGCAACCTCCAGCCTCTCTTCCCTTCAAAGGTTGGGGAGCAGGGAGGTAGGAAGCTGAAAGTTCCAATCCTCTAATTATAGCATTGGTTCTCCCAGGCAAGCGGCCCCCATCCTGTGGGTATCTAGGGACTTGTGCAAAATCAACTGATTAACATAAACTCAAATGTGATTGAAACTGTCTTTTTGTGAATAACAAAAGGCATTCCTTTCACCTTTATTGCTATGGAGCTATCTCAGAAACTGAGGACAAAAGAGCAAATACTATGACAAAAGATCCTCCCAAGACCCTAATGACTCAAGATGTTACAAAGGTTTTAGTAGTTCTGTGTCCAAGAACTGTGGATAAAACCAAAATATATATATTCTTATTATAAAACATAATAGCACATTATTTAATCCACCAATCACCATTTTTATGGCATAGGTATTAAATTCTCTGTATGAATAATCAATTTTTCCAGCACTAATTACTAAATTGTTACTAATATTAATTTTATTTGATACCATCTCTGTCTGACATAATTTATAATGCATTTCTAATAACACATATTTCTGAACTCTCAAATCTCTGTTTGCTTCTTTCTCTGAAAATATTATAATATTTAATTATTAGCATTTTATAGTAATCAGTACCTCACTGATTAACTGTTCTGACTTCTCCTCCTACAAAATTTTCTTGATTATTTTTGATCCTTTGTTCTTGTGTAGATTTTCTGCAGTTTGTCAGACTTCATTAAAAGCTCTATTGCTAATGTGATTGCATTTAATTTATAGATCACTTTGTGGAAACTTGATATGTTAATACTAAGTCTTTCAGTACATAAAGCTGTTCTATGTCTGAATATATATGAAATCTTGTCTTATGCCACTCTGTTATATTTTATAATTTTCTCCATAGAGGTATTTTTTATTAGGTTTAATCCTAATATCTTCATGGTTTCTACAGCCACAGTAAATAGAATCTCTTTTCTGTGATGTTTTCTAATTGACTTTAATCAGCATGTAAAATGTTGTTGATTTTTGCATTTTAATTTTTTAAGTTAGCTATCCAGTTGGTGATCTGATTACATATAATATTTTGTCTATTGGTCCTCTTTGAATATTCTATAATATCATACTAGCCATCATTAACAGACCTTTGTTTTCTTCTAAATAGCGTGTTTCATGCTAAAGGGAACATGTGACCTCACCTCACAAACTGCAAGGGAGGGAAGGAAATGTAGCCTGTGTGTAAACTCAGGAAGAGTAAATGAGAATGGTGGGCATTTAGTCAAATTCACTTACTGTCTGCCCTTCTGATCACCAAATATATATTTCTCTCTCTCTTCACAAATAATACACTCACTTAAAATGCTCAATGTGTCACCCAGTCACTATATTCAGTTCAAAATCCAAGATATCTCTTCTGTGTGACAGCTTTTGATACTAAATAAAATATAATGGTATGTGTCACCAGATGTAACACAGCATGGTAGGACAAGATCACCACATTAGACACCTCTCAGGGAAGGTATGCAATATAAGGGGTTAGATACCTCTCAGGGAAGGTATGCAATATAAGGGGCTAGATACCTCTCAGGGAAGGTATGCAATACAAGGGGAAGGAGGAAAGTATTCTGATCCCCAGAGGGCCAGCACTTTAAAGGCTTTCATTTTGCTCTCTGGAAAGATTTGCTTTCCCCATTATTTTCCATAGCTCTAGTTTCTGTCATTTTGCAGGCATCTCCTTGGCTTCATCAGAGACGGGTGTTGGGAGCCTGGCTTCCTTGAAGGGTATGCTGAATTTAAAGACTTCCTCCCTTTCATGGAAACTATTGGCTGAGCATTGTTTTGCATCTTAAAAAGTCAAGGCTTTTTAAGAATCAAAGCTTATTTCTTTGGCACAGTATTTCTTCAACAGTGTAATAGGCATCATATAAATTTGCTTTTGATAAGATACCAATTTCGTTAACCACATCCATCCTTTTGCTTCATCCTCTCTCTCTCGTTGATGGCAACTGCCGCCAACTCTGGAATGAGTGAAAAGGTTGCAATCCTCTATCTGATTTTTGCCCTTGGTCCCTTTTCTTAACTGAGAAGTTGAGCTTGGAGTCATACTCTTAATCTCATATTTTTCACATGTCATTTTGTTCAATTGAAATTTTTGCTACTGTTGAATTTGTCATCTGCCATTTGGACTGTATTTCAGCAGCTAGCCTGCTGAAGTCTGTAAGACCACAAACTTGTCTCTCTTCCTTTTGTGTCTACTGAAGAACTAGCCATTCCTTCGCTGAGCTCAACTCTCTCTTGTGCTTACCTGTTTTAGGCAGTCATACCCAGTACTGTTTTCCAACTCTTTTCCCTAAAGTTACAATTTCCAAAGAATTATTGTTGCCTCCCAATTTACTTCAGGTATTACTTTATCTGACATTTTTCAACTGAAAAGCAAAGGTCACTGAACTGATATATTAAGTATAGATGATTGGGACAAGTATATTTGGGAGGGGGGGTTCATAGTAGGCAAGTACAAAATCATGGAAAGAAGTCAGGAAGCAATTATAACTCAGGAAGATCTGATAGTGACTTTAAGCAGGTGGCAGGAGGGATGGAACAAGGTCATCAGATTCTCAATATATATATCTACAGCAGAGTCTATTTCATTTGCCGATAGACTTAATGTGAAAGAGAAAGTCCTGTATAAAGGATGACTAGAAATGGCAACCCACTCCAGTGTTCTTGCCTGGAGACTCCCAGGGATGGGGGAGCCTGGTGGGCTGCCGTCTATGGGGTCGCACAGAGTCGGACACGACTGAAGAGACTTAGCAGCAGCAGAGACTTATAGTCAAAAAAATCTATAAAGATGCTTTTTGCCATTACCTCATAGTAAGTATTATAGCAAATATTAGGGGCATAAATATGAATAAGTCCCAGTATCTTTCTTTCTACAACTCATTTTTTTATTCAAGGGAATAGAATACAACTAGATAATCACAACACAGTGTACTGTGGGTAAGTATAATTATGTGATTATGAAATGATTGTTCCAGGAGTACAGAAGAGAGAGTGGATTACTTTACCTGGTGGGAAAGGGGGTAAGATTTTGCAAAGGAGGTGAAAGGGAGTTGATTCTTCAACAATGACCAAGAAAGTGTATAGGATTAGAATTTAAAATACCTCTTAAATGGGACATTTATCTTTTACCCAACAGATATCAATTGCCCATATGAGTAGTTGTATAACAGATATAAGTACAATCACTATCTGGTAGCAAATGTCAGCATTGCAATCTTACTAACATATTGTTAGTTACTTACTAACATATTTTCCCATTGGTTGCAAATTTTAAACCTTCTGTTCATGTTAACCTGCAGTTTGGGATCAGCTGAGTCTCAGTTTGGCTATTAACTAACTCTATGAAACTTCATAAGGAAATTAACCTCTATAAGGTCTTCTTCTGTTCAGTACAAATCAAGGTGTGGACTCCAGTATTGTTCAAATCACTTTACATGGTGATTTAATGGGGAAAAAAATCAAAGATAAGTCGAAAATATAGTTATTCATAGATAAAAGTCATTCATTGATAACTTTTATTATTTTAAGGATCAGATTGAATTTAAAATTACCAAAATTTCCAAAAATCAACAAGCAGATCTTGCCATATATTTCATTTCCTTGGACAGATTTCAATAGGATAAAATGATGACTATCTCCCAAGTTAAAATCTACATGCTTCATGAAAAATCATCATGTTTAGACTTACTATATTATTGTGGTTAAATTATAATAAAATCAAAATTTGAATATTTTTAAACAAATTTGATATTCCTAAAGTTGTGTTAATTTGTTGCCAAAGAATACATGACACTTTCCTTACATTGTACCCTAAAGAAGCTCAATGGTAAATCGTACTTCTTTTAAGGTGTTCATATGAATAATGATTGAGGGGTATAGATGAAATCTTATGTATATCTCACCCTGAAAGTTTTGAGTTGCTTTGCTATGTGAGGTCATCCATTATAAAAATCAACACTGAAATGATCTTATTTGAAAGTATCATAAAGCTCAAAGGCAAATCTATATTTGGAAAATTCTAGTGATGTTTTGAAAACAACTGAATGACTCATCTAATGAATGATGTGGTATGGCTTCCTTGGAATTCTAAGCATTTGAGCATCTTCTAACCTAACTCCTTCCTCCCCCCATCTTGCTGCTCTTTTTGTAGTTTTGTTTCCAGTGAATGGATAAGAATTAAAATGTTTTTGCACCCTCCCTCTTAACTTTCATATTCCTATACTCTTTTAGGTCTCCCTAACCCTATTTGAGCTGGATGACTACCTACCACTGTGGGTTTAAATGTATGGTTCTGAAAACTCTTCATTTAGAGCTTGAGGTGGATATAGATGGGCGTTAGGGAATGAAGAAATCATGGATTCACATCTTGATCATGATCTTAAAGGGAAATCATTTCATTTCACCAGCACTCAATTTCCTTATTTCATTTAAAATTCCGTATTTGACTTTTGTGCTATGCTGTGCTTTGTCGCTCAGTCAAGTTTGACTCTTTGTGACCTCATGGATGGTAGCCCATCAGGCTCCTCTGTCCAGGGGATTCTCCAGGCAAGAATACTGGAGTGGGTTGCAAGCCCTCCTCCAGGGTATCTTCCCAACCCAAGGAATGAACCCAGGTTTCCCACACTGCAGGCAGATTCTTTACCATGTGAACCTCCATATATATAAAATACGGCAATTACTTATTTGTGGCATAATTAATTTACATAAAATATTGTCAACTGAGCCAAGCCAGAGGGGATTCTTTAATAAAATAAAATTTATTTAAATTAATATAACTTTTGTTCTGCTCTAATTACAGAACAGTTCTCTTTCTTTTTTTCTCCTTCAGGTTTCTGAAATGTATTAATCCATTTTTAAAATGTTTTCATCTTAGAATTTTGCTAGACACTTTCCCAATAATTTTAAAACTCATGTTTATTTTAAAAGTAATGTAATACATGTGTTTCTGATTCATTTCATTTAATCTATCCAAATATTGTTGTCTATGAATGTACTAATGGAGAAGGAGCCTCTTTTATTGGGTGTTTGAAACTCTTTAAAGAAACAACAATTTGCCAAGAAGTAAAGTAACTTCTAAAAGTTTGATGTTCTTGGTATCTATGAAATTCATTTCACTGAATTTATTCAAGCACTTAGTTCAAGAATCCTCACTAAAATAAGAGCCACAAACTTAACCAAATCAAGGTCTTTCATTCCTTTTCTTCCCAAACCATATGGCCCTAGTGTCTAGATATTCATAATCTGGTTTAACAAATTTCTTTAGATTCAAATCTCTGTGTTTCGATAATAAAAGAAACCCAATGCATTACTAATAAGAGAATCAAATTGAGAATAGTGAATAGCTGACTATGAGTAGAAATGAAATGCTATTATTTCTACATGCCAATAACTATTACTCAATTAATGTAAAAATAGCAAGGAGAAAATCTGCCTTTTCAAAATAAGTGCTGTCAACTTTCTCATACTTTCCTTGATCTATCCACTGAATACAAACAATATTGGCCTTTTCTTTATTTTCTTCTCTGAAGGAATCTTTCCTCCCAATATGCATGTATTCAGTTCAGTCGCTCAGTTGTGTCTGACTCTTTGCTACCCCATGAACTACAGCAGGCCAGGCCTCCCTGTCCATCACCAACTCCCAGAGTCCATCCAAACCCATGTCCATTGAATTGGTGATGCCATCCAACCATCCCATCCTCTGTTGTCCCCTTCTCCTCCTGCCTTCAATCTTTCCCAGCATCAGGGGCTTTTCAAATGAGTCAGCTCTTTGCATGAGGTAGCCAAAGTATTGGAGTTTCAGCTTCAACATCAGTCCTTCCAATGAACACCCAGGACTGATCTCCTTTAGGATGGACTGGTTGGATCTCCTTGCAGTCCAAGGGACTCTGAAGTGTCCTCTCCAACACCACAGTTCAAAAGCATCAATTCTTTGGCACTCAGCTTTCTTTATAGTGCAACTCTCACATCCATACATTTGAATGCATGTATTCAAATAATAACAAGAACAACAACAAAGATGGCAACAATTCCTTCACTAGGAGCAGGCTAACATAATGTCAGAGCTCAGAGACAAACTATCTTTACAAATTGATTGACGTAAGAGAAGTTTATGTTTTCTTTCCAGAAACTTCAGTGTCTCTCTTTCTTTTGGTAAGTAGAGATAATAATGCATATCAACTTTTATCACATCAAATTGATAAAACTGAAATATATTCCCACTTCCTTTATAAAGTAGATCTTATTTATTTCTAGGTATTGATAAGCTACCATATTATTAGCTGAGTCCTTTAAACCATGTGTCTAATAAGGATTCAACTTAATCATAGTTTAAGGAAATGTTAAATTGCTGCTGTACTTCTATGCTACCTTTCACAAACAGATCCTCACACATCATTTTCAACATTTCTCTAGACTTTCAGTGCAACTAAGATAGAATTCTTGAAGTCAAAATATTTCTATTTTGTGAGTATTTTTGCTTTATTGATTATGTCTCCAAGATATTCTTTATTTAGTAGCTTTCTTCTTTAAAACTCTCTAATATTGATCAAAATTAATATATTTCTTATTTAAAAGTCTGAAATAACAGCTTACAATCTGGACTGAAAAAACAAGTTTATGTGATTAATAGTAGATTTTTGGACAATAATTGAATAATTAAACATTGGGGAGAATGACAAAAGGTGACAAAGAACACATACAAACATCTTTTTTGAGGAAAGTTCTTGAAAGCTGCTATAAAATCTAATTATATTTTTTTGGCCAGAATGTCATCATCACATGGCCACACCAAGTTCATGTGAATAATTAGGAATATAATCTGAGTATCCTGTGCCCAGCTATTTTAATTTTAAACATAGAAGAAATTCAAAACAGATATTAAGAGCAATGTATCCTCTTGCCACATGATCCAAGTTTGGTTTTGAAGTTTTCTTTCTAAAAAGTTTTCTACTCAGTACAAGGCAATGCAGGAAAAGTAGTTTGTTGTCTTAAGAACTTAATTCTTCACAGTATGCAAAATATCTATTCAAACAAATGGAGAACACAAATGCTTAGTAATGTTTAAAATGGGTGAAATATATTCTTATTATCTATAAATATTATCAGTTTTTACCCTTTTATAAAAGAAAAAAACACATGACAAATATTTCCTTGAAATTTGCTATCATCTCTCTTTGGTCTTTTGTTCCACTCTTCCTAAACATTTTTCCTGTACTTCTCACTCTTATTTTTTATTTTCATCCAGTTTTATTTTCCTTTAACATTATATTTTTTAAAACATTTATCATTAAAAGCCTATGTTTATCTGCAAACAAAATAACATGGTAGAAAATAATATTTACTTTCTGACATATGTATTTGTCTGTTTACATTATAAAATCAGTAAAATATCTATTTAGCAAAAAATAGTTTGCTTTACTTGCTATGGAGAATAAGGGAGTTAACAATATAAAGTATGTTAATATTTTGGAGAGCTGGGGTTATATATACAAACATAATGAACAATGTAAATACTTAAGTATTCCCATGCTAAATTTGGGGATAAGGATTAAAAGTTCCCCATGCATTTTTGGGTAAGAACACTCTGAAGGAATACAGAAAATCTCCTAAAAGTAAGATTTAAAGTGTCCTTTGAAGGAGGTTTAGGCAGTTGAAGAAAAACTGGGACATTTTCTCAGATAAGAATGACATGAACAAATAAATGCAGGAATAAGCAAGGCAAATACCAGGTTGCTGAAGGCTCTGTTTCTACTAAACAAGAGGGTTGGGAGTAAAAGAAAGCACTGTCATAAATGCCATGTATAAAAAGCTTTAAATATGTGAGGGGTTTATTATTCTTTGCACAATAAAGTCAATTCTTACATGACTTTTAAATTTTAGATTGGCATTGGATTTACAGGAAAGTCGTGAATATAGTGCAACTTCCCAAGTAGCTACATCCAATTTCCTCTATCACTAATATTTTATAATACTATGACATGTATCATGGTTCTTAAGCAAATATTGATAGATTATTATTAACTAAAGTATACTTAGATTTTCTTAGTTTTTACCTGAAGTTAGTTTTCTGTTTCAGAATTCTTTCCAGCATACCATATTTTATTGAGTCACCATGTCTGTTTAGACTCTTCTAAGGTATGATGACTTCTCAAAATTTCCTTGCTTTTTTATTGAAGTGCACTTACTATACAATGTTATGTTACATAGGTACAGTATAGTGGTTGACAGTTTTTCAAGGTTATGCTCCATGTATAGTTATTATACTATATTGGCTGTATTCCCTGTGCAGTGCAGTATATCTCTGCAGTTTATTTTACACCTAATAGTTTGTACTTTCACTCCCCTACCCCTGTATTGCACTTCCCCTCAGCCTTCTTCCCACTGGTAACCATTAGTTTGTTCTCTATTATCTGTGAATCTGCTTCTTTCTTTTGTTGTTATAATTCACTAGTTTGTTATATTTTTGGAGACAATATATAAGTGATATCATATAGCATTTGGCTTTCTCTGTTTGACTTACTTCACTTAGTATAATATCCTCCAAGTCCATCCATGTTATTGCAAATGGCAATTTTTTTGACTGAGTAGTATTCCACTTAAGTATATATCTGTCATATCATTTACAAACATTTTCTCATATTCAGTGGATTTTTTTTGCTAGTGTAATCTGAAGTCAGGGAGCCTGCTTTTTCCAGCTCTGTTCTTCTTTCTTAAGATTATTTTAGCTATTCTAGGGTCTTTTTTGCTTCTATAAAAAATTTCAAATTACTTGTCCTAATTCTGTGAAAAACACCATTGGCAATTTGATAGAGATCATGTTGAATCTGTAGATTGGCTTGGATTGTTGTTGTTCAGTAGCTAAGTCAGGTTCAACTCTTTGTGACCCCATGGACTGCAGCACGCCGGGCTTCCCTGTCTTTCAGTATCTCTCAGAGTTTGCTCAAACTCTTGTCCATTGAGTCAGTGATGCCATCCAACAATCTCATCCTCTGGCACCCGCTTCTCCTACTCTCAATCTTTTCCAGAATCAAGGTCTTTTCCAACAAGTCATCTCTTCTCATCAGGTGGCCAAAGTGTTTAAGCTTCAGCTTTAGCATCAGTCCTTCCAATGGCTATTCAGGTTGACATCCTTTAGGATTGATTTGTTTGATCTCCTTGCTGTCTTAGTATAGTCACTTTAACAATATTGATTCTTCCAATCCAAGAAGACAGTATGTCTTTCTGTTTGTGTCATCTTTCATTTCTTTCATCAGCGTCTTATACTTTCCTGAGTACAGGTGTTTTGCTTCCTGAGGTAGTTTTATATCTAGATATTTTATTCATTTTGATGCAATGGTAAATGGAATTGTTATCCATAATTTCTATTTTTATTTTCCTTGTTTTTGATGACCTTGACAATTTTTAGAAGTACTAGTGAAATATTTTTCAGAATGTCTTTCAATTATGAATTGTCAGGTATTCTTCTTGTGCTTAAATTAAAATTATTAGATTTTAACCAAAACCTCACAGAAGTAAATGCTTTTCTCATCATATAAAGGATACAATCAACATAATTTATCACCACTGATGTTACCTTTGATTACCTACTTGACTGAGGTAATATTTTTTCAGGTTTTTTTCCACTAAGTTATTCGTTTCTCACTTTCTGTTTCTGCTTCTTTATAAGCAAGCCACTTTCTGCAGCCCATACCTAAGAAGTAGGGAGTCAAGTTCCACCTCCCTGAGAATAGAATATGTAAATTATTTGGTATTCTTCTCTATGGAAAATGCATCTATTTTCCCCATTTATTTTTTATTTGATTATTATGGAATCATAGATTATTATTTTATACTTTGGGTTATAGAGCAATATAATTGTATTTATTTTGTTGCTCATACTGTTCCAACTTAGAATTAGTCATTTTTCAAGGAATCATGGTTCTTTTTTATTGGAGAATGGTATTAGAATTCAGGCTCTAGATTCTATGTGTGCTTATTGTTATTGGGGTGTCATTGCTTCTAGTCTCTCTTAGCTAGTAGAGCAAGGGAATATATGTGAGTATATAAACCCACTTACATGTTACCTACTAATCTACTTTATATTATAATCTACTAATACTAATTGTATCTACTAATAATTATCTGTTATCCATCTATGTATATACACATACAATATATGTATGAAGGTAAAACAGAAAACATTCTGATAAGCCTATACTGATATATTCAACTCTAATTCATTACCACATGGAACATTGTAGCCTCTTCCCCTTGCTTATCTGTAATCACCTACTCCAATAGTGAGAAATCTGGCTCCCATCATCTAGAATCCAGTTATTTATTCAAATTCCAGTAATACATGTATAACAGATTAGAATTGTTAACTCATACTCCCCTGAAAAACATGCCATCAGCTAAACTGCAGAACTTAGGGACAGCTGCTTTTGCATTTACACTAGTAGTCTTTCCTCATTCCCGGTTACTTACATCAGTATCTTTTTCCTACCATCCTAAGTGAGTTTATTTCACACCTTTATAAGTTAAGACTCTTCTGTCACAATCAGCATTTCTTCCTGGAATCCCTCCACCTCCTAAATTATTATTTTGTTAATTTCCATGTGTTAAGTTATACATTTTATGAGTTTTGGCAAATGCTTAGTGTCCTGTGGCCCCTTCACAGTTTCTTACATAATAGATTTGCCAATTCCTAAAGATAATTTTTACAAAGTTATGTTAGGGAATTTGCTGTGTGATGCAGGGAGCTCAACCCAGTGCTCTATGATCTATTATCCATCTAAGTATATATAGTTATATAAATATATAATATATATTATATGTATATATATACATACAATATATGTATGAAGGTAAAAGAGAAAACATTCTGATAAGGAACCTAGAGAGGTGGCATAGGGTGGGAGGTGGGAGGGATGTTCTAGAGGAGGAGACATATGTATACCTATGGCTGATTTATATTGTTGTATGGCAGAAACCACGATATTTAAAGCAATTATCTTCCAATTAAAATTTTTAAAAATAAGTAAATTACTTGGAAAAAATTTTAAATAATAAATATTTATGAGACCAGAATACTAATTTTTTAGTCTTTTATCTTATGCCTACATACAATAGGAAAATTGTTTCACCATTCTTAGAGATTAATGATTTTACAGTGTATTTCTGTATAATTGTTTGCCTTTATCAGATTTCCCATGTCTTTTAAATTTTTTCAAAATATTCTGTGTAATACATGCTACTTAACTTCATTATGAAGCATTAGCTTTTGCATGCCCAAACTAAATAGAATACTATAATGCTATAATATTGATCATCATTATATGTGAAAATTTTTACTTAGCCATTGAAAACAAGGCAAAGATTGTAAAATGGATGCAGAATAAAGGATCCTAGTTAGTACTATCAAATAGTACATTAAATTTTATTGAAAATTTTCACAGAATTTCAATTTTCTTCCTAATTTCTTAGTATTTGAAATTTCTTGCAATTTGAGGATCTCCATGTTAACAATAAGACAGAAAATATATGCTTCCTACTCCCACACATTCCTTGCCTATTTCTCAAATAAGGTTGTAGGAACTGGGCTTGTTTTTCTACTGTGAAAGCCATGTAGCTTTATTGAATGCAAGGAATTTAAGGAAGGCCCCAGGATTCTGATTTCTACTAAAAAGGTGATGTATTTTGGCAATCAGCCCCAATAATTTATCTTAAGTGTCTCAACTATCTTTGAAATGTTTCAGGTTGTCCACTATTACACTTAAGTTGTTAACAAAATCTTTGAAAAGCCAATTATAAATCCTACATTTTTTTTTTTGATTCAGCATCTGTAGTCCTTCCCCTTCCTCTCCCTAGACGTACACACATGCATAAGCACATACATGCGCAACCAGCACCTTTAGAGATAGTGTTTACAAATTTGCTTTGGCACTAAATTAAGCTTTTCGGCCCAGGAAAACATATAGGTCACTAATGCATGACCATGCTGCCATGCTTTATTTTCTACATTCTCGGTACAAGGGAAAAAGAAAAATCAGGCCCTAAGTTTTGTGTACAAATGTGACAATGATTTTCCCTTTCTAAGGTAAGGGTGGGGTGGGGCATAGAGGAGTATCACACACATAAAAGTTTGAGAGCGTGGCAGGTGAACAGGGTGTAATCGCATGTTGAAAATCCTCCACCTCTCTTCCAAGTAAGAACCTGTGTATAATAGCAGCACAGTGGTAGATGTGCCGGAGAACACATGGTTCCATCCACTGCACCAGAGACCGAAGCGTCATTGCTTGAAGAGCTATTGTTTGCTATTGGAAAACAAATAGCCAAGCATGCAAACTAGGAAGCTGTTCTGACCTTCTACTCTCTGTTCCCCAGGGAGGCCATTTTTTCAAAAAAGAGAAACCATTGATTTTTTACATCAGACAGATACATATCACTACTAGTAGTAAATTGCCCATGATTCCCTGTATTATGTTCCCCAGGGAGTCTTCTGTAAGGGGAAACCAATGATTTCAACTTTTCAGGTATGAAGTTGCCCTTAAATTATCTCCTTTATAATCTTAGTACATACTGTGTCAATAACGGGAAAACAAAAAAGAACATAGTTCAAGCACATAAAGAATGGATATTTGCTAAAAAGGAAAGAACAAGAAAATCTACTTGGATGCATTTAAAACTAGTTTTATACACAACTCAACATTATTTTTCTCAATAAGTATAGGAATGCTTTTTGTTCTATGAATACACACATTTGTAGTGAGATGGGATTAACTTCATGTTGGATTCTCGAAGCCTCAAACAGATTTGGAATGTTAAAAAAAAATCCAAAAATGATTTTACTTCCATTTCTCATGCAGTTAATCTGGTTCTCAAATACCTCCATCTTAGAACTCTTATTCAGACTAATTCTGTACAAACATGTTAATATGAATAATTCATTGGGGGTAGAAGGAAAAAATGTAAGTCACTCCAAAGGCACTTTTACCTCTGTTTTTTACCTCATTGTTTTTAAAATGATGCTTTGAAAGGGCCAGTCTAACATGTAACGCAAGTAGAATTTTATTACTGCAAGAGTCCAGAAAAATGTGTAATAAATTAGAATCTAAACAACATTAATACCTCTTTGAACTTTAATATAATTTGACAACTCTTCAAACACCGTGCCCCTATCCTACCTATTTCTGTGTACTCCTATGAACTCTTTGATTGGATATCTCCTATTTTCAGATGTTTTCTCTTTTACTCACATGATGATTTTCAGACGGAAGGCATGTTAACTGTGGCCTGTCAACAACCATAGCATTAAGAGATCACTGCATTAAGGTTATATCTGCAAAAGCCCAAACAGTATTTTCGACTGATTTGTTTTAGGGAGAGTAGCATGACTCAGTAGTGAACAGACATATGACATTCTTAATGAACTGTCCTGACTCAAATGCGATTGTGAATGGGGTCAGCAAATGTGTGAAGCTAATTAGTAGAAAATATATCTAAGAGAAAACAGGGTGCAGAAATCAAAAGATGAGGAAATAGATGCTTGGCAGACAAACGAGTCCTCCTCTACAAGTTCTGATATTTTGAGAAATAGAAGGTGTTGAGAGTTGACATAAATATGAATTCTTCTGTGTTTATTTAAAAATTATTTTTTCCATCAACTACTGATTTCACATTATGAAATGGAAACACGTGTTCTAAGGAGAAAAGTGCTGACTCCAATTGGAAGTATAAGAAATAATCACTAATTTCATTTTGCCATTGAACTGGGTCAAATACTTTACTGAGTAGTCAAAAGAAGAGGTTGATCAGGTCATTTCTAGGTCTCTTTCACCTCTTTGATCCATGAATACTGTCAATGACCTGTTACAATATATGTCTAAAGGAGTTTAAACCAGATGGGTGGCCTCGTACTAACAAAAAGAATGACATCATGTTATTTTAATAGTTGAGGAAGAAAGACTTATTGTATTTGGGAGGATTCCAGAGTTCATGTGCTGTCCCAAGGGCTTGTGTTTTTATTCATATTCTCCCTGTAATTTTCTGTAATTTCAAACACCACCCAAAATAGACACTACAAGATTGCATTTTCATTTTAGCTTCCCTAGCTGTTGCATACCTAAAGAAAAATAAATAAAAACTCTGAGAGGCAGCCAACTCAAATATTGCACACCTGGCTCCCATTTGTTACAAGATTATCACTGAAAACAAAGATTCTTGACTTTTACAGCCCTCAGTCCTGTGGCCTCCTCAGTAATACTCCCCAGTCTATCTTGCTAGAAACTGAACCAAGAACAAAAGAAACCCCTAAAAAGATTCATGTTATGATCTCCATATTAACGTCTCCCTCTCCTGGCCCCTGAACTCAATGACAGCATTTAAAACAAAGTATAAAAGAGGAAATAAGACAGCAAAAATCATGTTGGGTTCCTTCCATCCTCCCACCCACGTGTAAGGATAAAACTAAAATACAACAAAAACATTTTCCTTTGGCAGAGTTTTGCTTTTCTTTTGAAGATAACAAGTCCCCATAAAAGAAAAAAAAAATTCTCTCTTGAGTACTTTCAGTTTTAAAAATGTTTAAGTTTCTTAAATATGCAATTGGATTAGAAATCATGAAGAAAACACAATAGAACAGACTGCCAGAAGGGCCTCCTGCTGCCTAGGTGTGTCTGCATTTAAACATTCCATTTTGCTCCAGCTCCAAATTGTAATTTCTAATTACAGTAGCTTTGCCAGGTTCACTGGGTTTATGCGAAAAGTAAACATGGAGAATAGAATTGTCAATGTAGAGTTCCATTCAAAAAGACTTCAGGATTATTAAGACCAATGCTCTGGCTCCAAGTTTGGCTGCTCCTCAAGTATCCCAGATATTGAGCAGTTTGCCATCTTTCTTTTCTTTTCTTAAAGATCTAGATGCATATATTTGAATAATAACCTTGTCTCATTTAAAAGTATCTACATATCTGAAAATCTTAACTAAAAGGAAATTGCATGTTACACTTAATGCTCAACTATATCTTTTTAATGCCCAACTACTATGTCTTTTTAATGTCCAATAAAATTAATCTTATTATATTTGGAGAACAACAATGTTTGTCCTTTTATGAATAAATGTTTGGGTCTTACTTGTTTGATTGAAAATACCATCACCCCATGGGGACAAACCTTTCGGTGATCTCTCAGGGGTGCCCAAGTCAGATATAGGATACTAATTTTCTTTTCTCTCAGGGATTTTAGATTCACTGTGCCTGAGTCCCCTTACCTTACTATAGGCAAGAATTATTGTTAACAGTTATGAATAGTTTAATTATGACACAAGGAGAGCTGGGTGAATAGTGGACCTAAGAATTCCAAGTAGTTATTTATGGTAAGACAGCGGGAAATATGGACAAATTTCAGCACAGTGCAAAAGAGGAACTGGAAACATGGAAGATGAGAAGATGTAGACATGTCAGCTATGGGAGTTTGCCATAGAGGAAAAGCTGAAGGTTAATGTGAATAGATATGATGCACCACGATGATTAGATCTAGGTTAGCATGGATAAGCATGTGGGGGAGTGGACTTTAAGAACAGAGGCTGATAGTTCAGTGTGGGAGTAGTGGTAAAAGATGAAATGTTCAGCCAAGGTCAGAATGAAAGTTGAAGATCTTTTTGTGAATTTAAGTATGTGTTCAATTCAGTGCAGTTGCTCAGTCATGTCTGACTCTTTGCGAACTCCATGAAGCGCAGCACGCCAGGCCTCCCTGTCCATCACCTACTCCCGGAATCCACCCAAACCCATGTCCTTTGAGTCGGTGATGCCATCCAGCCATCTCATCCTCTGTCATCCTCTTCTCCTCCTGCCCCCAAGCCCTCCCAGCATCAGAGTCTTTTCCAATGAGTCAGCTCTTTGCATCAGGTGGCCAAATATTGGAGTTTCAGCTTCAACATCAGTCCTTCCAATGAACACCCAGGACTGAAGTCCTTTAGGATGGACTGGTTGGATCTCCTTGCAGTCCAAGAGACTCTCAAAAGTCTTCTCCAATAGTAGAAGACAAAAACTCAGTAACAAATCTTGGACAGAAATTAGGTAGGGATAGAATAATTCCTATGCCTATGGATAGATTTCAGTTCAGTAGCTCAGTCGTATCCAACTCTTTGTGACCCCATGGACTGCAGCACACCAGGCTTCCCTGTCCATCACCAACTCCCGGAGCTTGCTCAAACTCATGTCCATCCAGTTGGTGATGCCATCCAACCATCTTATCCTCTGTCATCCCCTTCTCCTCCTGCCTTCAATCTTTCCAAGCATCAGGGTCTTTTCCAGTGAGTCAGTTTTTCAAATCAGGTGGCCAAAGTTTTGGAGTTTCAGCTTCAGCATCAGTCTTTCAAATGAATATTCAGGATAGATTTCCTTTAGGATTGACTGGTTAGAATAATTCAGTTATAGATAGAATAATTCCTATCAATTATTATACCACTTTTCCAACTCCTCAACAAAGTACCTGTCTTGGTTGATACAGCTTTTTAATCTTCTTGCAACAATAATAAATTGAATTACTCTGCAAGATTCAAGAAGACGGTCTTGAAACCAGAGATGGTAACTCTTGGTCAGTTATCATTTGTGAAATCCAAAGTTAAAATATTTCCAAGGAAAAGTCTATCTTTGAAAGGTCTTTATATTGTGGCTTTAATAGTGTTTGAATATATGAAGCCAAAGTAAGGAAAACACTCTTAAATAAATGAATTTGTAATTTATTTTAAAATTCTAATACCGATGTTGCTAAAAGTAAAGTAAAAGATATACTCTCATTAACTACTTAGCTGGTGTAAAATATCTGGATGACAACTTGCTATCATGCACAATTTTTAAAAATATTGATACTATTAATTCTTAAGAATTAATGATCATTAAAGAAAAACTTTTAAAATGTTTTATGTGAATATTTGCTATACTAGAATTTATAACAGTATTAAGTTAGTGTAAATGACCAGCAATCAGTAATTAGATATCAAGAATGATTTATTCATGTTATAGAATATTATCTATTCTTTAAAAATTCAGGCTTTTGAAGAATAATTAGTAACAATAAAGAATATTTCCTGCATGATAAAGAGCAAGATGTAAATGCATATAATTCATAGTCTTAATTTTGTAAAAAAAAAAAAAAATTTAAAACAGAGGATAGAAAAAAACCACTCAGGTAACCAAAATTAACTAGTAAATATATTCATTTATTTCCAGAGCACCTAGTTACTGAGTACCTTTCACTGAGTGTACAAACTCATGCTCTCATGGAGTTGTCATTCTAGTAGTAGATAGGAGATTAATGATAGAGTAACTTGACTGATAGATGCATAGTTAGATACACAGATAATACAGATGTATATTAAGTTCTATCAAGTGTGTATAACATATAACACAATCTCTTGAACTTCCATAATAGATAAAATATGGTAGACTATAAAATTGCTTACTTGTAGTAATGTTGTGCTCTGCTAAGTCACTTTCATCATGTCCTACTCTGTGCGACACTATGGACTGTAACCTGCCAAGGGGATTTCCAGGCAAGAATCCTGGATTAGGGGGGTCTTTCTGACCCAGGAATCGAACCTGAGCCTCCTGCATTGGCAGGGGATTCTTTACCACTAGTGCCACCTGGGAAGCCCCATTTCCTTCTCCAGGGGATCTTCTCAACCCAGGTATCAAACCCTGGTATTCTGCATTGAAGGCAGATTCTTCACTGACTGAGTCACCAGGGAAGCCTGGAAAGCCCCATATAATGTTACAAGAGTTAAGTAAATATTTACAAAGTGCCTTCAATGGCAAATGTACAATAAATATTACAATATATGATTTTTATTATCATTCCTTGTTTTCTATACATAGAAACTCTATGAACTGAATCTTCCAGTCTTTGACTGTGATAATGCAAACTTGATGAATCTCTCCTTTTCATTAAGATGGCTTTCATTATTTATTTATTTTTTAAATTTAAATTCATTTATTTTAATTGGAGGCTAATTACTTTATGATATTGTATTGGTTTTGCCATACATCAACATGAATCCACCACAGGTGTACACGTGTTCCCAATCCTGAACCCTCCTCCCACCTCCCTCCCTGTAGCATCCCTCTGGGTCATCCCAGTGCACCAGCCCCAAGCATCCTGTATCCTGCATCAAACCTGGACTGGCGATTCGTTTCTTATATGATATTATACATGTTTCAGTGCCATTCTCCCAAATCATCCCACCTTCTCCCTCTCCCACAGAGTCCAAAAGACTGTTCTATACATCTGTGTCTCTTTTGCTGTCTTGCATATAGGGTTATCATCACCATCTTTCTAAATTCCATATATATGTGTTAGTATACTGTATTAGTGTTTTTCTTTCTGGCTTACTTCACTCTGTATAATAGGCTCCAGTTTTATCCACCTCATTAGAACTGATTCAAATGTATTCTTTTTAATGGCTAAGTAATACTCCATTGTGTATATGTACCACTGCTTTCTTATCCATTCATCTGCTGATGGACATCTAGGTTGCTTCCATGTCCTGGCTATTATGAACAGTGCTGCGATGAACACTGGGGTACACGTGTCTCTTTCAATTCTGGTTTCCTCAGTTGTATGCCCAGCAATGGGATTGCTGGATCATAAGGCAGTTCTATTTCCAGTTTTTTAAGGAATCTCCACACTGTTCTCCAGAGTGGCTGTACTAGTTTGCATTCCCACCAACAGTGTAAGAGGGTTCCCTTTTCTCCACACCCTCTCCAGCATTTATTGCTTGTAGACTTTTGGATTGCAGCCATTCTGACTGGTGTGAAATGGTACCTCATAGTGGTTTTTATTTGCATTTCTCTGATAATGAGTGATGTTGAGCATCTTTTCATGTGTTTGTTAGCCATCTGTATGTCTTCTTTGGAGAACTGTCTATTTAGTTCTTTGGCCCATTTTTTGATTGGGTCATTTATTTTTCTGGAGTTGAGCTGTAGGAGTTGCTTGTATATTTTTGAGATTAGTTGTTTGTCAGTTGCTTCATTTGCTGCTATTTTATCCCATTCTGAAGGCTGTCTTTTCACCTTGCTTATAGTTTCCTTTGTTATGCAGAAGCTTTTAAGTTTAATTAGGTCCCATTTGTTTATTTTTGCTTTTATTTCCAATATTCTGGGAGGTGGGTCATAGAGGATCCTGCTGTGATTTATGTCAGAGCGTGTTTTGCTTACGTTCTCCTCTAGCAGTTTTATAGTTTCTGGTCTTACGTTTAGATCTTTAATTCATTTTGAGTTTATTTTTGTATATGGTGTTAGAAAGTGTTCTAGTTGCATTCTTTTACAAGTGGTTGACCAGTTTTCCCAGCACCATTTGCTAAAGAGATTGTCTTTAATCCATTGTATATTCTTGCCTCCTTTGTCAAAGATAAGGTGTCCATAGGTGTGTGGATTTATCTCTGGGCTTTCTATTTTGTTCCATTGATCTATATTTCTGTCTTTGTGCCAGTACCATATTGTCTTGATGACTGTGGCTTTGTAGTAGGGCCTGAAGTCAGGCAGGTTGATTCTTCCAGTTCCATTCTTCTTTCTCAAAATCGCTTTGGCTATTCGAGGTTTTTTGTATTTCCATACAAATTGTGAAATTATTTGTTCTAGCTCTGTGAAAAATACTATTGGTAGCTTGATAAGGATTGCTTTGAATCTATAAATTGCTTTGGGTAGTATACTCATTTTCACTATATTTATTCTTCCCATCCATGAACATGGTATATTTCTCCATCTATTAGTGTCCTCTTTGATTTCTTTCATCAGTGTTTTATAGTTTTCTATAAATAGGTCTTTAGTTTCTTTAGGTAGATATATTCCTAAGTATTTTATTCTTTTCATTGCAATGGTGAATGGAATTGTTTCCTTAATTTCTATTTCTATTTTCTCATTATTAGTGTATAGGGATGCAAGGGATTTCTCTGTGTTGATTTCATATCCTGCAACTTTACTATATTCATTGATTAGCTCTAGTAATTTTCTGGTGGAGTCTTTAGGGTTTTCAATATAGAGGATCATGTCATCTACAAACAGTGAGAGTTTTACTTCTCTTCCAATTTGGATTCCTTTTATTTATTTATTTTTTTCCTGCTCTGATTGCTGTGGCCAAAACTTCCAAAACTATGTTGAATAGTAGTGGTGAAAGTGGGCACCCTTGTTTTGTTCCTGACTTTAGGGGAAGTGCTTTCAATTTTTCACCATTGAGGATAATGTTTGCTGTGGGTTTGTCATATATAGCTTTTATTATGTTGAGGTGTGTTCCCTCTATTCCTGTTTTCTGAAGAGTTTTTATCATAAATCTTAAGATGGCTTTCAAACTTATTCTTGTTAAAAGTTCTAAAATCATCCTTCTCACTTATGGTTTTATACTTCCTGACTGAGTCAGAGGAGAAGCTGCAATAAAACTAATTTAAAAAAATTGAAATAGATGAGCTTAATATTTGATACTTATTAAACTTGGTGCATAATTTTAGGATAAGTCAATATATGAATGGTAGGTGAAGAAATAAGGAGAGAGACTATAAGAAGAGTTCTCAGAAAGATTGGCTATAAAGAGAAAGAAAGAGATGGGGAATAGACCAAAGATATAGATTCTAGGAAGTCTGCTTGTATACTACCTTGTTGATTGCTGAGTTTTTAAAGCTGGAATACGGTGGCAAATTTTGCTAATTATGACCATCAACAAATTTCCTCCCTTCTTTGTGTTCCCAAATCTCATGAATTTCATGGAGAGGCAGAATCTAGTTTCCAACACCTTGAATTTGGGGTAGCCTTATGACTTGCTTTGACCAATAGATATGATGGAAGTGACAGTCTAGAATTTTAATACTAGCTTTAAAAGACTTGTAGCTTCCACTTTCACCATCTTGGGATTGTTGGAAGGAAACATCTTTCCTTCTTCCCTTGTGGTTTTGTTAGCTGGTCTAATAACAAAATCAACATAAGACAGACTAAAAGGAGAAAAAAGAAATTTAATTACAGATGTACGAGAGTCCTGAAAATACATGAGAATCCAAGGTAGTCAGGTAATTGAGGCTTATATACCATTCTGAGCTTAAAAAAGGGGTTAGGGATCCAAAAAGGAGGTAGCTTAAGGGGATTCAAATGAAAGGGAGACAATTCACAGGAAGATGAGAAAAGCAAATGTTTGGCAAATAAATGTCTGCCAAGCCATGCAGATAAGTCTAATATAAAAACTTATCTTTAGTAATAGCTCTCTTCCTGATCCAGGCCCCCTGCATGAATATTTATAGGCACTTAAGGGAGATGTAAAAAGATTTTTCTGGGTCTGTGGGGTCATAATTACCTTCAGTTCAAAACAATCCACATGCCAAAGAGATACATATTAGGTTGGCATATCCTACTTCTCCAAAGGCTTCCCAGGTGACTCAGTGGTAGAAAAAAAAATTAAAAAAAAGAAAAGAAAAGAAAACCTGCCTGAAAATGCAGGAGATGCAAGAGATGTGGGTTTGATCCCTGGGTGGGGAAGATCTCCTGAAGGAGGGAATGACAACCCACTTCAGTATTCTTGCCTGGAGAATCCCCTGGACAGAGGAGCCTGGCAGGCTACAGTCCATGAGGTTGCAAAGAGTTGGACATGACTGAAGCAATTGAGCACGCATGCATGTATGCATCCCACTTCCTTCAGGATCAAGGGTCCCTATTCAGAAGCTCAGGTTTGCTGATGGAGAGAGAGGTTTAATCAGTCCCTAGCTGTTGTAGCCACTTATAGAAATGATGAAAGCAATATCAGCTTTTATTCTTCAAACCAACTGAGCTCTCAATTGAAAATGGTAATAAGAATAGCCTTGATTTTAACCACATAGAGCTGTTCACATGTATCCTGGCTAAATTTTGGAATTGAGAGTAGCTAAAGTGTAAGAAAGCATCACTACAAACAAAGCTAGTGGAAGTGATGGAATTCCAGTTGAGCTATTTCAAATCCTGGAAGATGATGTTGTGAGAGTGCTGCACTGAATATGCCAGCACATTTGGAAAACTCAGCAGTGGCCACAGGACTGGAAAAGGTAGTTTTCATTCCAGTGCCAAAGATAGGCAATGTCAATGAATGCTCAAACTACCACACAATTGCACTCATCTCACATGCTAGTACAGAGATGGCAATGGCACCCCACTCCAGTACTTTTGCCTAGAAAATCCCATGGACGGAGGAGCCTGGTAGGCTGCAGTCCATGGGGTCACTAGAGTTGGACACGACTGAGCGACTTCACTTTCACTTTTCACTTTCATGTATTGGAGAATGAAATGGCAACCCACTCCAGTGTTCTTGCCTGGAGAATCCCAGGGACGGGAAGCCTGGTGGGCTGCTGTCTATGGGTCACATAGAGTCGGACACGACCGAAGCGACTTAGCAGCAGCAGCAGCAGATGCTAGTAAAGTAATGCTCAAAATTCTCCAAGCCAGGCTTCAGCAATACATGAACTGTGAACTTCCAGATATTCAAGCTGGTTTTAGAAAAGGCAGAGGAACCAGAGATCAAATTGCCAACATCTGCTGGATCATGGAAAAAGGAAAAGAGTTCCAGAAAAGCATCTATTTCTGCTTTATTGACTCTGCCAAAGCCTTTGACTGTGTGGATCACAATAAACTGGAAAATTCTGAAAGAGATGGGAATAGGTCAGGAAGCAACAGTTAGAACTGGACATGGAACAATAGACTGGTTTCAAATAGGAAAAGGAGTAAGTTAAGGCTGTATATTGTCACCCTGTTTATTTAACTTATATGCAGAGTACATCATGAGAAACCCCAGGCTGGAAGAAGCACAAGCTGGAATCAAGATTGCCGGGAGAAATATCAATAACCTCAGATATGCAGATGACACCACCCTTATGGCAGAAAGTGAAGAGGAACTCAAAAGCCTCTTGATGAAAGTGAAAGAGGAGAGTGAAAAAATTGGCTTAAAGCTCAACATTCAGAAAACGAAGATCATGGCATCTGGTCCCATCACTTCATGGCAAATAGGGAAACAGTGGAAACAGTTTCAGACTTAAGTTTTTGGAGCTCTAAAATCACTGCAGAAGGTGACTGCAGCCATGAAATTAAAAGATGCTTACTCTTTGGAAGGAAAGTTATGACCAACCTAGATAGCATATTCAAAAGCAGGGACATTACTTTGCCAACAAAAGTCTGTCTAGTCAAGGCTATGGTTTTTCCAATGGTCATGTATGGATGTGAGATTTGGACTGTGAAGAAGGCTGAGCGCTGAAGAATTGATGCTTTTGAAGTGTGGGGTTGGAGAAGACTCTTGAGAGTCCCCTGGACTGCAAGGAGATCCAACCAGTCCATTCTAAAGGAGATCAGTCCTGGGTGTTCTTTGGAAGGAATGATGCTGAAGCTGAAACTCCAGTACTTTGGCCACCTCATGCGAAGAGTTGACTCATTAGAAAAGACTCTGATGCTGAGAGGGATTGGGGGCAGGAGGAGAAGGGGACAACAGGGGAGGAGATGGCTGGATGGCATCACTGACTCTATGGATGTGAGTCTGAGTGAACTCTGGGAGTTGGTGATGGACAGGGAGGCCTGGCGTGCTGCAATTCATGGGGTCGCAAAGAGTCAGACACTACTGAGTGAGTGAACTGAGCTGATCCCAGGAGTACATGTTGAAAAGACTCTTCTTTCTTTAATTTAGTGGTTGTGCATCCTTGTCAAAAATCCATTTACCGTGGGATTCCTTCTGGAATCTCATTCTAGCCCATTGATCTATATACCTATTTTTGTGTCAGTACCATGACAAGTACATGGTACTTGGTTTGATTATTATGGCCTTCTAGAAAGTTTTGAAATCAGAAAGCCCAAGTCCCCTTATGTTGTTGTTGTTTTCGGATTGTTTTGTCAAGTTTGGATCCCTCCCACCTCATACGAATTTTAGAATGAACTTATCAGTTTCTACAATAAAGTCGGCTGAGACTCCAGTATGGATGGCATAGAGTCTATAGATCAGTTTGAGGAATATTGGCACTTAAATGTTAAGTCTTTTGACTGACAAACATAAAGTTTAAAAAAAAAAAAAAAAAAACCTTTTCGGATTTAAAAAAATTTCTTAAAACGATGTTTTGCAGTTGGGGGGATATATTTTGGCTTTTTTTTTTTATTCCTACATATTTTTATTCTTTTTGATGTTATTGCAAATATACTTCTAATCATCTGGAAAACAAATTAACAAAACAAACGTATGAAAATGCAGTTGGAAAAAAAAAGAAAATGCAGTTGGGTTTTGCATATTGATTGTATAGCCTGCAACCTGAGGATACTGATTTTACTTGTCTATTTTAATACTTTTGAGAAAATTCCTTAGGATTTGCTGGATATAAGATCATGTCACCTGTAAGCAGAGTTCTACTTCTAATTTAGATCACTTTTGTTTCTTTTCTTGTCTAATTATTCTGAATGGAACCTCCAGTACAATATTGAACAGAAGTGAAGACAGACATTTGTCCATTCTTTCATCATTAAGTATGATGTTAGATAATGTTTTTGTAAACCAGTTGTAAAATCTCTGCCTTTTGATTACATTGTTTAATATATTTGCATTTAATGTTATACTATAGGGTTCAGTTTAGTTCAGTCTCTCAGCCATGTCCAATTCTTTGCAACCCCATGGACTGCAGCACATCAGGCTTCCCTGTCCATCACCAGCTCCCGGAGCCTACTCAAACTCATGTCCATCGCGTTGTTGATGCCATCCAACCATCTCATCCTCTGTTGTCTCCTCCTCCTCCAATCTTCAATCTTTCCTAGCATGAGGTTCTTTTCCAGTGAATTGGTTATTCATATCAGGTGGCCAAAGTATTGAAGTTTCAGCTTCAGCATCAATCCTTCCAATGTATATTCAGGACTAATTTCCTTTAGGATTGACTGGTTTGATCTCCTTGCAGTCCAAGGGATTCTCAAGAGTCTTCTTCAACACCACAGTTAAAAGCATCAATTCTTCTGATCTCAGTTTTCCTTATAGTCCAACTCTCACATCCATACATGACTACTGGAAAAACCATAGCTTTGACTAAATGTACCTTAGTTGGTAAAGTTATGTCTCTTCTTTTTAATATGGTCTCTATGCTATGGTTTTTCCTGTGGTCATGTATGGATGTGAGAGTTGGACTGTGAAGAAGGCTGAGCGCTGAAGAATTGATGCTTTTGAACTGTGTTGTTGGAGAAGACTCTTGAGAGTCCCTTGGACTGCAAGGAGATCCAACCAGTCCATTCTGAAGGAGATCAGCCCTGGGATTTCTTTGGAAGGACTGATGCTAAAGCTGAAACTCCAGTACTTTGGCCACCTCATGTGAAGAGTTGACAGATTGGAAAAGACTCTGATGCTGGGAGGGATTGGGGGCAGGAGGAGAAGGGGACGACAGAGGATGAGATGGCTGGAAGACATCACTGACTCGATGGACGTGAGTCTCAGTGAACTCCAGGAGTTGGTGATGGACAGGGAGGCCTGGCGTGCTGCGATTCATGGGGTCGCAAAGAGTCGGACACAACTGAGCAACTGATCTGATCTGATCTAGGTTGATCAAAATTTTTCTTCCAAGAAGCAAGCATCTTTTAATTTCATGGCTGCAGTCACTATCTGCAGTGATTTTGGACCCCAAGAAAATAAAGTCTCTCACTGTTTCCATGGTTTCCCCATCTATTTGCCATGAAGTGATGGGACCAGATGCCATGATCTTAGTTTTCTGAACGTTGAGTTTTAAGCCAACTTATTCACTCTCCTCTTTCACTTTGATCAAAAGGTTCTTTAGATCTTCTTTGTTTTCTGCCATAAAGTTGGTGTCATCTGCACATCTGAGGTATTGATATTTCTCCTGGCAACTTTGATTCCAACCTGTGCTTCATCCAGCCTGGCATTTTGCATGATGTACTCTGCATATAAGTTAAATAAGCTGGGTGACAATATACAACCTTGACATACTCCTTTTCTGATTTGGAGCCAGTCTGTTGTTCCATGTCCAGTTCTAACTGTTGCTTCTTGACCTGCATACAGATTTCTCAGGAGGTACGTCAGGTGGTCTGATATTCCCTTCTCTTTAAGAATTTTGCAGTTTGTTGTGATCCACACAGTCAAGGCTTTAGTGTAGTCAATAAAGCAGAAGTAGATGTTTTTCTGGAACTCTCTTGCTTTTTGATGATCTAAAGGATGTTGGTAATTTGATATCTGGTTCCTCTGCCTTTTTAAAATCCAGCATAAATAGAATTTCATGATTCATGTACTGTTGAAGCCTGGCTGGGAGAATTTTGAGCATTACTTTGCTAACGTGTGAAATGAGTGCAATTGTGCTGTAGTTTGAACATTCTTTGGCAATGCCTTTCTTTGGGATTGAAATGAAAACTGACCTTTTCCAAGCCTGTGGTCACTGCTGAGTTTTCCAGATTGCAGGCATGTTGAGTGCAGCACTTTCACAGCATCATCTTTTAGAATTTGAAATAGCTCAACTGGAATTCCTTCACCTTTACTAGCTTTATTCATAGTGATCTTTCCTAAGGCTCACTTGACTCGCATTCCAGGATGTCTGGCTCTAGGTGAGTGGTCATACCATCATGGTTATCTGGGTCATGAAGAATTTTTTTTGTACAATTCTTCTGTGTATTCTTGCCACCTCTTCTTAATATCTTCTACTTCTGTTAGGTCCAGACCATTTTTGTCCTTTATCGTGCTCATCTTTGCATGAAATATTCCCTTGGTGTCTCTAATTTTCTTGAAGAGATCCCTGCTACTGCTGCTACTAAGTCGCTTTAGTCATGTCCGACTCTTTGCAACCCCATAGATGGCAGCCCACCAGGCTCCCCCAGCCCTGGGATTCTCCAGGCAAGAACACTGGAGTGGGTTGCCATTTCCTTCTCCAATGCATGAAAGTGAAAAGTGAAAGTGAAGTCACTCAGTCATATCTGACTCTTAGTGACCCCATGGACTGTAGCCTATCTGGCTCCTCCATTCATGGGATATTCCAGGCAAGAGTACTGGAGTGGGTTGCCATTGTCTTCTCCTAAGAGATCCCTAGTCTTCCCCATATTATTATATTCCTCTATTTCTTCGCATTGATCAGTGAGGAAGACTTTCTTATCTCTCCTTGCTTTTCTTTCGAACTCTGGGTTCAAATTGGTATATCATTCCTTTTCTCCTTTGCCTTTAGCTTCTCTTCTTTTCTCAGCTCTTTGGATTTATGCAAATTTATGCTGGATAAAGTCAGAGAAATACAAATATGTATGATATTACTTATATGTGAAATCTAAAAATGCAACAAATCAGTGAATATAACAAAAGATAAGCAGACTCACAGATACAGAGAACAAACTTGTGCTTATCAGTGGGGAGAAGGAGGAGGGGAGGGGGAAGGTAGGGGTAGGTAGGTAATTAAGAAGTCCAACCTATTATGTATAAAATAAATTAAGCTACAAGGATATATTTTATAACACTGTATATTCTTTCCCATATATTCTGTCTTTTATTTTGTTCCTCTAGTTTTCTGTTACTACTTTCTTTTGCATTAAGTAAATATCTTCTAATGTGGTATTTAAATTTTGTTAATGGCTCTTTACCATATACTTTGAGGTTTTGTTTGTGCTTTTTCTGGTTACTCTAGGCTTTATTATATATGTTTCAGATTATCAGAATTGACTTCAGCATTATGCTAGTGTGAATCTAGTGACATATAAAAGCATTACCCCAATGTAGCTCCTATTACCTTTTTTCCATTTTTAATGTTACTGTTATTTTTGTGCATATTATATCTACTAATGATACAAACCCAACAATGCATTGTTTCACTATTGCTCTACTGTCTCTAGTCATTCCCTTAGCCATTTAAAGCTTTGCTGCTGCTGCTACTAAGTCGCTTCAGTCATGTCTGACTCTGTGCAACCCCATAGATGGCAGCCCACGAGGCTCCCCCATCCCTGGGATTCTCCAGGCAAGAACACTGGAGTGGGTAAAGCTTTGCTACCCCCGTTTTATTTGTGCTATTATCGGCAAATGTGCTCTACCTGTTACAGTGAAATATGCTATAGGCTCAGCATTATATTGTATACATATTATTTCATACCATTGCTTTTTAAAATCAGTTGTGAGAATAAAAGTGAAAAATGTGGTATTTTTTGATAATTACTGTTACCACTGTTCTTTATTTTTTTCCATGTGGACTAAAATTATCATGACTAGAGATTAACTGGTGAAAGGGAGCCCTCGCATCACGATGGCACTCACTGCAGAACATAGCCTCAGAAACAAGCAACTAGGAACAGGATGAGAAATGCTGAAGTCCTACTCTTCCTGTAGGGAAAGTCTCCCAGTAGGGAGCTGCGAGGAAAGGAGATGTGCATCTGTGTCTGTAGCAGTCTGCTTCTTTTCTTTCTTTCTTCCTCCCTCCCTTTATTTCTTTATATTTTTATTGCATTACAGTTTATGTACAATGGTTTATAAATTTCAGTATATGACAGAATGAGTCACAATTTTTGAAGCGTATATTCTATAGTTATCATAAAATATCGGCTAATTCTTGTGTTATAAACTATATCCTTGTAGCTTAATTTATTTTAATAACAGTCTATACCTCTTAGTCAGTCACCTATCCTTACCCCTATTAGCCCTCTCCCCTCCTCCTTCTCCCCACTAAGCACTAGTTCATTCTATGTATCTGTGAGTCTTCTTTTTTTGTTGTTATATTTACTGATTTGCTGTATTTTTTTTAGATTTCACAATAAGTAATATAATACAATATTTGTATTTCTCTGACATATTTTACTTAGTATTCCTCCATATCCATCATGTTGTTGCAAAAACAGAAATTTCATTTTACTTTTATGGTTGTGTAGTATTCCGTCATATATGTTACATCTTATTTATCCATTCACCTGTTGATGGACATTAATGCAGAGTTCCAAAGAATAGCAAAGTGAGAAAAGAAAGCCTTCTTCAGTGATCAATGCAAAGAAATAGAGGAAAACAACAGAATGGAAAAGACTAGAGATCTCTTCAAGAAAATCAGAGATACCAAAGGAACGTTTCATGCAAAGATGGGCTCAATAAAGGGCAGAAATGGTATGGACCTAACAGAAGCAGAAGATATTAAGAAGAGGTGGCAAGAATACACAGAAGAACTGTACAAAAAAGATCTTCATGACCCAGAGAATCACGATGGTGTGATCACTGACCTAGAGCCAGACATCCTGGAATGTGAAGTCAAGTGGGCCTTAGAAAGCATCACTATGAACAAAGCTAGTGGAGGTGATGGAATTCCAGTTGAGCTATTCCAAATCCTGAAAGATGATGCTGTGAAAGTGCTGCACTCAATATGCAAGCAAATTTGGAAAACTCACCAGTGGCCACAGGCCTGGAAAAGGTCAGTTTTCATTCCAATCCCAAAGAAAGGCAATGCCAAAGAATGCTCAAATTACCGCACAATTGCACTCATCTCACACGCTAGTAAAGTAATGCTCAAAATTCTCCAAGCCAGGCTTCAGCAATACATTAACCGTAAACTTCTTGATGTTCAAGCTGGTTTTAGAAAAGGTAGAGGAACCAGAGATCAAATTGCCAACATCCACTGGATCATGGAAAAAGCAAGAGAGTTCCAGAAAAGCATCTATTTCTTCTTTATTGACTATGCCAAAGCCTTTGACTGTGTGGATCACAATAAAGTGTGGAAAATTCTTCAAGAGATGGGAATACCAGACCACCTGACCTGCCTCTTGAGAAATTTGTACGCAGGTCAGGAAGCAACAGTTAGAACTGGACATGGAACAACAGACAGGTTCCAAATAGGAAAAGGAGTACGTCAAGGCTGTATATTGTCACCCCGTTTTTTTAACTTATATGCAGAGTACATCGTGAAAAATGCTGGACTGGAAGAAACACAAGCTGGAATCAAGATTGCCAGGAGAAATATCAATAACCTCAGATACGCAGATGACACCACCCTTATGGCAGAAAGTGAAGAGGAACTCAAAAGCCTCTTGATGAAAGTGAAAGTGGAGAGTGAAAAAGTTGGCTTAAAGCTCAACATTCAGAAAACGAAGATCATGGCATCCGGTCCCATCATTTCATGGGAAATAGATAGGGAAACAGTGGAAACAGTCTCAGACTTTATTTTTCTGGGCTCCAAAATCACTGCAGATGGTGACTGCAGCCAGGAAATTAAAAGACACTTACTCCTTGGAAGGAAAGTTATGACCAACCTAGATAGCATATTCAAAAGCAGAGACATTACTTTGCCAACAAAGGTTCATCTAGTGAAGGCTATGGTTTTTCCTGTGGTCATGTATGGATGTGAGAGTTGGACTGGGAAGAAGGCTGAGCACCGAAGAATTGATGCTTTTGAACTGTGGTGTTAGAGAAGACTCTTGAGAGTCCCTGGGGTGCTGCGATTCATGGGGTCGCAAAGAGTCGGGCACGACTGAGCGACTGATCTCTGATCTCTAAGTTGCTTCCATATCATGGGAATTTTAAATAATACTTCTATGAATGTTGGGGTGCATGCACATTTCCAAACACTAATTTGGAAATGTTTTGTGTTTTTTGGAGATATATATATATATATATATATATACACACATATATACATACACACATACATACATACACACACACTCAGGAGTAGAATTGTTGGCTTACATGATAATTCTCTACCATATCAACAACCTCAAATATGCAGATGATATCACTTTCATGGCAGAAAGCAAACAGGAACTAAAAAGCCTCCAGATGAGGGTGAAAGAGGAGAGTGGAAACAGTGAAAGATTTTTTTCTTGGGCTCCAAAATCACTGTGGATGGTGACTGTAGCTGTGGAATTCGAAGACACTTGTTTCTTGGAAGGAAAGCTCTGACAAGTCTACACTGTATTAAAAAGCAGAGACATTGCTTGGCCAACAAAGGTCCATATAGTCAAAGCTATGAATTTTCCAGCAGTCATGTACACATGTGTGAGTAGGACCATAAAGAAGGCTGAGCATCAAAGAACTGATGCTTTTGAATTCTGTTACAGAAGACTGTTGAGAGTCCCTTGGACAGGAAAGAGATCAAACCAGTCAATCCTAAAGAAAATCAACTCTGAAAACTCACTGGAAGGAATGATGCTAAAGCTGAAGCTCCAATACTTTGGCTACCTGATATGAAGAGCTTTTTATTTGAAAAGACCCTGATGGTGGGGAAGATTAAAGGCAGGAGGAGAAGGAGACGACAGAGGTTGGATGGCATCACCAACTCGATGGACATGAATCTGAGCAAACTCTGGGAAATAGTGAAGGATAGGGAAGGCTGGTGTGCTGCATTCTATGAGGTCTCTAAGAGTTGAAAACAAATGAACAACAGCATGGTAGTTCTATTTTGAACTTTTTGAGGAAGCTCCTTTTTATTTTCCACAGTGGCTGCACCAAGTTACATTCCCACAACAGTGTATAAGGGTTTCATTCTCTTCACACCCTTGCCAACATTTGTTATTTGTGTGTTCTTTTTGGTGATAGCTGTTCTAACAGGTGTGAGTTGATATCTAATGGTGGTTTTACTTTATGTTTCACTGATGATGGACAGTGTCGAGCAACTTTTCATGTACATATTGGCATCTGCATGTTGCTTTTGGTAAAATGTCTATTCAGATATTTTGCCCATTTTTAATTAGATTGCTTCTTTGTTTGATGTTTAGTTGTATGAGATGTTTATATACTTTGAATATGAACCCTGTATTAGTCATATCATTTGCAAACATTTTCTCCCATTCAGTAGGTTGTCATTTTCTTTTATCAATGACTTCTTTTGATGTTCAAAAGGTTTTAATTTAATACAGTCTCATTTGTTTGTTTTTGCTTTTATTTTCTTTGTTTTAGGAGAATAAGCCACAAAATGCAATGCTATGATATATGTTAGACTGTTGTGCCTCTGTTTTCCTCTTGGAATTTTGTGGTTTCTAATTTGCATCTTTAATCCATTTTGAGTTTATTTCTACAAATGACTTTAGAAAATGTTCTAAATTTATTGTTTTGCATGTAATTGTCTACTTTTCCCAGCACTTCTTATTGAAGAGACTGTCTTTTCTCCATTATATATTCTTGTCTTCTTTTTTTCTAGATTAGTAGGGCATAAGTGTGTGGGTTTACTTCTGGGCATTCTGTCCTGTTCCACTGATACATGTGTATGCTTTTGTACCAGTAACATACTGTTCTGATTACTGTAGTTTGGAGTTCAGTTGGCTGTCAGAGAGCACAATTCCTCTAAGTCTTTTCTTCTTTCTCAAGATTGTTTTGGCTATTTTGGGTTTGTGTGTGTGTTTCCATACAAATTGTAAAATTATTTTTTATTGTTCTGTTAAAAATTGTACTTCATATTTTGATAGAGGTTATATTGAATCTGTGGATGGCTTCAGTTTGTATGGTAATTTTAATGATAATAATTTTTCCCCATCAAGAACATGCTATATCCTTCCACTAGTTTCTTTCATCTTTAATTTCTTTTATGAGTGTCTTATAGTTTTCTCAGTACAAGTCTTTTGCTTTCTTAGGTTTATTCCTAGTTATTTTATTCTTTTTAACACAATTATAAAGATTGTTTCCTTAATTGCTTTCCAATAGTTCTCTTAGTGTATAGAAATGCAGCAAATTTATGTATATTAATTTTATATCCCGAAGCTTTACTGAATTCACTGATGATCTCAAACAGCTTTTTGGATATGTTTTAAGGATTTTCTCTGTACAATATTATGTCATCCACAAACAGTTACAGTCTTACTTCTTCCTTTCTAATGTGAATGTCCTTTGTTTTTTTTTTTTTTTTTTTTCCTTGCCTAATTGCGGTGGCTAAAACTTCCAATACTATTTTCAATTAAACTGGCAAGAATGGGCATTCTTCCCTTGGTCCTGATCTTAGAGTAAACATTTTTAGCTTTTCATCATTGACTATGCTGTTAGCTGTGTACTTGTCATAAGTGGCCTTTATGATGTTAAGGTATATTTCCTTTATTCCCACTTTCTCAAGAGTTTTTTTTTTTTAATCCTAAATGGATGTTGAACTTTGCCAAAAGCGTTTCCCTCATCTATTGTGATAATCATATGATTTTATGCTTCAGTTTGTTAATGTGATATATCACATAGATCGATTTGAAGCTATTAAAAATCCCTCACATCATTAGAATAAATCCCACTTGTTCATTGTGTATGATCTTTTTAGTATATTATTAGATTTGGCTTGCTAATACATGGTTGAGGCTTTTGCATCCATGTTCCTTAGTGATACTGGCCTGTACTTTGCTCTTTTGGGATCTCTCTGTCTGATTTTGGTATTAGAGTGAAGCTGACCTCATAGAATTAGTTCAGCAGCATTCCTTCCCCTGCAACTTTTTCAAATAGTTTGAGAAGGATGGGTGTTAACTCTTCTATAAATGTTTGGTACAGTTTACTTGTGAGGCCGTCTGGCCCTAGACTTGTTTGTTGGGAGTCCATCTGTGGCAGTCTTGGTTCAAATGTTACCTTGGTTCAAATATTCACCTTTCTTACTGATTTTTTTATAGGTTTTCTTGAATATACATTTATTTATCCACTGTTTGCCTTTAGGATCATTTCCAGAGAATTCATCTAATTGTGTCATTTTTATAACTTTTACCAGCTTAACTGTGGAGTGGGTAGGTAGAACTCCTTATGCTGTCTTGGCAGAAGTTATTATCCTTTTGTTTTAAACCATTACTTTTTGAGATGGTTTATAGAAACCTGATAGATATTAAACACAGGGAAGTGACAAGATTTGAGGAATAAATTGGCGATACAGGCACAGCAAGTGGGAGTGATATTGCAGAGATTAGGTATGTTTTGATATCCAAAGCACAATTGAAAAATTAAGTTATGATGTGTAGGTGAATATAACTTTTTCTTTTTTTCTGGGAAAAAAATACTAGGAAGTTTTGTAGCATAGGCTTTAAAGAATAGATATATTTTTGCTATTCTTTTGAAGTAGGTCCACTGAGAAGGAAAGTGGAAAAGGTGAGTGTCTGAGGTATTTTCTCGGACTAGTGAATGAGTATTGAAGACTATACAACTTAGACACTTAATTTATAGTACTTGTAGTCATATTCACAGTTATGTTCTTCAAAGCAGAGGTATGGGAAACAATTTGGGTTATTTATCCAAGGTAATATAAGCATACGAATAAGAAAATTTAAGATATTAAATTTAAAGCCTGACTTAAATCATGATACTTTGGATATACTTCTGAAATAAAAATGAGTATTTATGAATAGGAAGAAAGTTGAGGAGTCACTGCCCTCAGGTTCCAATGAGTTCAAAAGCAATAGGAGAAGAATGTGAACAAGTGATCTGAAATAAGAGAAGTTTGTTGGAGATTTGTTCATTTCATTTGATGAAAACAATGGGCTTGATTGCAAGAGTGTGTAGATGAGACTGTGAGAGTTAAGTCATTGGAAAGGTAAGGGTCAAAGGAATGAGGAATTTTTAAGTGTGTAATATACATTGAAACTTTTAAAATGATGGCTACAATTTGGGAACAGAAAATCAGTAGCCTATCTTACAATATGTTAAATGAATAAGGAGAAGGGCTAGAGTAGAAGCAAATAGCAGCAATGGGGACGGATTTGAATTTTTAGTGGCATGAGCTACAAAATAATTCTAACTGTTCATTGTTATGGAATTAGTTTAGTAGATTAAGATTTTTGGGGGGGCATTAAAATAATATATTTCTGTGTTTAACATAGAGAACTTCCTAATACCATGCAGAGCAGCATGAACAGTATAATTTAATTTTTATAAAGTTATGAATCAAATCAGAATAATGTAGACCAATAAGATTAATAGTGATAATCTCTGAGCAGTAAGATTGGCTGATTTTTTTTTCTTTCACATTAATAAATGTATTGTTTACACTATGAACACATAATATTTTGAAGTTCAACAAAGAAACAATAAAAACAATTTTTAATTTAGAAAACGAAGTATAATTAACTCTAATATTTCATCAAATTATTTTATCCATAGGAAATGCAAGTTATAATTATAAATCATCTATATGTTCTGTGCTGAGTTGCTAAGTCATGTCTGACTCTTTGCAACCTCATTGACTACAGCCCGCCAGGCTCCTCTGTCCATGGAGAGTCTCCAGGCAAGAATACTTGAGTGGGTTGCCATGCCCTCTTTCAGGGGATCTTCCCAACCCAGGGATCAAACTCAAGTCCCCTGCCTTTCAGGCAGATTCTTTACCATCTGAGCCACCAGGGAAGCCCCAAATCCTCTATATAACTTTATATAAATATACAATAAGAAAATAGAAAAAAGAGTTTCAGGAAGTTTACATGCCACAGGTACAAGAAAATTCAAAGGAATATTACTCAAAAATTCACAAATTTTAACAATTTTTAACATGAACCTTGCTTTTGGGAGAACTTGAACATGTAAATGTAGAGATTTTTTACTTCTCCTTATTTTACAGCTAAAAATGTATCCTCAAATTATAGATATGTGATAGTAAACTTCCTGAAAAGCTTGGAAAAATTAATTGAATAAAAGTAATTATTTTTTTATCTGTCAATGAATAGAGAAGAAACTAATAACCTAAAAAATAGCTGTATTCTAAATTCAGGTACAGAAAATTTAGTTATATTCTCAAGAGATTACACAGAAATGAGATTACAAATTCTAATACTGAAAACTAAGAATGATATGTATAGATACATGAGTTTCCAAAAAAGAGAAGTTTGGATTGGGGAACCTGAGCCAGAACAATATAGTCAAGTAAGTAGATTTATAAAATGTTCTTATATGTTATTGCTCATCCTTATTTCAAGTACTGGGAGGGAGAAGAAGGGCTTGCTAGTCATAGGATGTCAAACTTCGACTATTTTTATCTGAACTTTCAGACATAAGGATAATATGTGTCGGCCCTCTCTGCATTGCAAAATGAGGTGGTAGACTACCAATGCATGTAATTAAGGTGGCCAAAAACAGGTCTACAATTCTTTGAGCCTTTTACCCTTCTCTTTGACACTTTCATTGCAATCTTTCAATTTACTTCCTGTGGCTACTATTGTCTTTAAGTTTCGGAAGTTAACTAGCTGTGTGTTTATTCACTTGTATTCTGGAGTCTTTGAAAGAATGTTACATTTGTATCCTGGAAGATTGTACCCATTTTAGTAAACTCTCCGTTATCCATCTTCATATTCCATTCCCCATGGTGCATCACCCTTGGGATCTAGTTCTTTACACAGTCTCTCTATTCCAGGTAGTACATGTTAGCTAGGTCTTATATTTCCTTTAGGATTTGGTCCCTTTCCTCTTCCATCTCAGCACATCCCTTGAAGGGTTATGCAATGACCTACCTTAGTTATTAGCCTAGGGGCCAGGGATATATGTAGATGGAGATCCTGAAGCAAGTCACATGTTGCCTTGGTCAGGAGAAGTATCTAAGAGGAGGACGCACTAGCCTTAAAAAGACTAGTGAGCCAGTTCTCCTGGTTCAGAAGGTTCAGGAAAATATGAGGATTCACCATTTTTCCAATCTGTCCACCTAGATGTCTTCCTCTAATATCTCAAGTTTCCAGTCGATAGCCATGTTCTTGATATAGCATATTGATCCAGCTTCAGAATTTAACTTTCTCTAAAATTCTGCTACTCTTAACACTAAGCCCTAGGCTGACCCTCTAGCCTTCTGTGCCCTTCAACTGCAGGAAACTAGTCTTTTTATATATGTTGCCAAAGACGTTGCCTGCTTTCACAGTAAGCTTTTACTTGACAAATAATAAACTTAACATTTCATTATGTTGAATGTTTTTTATGAACATTCATGAATATTAATTGTCCCGAGATGAGCCAATAAATTTCATTTTCCTCATATTTACCATTTCTCCCATATTTTCCCAATATTTGTCCTGTTGTACTCATGAGTATAATTCTTTCTGGTGCTGCTGCTGCTGCTAAGTTGCATCAGTTGTGTCCGACTCTGTGCGACCCCATAGACGGCAGCCCACCAGGCTCCTCTGTCCATGGGATTCTCCAGGCAAGAGTACTGGAGTGGGTTACCATTGCCTTCTCTGCTCTCTGGCACTATATCATCCCTATTCTTCACTTAAGAAAGCTGTAGCCATGCCATTGCTACTTTCTACCAGGGGCTGTGTGTGCTTTACATATTATCAATGGTTTTTAGTCCAAAACCTTACCATGGCATATGCTCCATTGGATCCTGAGGACATATGAAAGCACATTTCAGGATCAACCTCTGTTGGGAAAAGGAGGAGAAAGAATTGGGTAGATGGAGAAGTTGAGTTGGTTGCAAACAAATTTCTGGGGGATTTTGAAGCTTAGCTGACCCTTCAGAACTGTCCACAGTTGGTACAGGCCAGACATTTATACTCCTGTGTAGATCTATTTCCAGGGAGCATGAACTTCGGTGAGTCACCTCTCTCCAATTTATTGGAGATAAATTGGGCAATTTATTAAGAAGGCTGATATAGAAGACTGTCAACTGGCTACAGTTCCAGAAGATTAGGAAAATGTGTCCTTTATTCCTGAAGAGAGATCTTCATGCCACATTAGAGCATTCACTGTGTGTGTACTAAGTCATGTCTGGCTCTTGCAACCCCATGGACCTCGCATGGCCTACCAGGCTATTCTATCCATGGAATTTCCCAGGTGAGAACACTGGAGTGGGTTCCATTGCCTTTTCCAGGGGGTCTTCCCGACCCAGGGATGAAACCCACATCTCTGATGTCTCCTGTGCTGGCAGGCAGGCCCTTTCCCACTGCACTGCCTTCATGAGGTGCCTCTTAGTTACACATCCAAATTGTGCATATATCATAGTTGGGGGAGGATATTAAAAAAGGGTTGCTTAGGAAGCTGTGGGCGTTTGTACCTCACCTACTTCTCCTCTGACTACTCTTTTTCCTACCACTTTCTTATGGGGTAATTTTTCTACTTAAAAACCTAGCAAAGTGTTAGTCACTCAATCATGTCTGACTCTTTGCAACCCCATGGACTGTATGTAGCCCACCAGGCTCCTCTGTCCATGGAATTCTCCAGGCAAGAATGCTAGAGTAGGTTTCCAGGCCCTTCTCCAGGGGATCTTCTCGACCTAGGAATCAAACCTGGGTTTAACTGATCTACATAGAGAACTTTCTGTGTATCTCCTCGAGTTCTGAGGATACTTAAACTGGTGTCTGACTCATATTAGCTAGCTGCTTCTGTGAGCATAAAGTAGTCAGTGATTTGGGGTCACTGTGACAATACATAGAGTCTCTATTATAATCCAGTCTCAAACCAAAAGCTGTTTCTCAAAAGATGGAGAGTTATTTGCAGAGGGTGACATAGTATTGCTCCCAAACCCTAAAAGTCCGGACTGTTATTTACCAATAGAGGGCTACCTAAAGATTCCCTACAAGGCCTTTTCTCACAGACACTTCAAGGACCATTTAATCTGTTGGATCAGACAGCCCAACTAGAAAAGTGGGTTACACTGTGCCATGGAACTATACCAGAGACTTCTCTTGCTCTGGGTCCATGCAAAATTGGCAGCTTTTCAGATAACTTGACATATGAATGGAATGAATCCTCCAAGTGAAATATGTATTTCCTTTAAAAATTCAAAAAATCCCAGCAGGTGATAGGCCTCTTGCTTAGTGGAACAAAGAGTAGGCTGCTCGCCACTATGGAAAGACTACAGTAAGTAATCACCAAGACACTGAGATCACAGGCCCCTGAATCTTTGTGTAATTTATTCCAGACCCCCTGGTATGCATGTATCATACCGTATTGCTTTCTCCTTTTCACCAGGTACAATCAGCACAGTGTCATCAGTATAATACACCGTGTAATGTCCTATGGATTGGAGAGGTGACTAGGGGTCCTATAGGCTGGATATTGACATAAGACTGAAGATGATGTAGCCCTGAAGTTTAAAAATAAAAAGTGTATTGATGATCCTGTCAACTGAAAGCAAGCTACTTCCAAGTGACATAGCACACACAGCAGAGGTATAGAAAAAAATCATTCACTAAATCAGGTGTCAAGCAATAAGTTGAGTTGCTCCAGCAATAAAATCATACTTAAAAAGCAGTTGTAATTGGAGTTACCATATGATCAGGTGTAACACAGTCCACTGTGTGTGTGTGTGCTTGCCTGCGAAGTCGCTTCAGTCATGTCCGACTGTGCAACCCCATAGACTGTAGCCCACTAGGTTCATCTGTCCATGGGATTCTCCAGGCAAGAATACTGGAGTGGGTTGACACTTTCTTCTCTAGAGTATCTTCCCAACCCAGGGATTGAAACCATGTCTCGTATATCTCCTGCATTGCCAGGCAACTTCTTTACCACCTGCACCAACTGGGAAGCCCATAGTCCACTATAATTCCCTAAATTCCATTTTATCCACCCATCAAAGAGGTGAATTGAAGGGTATATATGAAGAATCACCATCATTGCACCTTCAACTCCTTGATTTTGGCATCAATCTTGGTGGAATCGAATCCTTTATTACTACTTTCAGTTGACTATTTTGATTCAGTTCAGTTCAGTCACTCAATTGTGTCTGAGTATTTGTGATCCCATGGACTGCAGCACACCAGGCTTCCCTGTCCATCACCAACTCCTAGGGCTTGCTCAAACTCATGTCCATTGAGTCAGTGATGCCATCCAACCATCTCATCCTCTGTTGTCCCCTTCTCCTCCTGCCTTCAATCTTTCCCATCACCAGGGTCTTTTCAAATGCGTCAGTTCTTCAGGTGGCCAAAGTATTGGAGTTTCAGCTTCAGCATCAGTCCTTCCAATGAATATTCAGGACTGATTTCCTTTAGGATGGACTGGTTGAATCTCCTTTCAGTCCAAGGGACTCTTAAGAGTCTTCTCCAAAACCTCCATTTAAAAGCATCAGTTCTTTGGTGCTCAGCTTTCCTTATGGTCTCACATCCATACATGACCACTGGAAAAATCATACCTTTGACTAGACGGACCTTTGTTGGCAAAGTAATATCTCTGCTTTTTAATATTCTATCTAGTTTGGTCATAAATTTTCTTCCAAGAAGCAAGTAGAGGCAATTCTAGTTAATGACTTTTACTTAGCCTTTACTATTATAGTAGCACAATCTCCATAGGTGAGGGAACAAAGGTGAGATTCCACCTGTTGCTGAATATCTTTATTCCTTTGTTCATTCTGAAAGTGGGAAAACAACCAAAGTTGGAGTTGAGACCTTTCAGGCCCACTTTGAGGTGAGCTTCAGCACTGGGAATTTCTAGGAATTAGTGTCAATATAGAGCCAGAGTTCTATAACTCTGGAAAAGTCTTTTTATTTCCTCTTTTTCAAAGCACAGCCACATTGGTAAACAACAGCAGATATATTTGTGAAAATAAGAAGAAAAAGTTGACAGTATTAAAGTTTGGTTGTGTAGCTATGTATTCTCCAAGAGTACTTGGCCTCTTTAATCCAGCTTTGAGCTTATTAACTGATGAAATTTGTAATCTGTGGAAAAGCTTTGATTCTCTCGTGTTGTGACTGAAGTCAGATTCCTGTTCACCAGACCTAGCAATTTTCCAATTAGAAAAATCAACTAAGATTTTAGTAAACTGATGATCTATTTCAGTTTTAGGGATGCTATGATCCATTAGTCAACACCAGAGATCTCTAATTATACTTGGCTCTTCTTCTAAGTATGGTAAATATAATTATCTTGTATCTGGTGATTAAATGCGGATCCTTTACCTCTATTATCACATCCATACATGACTACCGGAAAAACCCAAACTTTGATACAGACCTTTGTTGGCAAAGTGATGTCTCTGCTTTTTTGTATGCTGTCTAGGTTTGTCATAGCTTTCCTTCAAAGGACAAGCATCTTTTAATTTCATGGCTGTAGTTACATCACCAACTTCGGTGATGTTGGAGTCCAAGAAAATAAAATCTGTCACTGCTTCCACTTTTCCCCCATCTGTTTGTCATAAAGAGATGGAAGGAATGCCAGGACGTTAGTATTTTAATGCTGAGTTTCAAGGCAGCATTTTCACTGTCTTCTTTCACCTTCATCAAGAGGCTATGTAGTTCCTCTTCAATTTCTACCATCAGAGTGATATCATCTGCATATCTGAGGTTGTTGATGTTTCTCCTGGCAATCTTGATTCTAGACTGTGATTCATTCATCCTTGCATTTCTCATGAGGTATTCTGCATATAAGTTAAATGAGCAGAGTAACAATATGGAGCCTTATTGTACTCCTTTCCCATTTTGATCCAGACAGTTGTTCCATGTCTGGTTCTAACTTGATTCTTGAGGTTTCTTAAGAGATAGGTAAGGTGATCTGGTATTCCCATCTCTTTAAGAATAAACTACAGTTTTTTGTAATCCACACAGTCAAAGGCTTTAGCATAGTCAATGAAGCAAAATAGATGTTTTTCTGGAACTCTTCTTGCTTTCTTCACTTTCCAAGGAATGTTGGTAATTTGATCTTTGGTTCCCGTCCCTTTTCTATACTCAGCTTTTACATCTGAAATCCTTGGTTCACATACTGCTGAAGTCTAGCTTGAAGGATTTTGAGTGTAACTTTGCTAGCGTGTGAAATGAATGCAACTGTATGGTAGTTTAAACATTCTTTGGCATTATCCTTCTTTGGAGTTAGTATGAAGACTGAACTTTGCCAGTCTTGTGGCCACTGGTGAGCTTTCTAAATTTGCTGGCATATTTAGTACAACACTTTAATAGCATCATCTTTTAGGACTTTAAATAGCTCACTTGGAATTCTGTCACCTCCACTAACTTTGCTTATAGTAGTGCTTCCTAAGGCCCACTTGACTTCACACTCCAGGATGTCCAGCTGTAAGGAAATGACCACACCACTGTGGTTATCCAGGTCACTGAGACCTTTCTTTTATAGTCCTTCTGTTATTCTTGCCACCTCTTCTTAATCTCTTCTTCTGTTAGGTCCATACCATTTCTGTCCTTTATCATGCCGATCCTTGCATGAAAGTTTCCCTTGACATCTCCAGTTTTCTTGAAGAGATCTCAATCTTTCCCATTCTATTATTTTCCTCTGCTTCTTTGCATTGTTCATTTAAGAAGCCCTTCTTATATGTCCTTATTCTTCTCTGGAACTCTGTATCCAGAGAGTTGCTCTTTCTCCCTTGCCTTTCATTTCTCTTCTTTTCTCAGCTATTAATAAGCCTCTTCAGACAACCATGTTGCCTTCCTTTTGGGGGGGCTGATTTTGGTCACTACTTCCTGTTCAGTGTTTGGAACCTCCTTCCCTAGTTCTTCAGGCACTCTGTGTACCAGATCTAATCCCTTGCATCTATTCATCACCTCCACTGTATAATCTCAAGGGATTTGATTTAGGTCAAACCTGACTGACCTAGTGATTTCAATTTTTTCTTCAACTTAAGCCTGAATTTTTCAATAAGAAGTTCATGATCTGAGCCACAGTCAGCTCCAGGTCTTTTTTTTTTTTTTTTTTTTTTGCTGTCTGTATAGAGCTTCTCCATCTTCAACTGCAGAGAATATAATCAATCTGATTTTAGTATTGACCGTCTGTTGATGTCCATATGTAGAGTCATCTCTTGTGTTTTCAAAAAACATGTTTAGTATGACCAGCATGTTCTCTTGACAAAACTCTGTTAACCTTTGCCCTGCTTCATTTTGTACTCCAAGGCCAAACTTGCCTGTTATTCTAATTATCTCTTGGCTTCCCACTTTTCCATTCCAATCCCCTATGATGAAAAGGACATCTTTTTTGTTGTTACTTCTAGAAGGGGATGTAGGTCTTCATAAAACTAGTCAGCTTCAGCTTCTTTGGATCAATGGTTGGGGCATAGACTTGGATTACTGTGATGCTGAATAGTTGGCCTTTAAAGAAACCAAAATCATTTTGTCATTTTAGAGGTTGCACCCTAGAACTGCATTTTGGACTCTCTTGGTGACTATGAGGGCTATTTCTTTTCTTTCAAGGGATTCTTTCCCAACATAAGAGATATTATGGTCATCTAAATTAAATTTGCCCATTCCCATCCAGTTTAGTTCATTAATTTCTAAGATGTTGATGTTCACTCTTGGCATCTTGGGCTTGACCATGTCCAACTTACCATGAATGGACCTAACATTCCATGTCCTTATGTGATATCTTTCTTTATAACATCAAAGTTTCCTTTAACCACCAGACACATGCAAAACTGAGGGTTGTTTCTGATTTGGCCCAGCCAGTTCATTCTTCTGTAGCTACGAGTAATTGCCCTCCACTCTTCCCCAATAGCATATTGGATGCCTTCTGACCTGGAGGGCTCACCTTCCAGTGTCATTATTTTTTTGCCTTTTCGTATTTTTCCTGGGGTGGTTCTTCAGGCAAGAATACTGGAGTGGGTTGCTGTTTCCTCCTCCAGTGTCCACGATTTGTCAAAACTCTTCATTATGACCCATTCGTCTTCGTTGACCCTGCACAGCATGATTCACAGCTTTGTTAAATTATGCAAATCCCTTTGCCACAACAAGTCTATAGACCTCATTTAGTTCTTGGTTTCAGTCAGTAAATCAGCCCTCTCTAGTCACTCCCAACTACCTGAGCTAAAACATTGAATCCAAATCTTTACAATGTTCTCCATTCAAAGACAGGCAAGCTTCTACAATTAGGGGAAGAAAGGTGTCATCTACTGGCAAAGGAAGCGCAGCAGAATTTAGGGATTTGATGTCTTCAGTTTCACTAAAGTCAGGCTACTTGTGTCAATTTCATTTTCAGTGTCTTACTTCTTCCCAATGACTGCTCAGACTTTAACATCACAGAACCCATAATTTTGGCAGTATAATTTCCATTGAAACTCAGTCATCTTCAGAATTTGAGTTTTCATTTCTTTTACAAAAAATTTGACCCTGTCACTACAAAAGGTAGCGTTTGGGAGCAGCCATAGCTTTCTTGTCCTTTACCCAGATCGTGGGCTGAGAATTTCAAGCTCTTTATTAACAATTTTCTCCCCAAGTTCTTCAATGCATTTAGAAGAAACCACCCATTCCAATAAGGCATATGCCTTAGTTTTGCTGTAATATTCAATAGCTAGCTACTTGCTCTCCCAAAGCATTGCCTTCTATAGGTACTTCACTGCAGTTGTCTACAGCTGATGATTAAGTATACAAATTACCAATACTTTCCTGATAGCTCAGTTGGTAAAGAATCCGCCTGCAGTGCAGAAGATCCCAGTTCAATTCCTGGATCAGGAAGGTCCCCTGGAGAAGGGATAGGCTACCCATTCCAGTATTCTGGCCTGGAGAATTCCATGGACTCTCTAGTCCATGGGGTTGCAAAGAGTCAGACATGACTGAGCGACTTTCATTTCCTTGTATTATGTGTATTCCATTTACCAATTAAAATAGTCATAAAACCTTTAGTTTTTTAAAAATATTTATCTGGCTACACTGGATCTTACTTGTGGTATTAGAACTCTTAGTTGTAGCATGTGGGATCTAGTTTGCTGACCAGGGTTTAAACCTGGGCCTCCTGCATTGGGAGCCTGGAATCTTAGCCACTGGACCACCATGGAAGTTGCTTGATACCTTTAATCTTATCAGGTCAGAGACAAATTCCATATAGTTGAGAGCCAGTTCTGGGTGACTTCCCTGGTGGCTCAGATGGTAAGGTGTCTGCCTGCAATGCGGGAGACCTGGGTTCGATTCCTGGGTTGGGAAGATCCCCTGGAGAAGGAAATGGCAACCCACTACAGCACTCTTGCCTGGAAAATCCCATGGACAGAGGGTCCTGATAGGCTATAATCCATGCGGTCGCAAAGAGTCAGACACGACTGAGCGACTTCACTTTCACTTTTCTGGGAAGTCATTACTAGTCTTCCACCTTTAGAATGTTCCTGTCCAAAAAAAAGATATGTAACCCACAGATACAAACTACATCTGTATTGTTAAAATATTTAGTAGTCATATATTAATTTTTTAAGTGAAATTAATTTTAATAATTAAAAAAATTTAAATCACCATATCTAAAATATTAGCGTCTGCGAGTTTTATTTGTTTGTTTATTTTTTCTCCCTGTTATGTTGCTCTCTGTGCTTCCAAAGCTCGGCACAGATTCGGCAGTGAGAAGGTTTCCTGGTGTTTGGAAACTTCTCTCATTTTAAGACTCCCTTCCTGGGATGGAACTCCGTCCCTCCCTCTTTTGTCTCTTTTTTTGTCTTTTATATTTTTTCCTACCTCCTTTCGAAGAGTTGGGTTGCTTTTCGGGGTGCCTGATGTCCTCTGCCGGCATTCAGAATAAATATATATGGAATTTATAAAGATGGTAACAATAACCCTGTGTACGAGACAGCAAAAGAGACACTGATGTATAGAACAGTCTTATGGACTCTGTGGGGGAGGGAGAGGGTGGGAAGATTTGGGAGAATGGCATTGAAACATGTAAAATATCATGTATGAAACGAGATGCCAGTCCAGGATCGATGCACGATACTGGATGCTTGGGGCTAGAGCACTGGGACGACCCAGAGGGATGGTATGGGGAGGGAGGAGGGAGGAGGGTTCAGGATGGGGAACACATGTATACCTGTGGCGGATTCATTTTGATATTTGGCAAAACTAATACAATTATGTAAAGTTTAAAAATAAAATAAAATTAAAAAAAAATATTAGCATCTCGGTATGTAGTCAAGATAAAAGTTGAGATGTTTTTATTTTTCTTAATCCTTTGAAATCTCCTGTGTATTTTATAGATGCAACACATCTTGGTTCTGATGAGTCTTATATCAACTGTATGGCCACATGTGGGTAGTGGGTTCTGTGTAGGATAACACATATCTAGAACTCCTTCCATCCACAGTTTCTGCATTAGTTTGATTAAAGAAGCAGAAGAACATGAGTAATACAGAATAAGACATTTCTATATGAGGACTAGAACTTGCACACTTATTTAAATTGGAATAGGCATCTCTGTGATGGTCCGATATTGAGAGTGAAACCATTAGCTATTAGCCATTAGGTATCAGTCAGATCAGTAGTAGAAAGGGAAGCTGGATACACACAATACCTAGGATAAAAGAGTCACTACAATGAACAAGAATCAGCATCGTTCTTTGTCTCCAACTCCTGCAGGGTAAACATGCAGGGGAAGCTGCAGCCCTTTACCACGGCCTGTACACCCACCTGGCCCAGAACCACAAGAAGCTGGAAGGAGGCTCCCCGCATCATCAAAATGAGACTGCAGATGGGTGAGTCCAGGTGTGAGATGCAGCAGCGTGTGGTACTCCACGGTCATCTTCTGAGCATAAGAAATATGGTTGCTGCTTCCCTTCTACCTTCCAGATTCATTCAGATTTTATTTGTGGCCAATATGAATCTAGAGCCACATAGTACTGGAGATTTTGAAACATTCCTACCCTGGCTTAAGGTGCCACAGAAATAAACCACTTCAACTATGTTACATTAAAAGTTTTTAAATTAGCAAGTTGAGAAATAAAATTTATATGCAGCGTTACAGGAAATGTTAGTATCCGTAATTTATAAGAGGCTCTCACTAGTCATTTATAAAAATGTTTTAACCACCAGTGAGTAAATTGAACAATAATCATTCATAAAAATAAGAGAGAGCTATGAAGGGTCACAAAAACAAAGCCTCATTTCTAAGAGAATATGTAAAAAAAAAAAAAATATATATATATATAAGGCTAAAAATTTTGTATATTATGTGGTCTGGGTTCTACTATACTGGGTGGCATAAAATTGGTATAAATTTAACACTATATGATTTTATAAAATATTTCATAGCTTTGCTGCTGCTACTGCTAAGTCACTTCAGTCGTGTCTGACTCTGTGTGACCCCATAGACGTCCTAGCTTTAAAATGTTTCTATTCTTTACTGTAGTATAACAATTCCACTCATATTTGTTATTCATAGTTTAAAATGTGTAAATTTTACAGGTATCCAAAACAAAGAATAATCATATAAAATACTTATAAAATGTGTAAAAGTGATAAAAGCCAGAAACATCCCTATGTGTATAGTAACAGCATGGTTTCAATTTTAAGAAATACATGTTATAATAGCATATTTCTCCACTTGGAAAAATGTTGGGAAGAAATAGTTTAAGATGTTAACAGATACAGTAGGTTATAGTTAATTAATTGCACTTCTCTTTTATAACATTTTTGAGATTTGCAAGTGATCGCTAAATTCTAGACTAATATATATCATAAAAATGTTTATCTTAATCTAATGGCATTGTTTTCTCAAACTGTTTTGTACACACCATATATTGGTACATTCATTTAAAAAAAAAATAATGGATCATAGGTAATGCTTTAGTGGGTATGCTCAGAAAGTTTTCTAAGTATTTGTACCAATTTCTACAAGCGTTGAATGAGAATTCCAGCTGCTCTACAGTCTTGTTAAAGCTCAGTGTAGTCAATACTTTTCAGCCATTCTTATGGGTGTGTAGTGGTCCTTGGCTGGTGTTAGTTTGCACTTTGCTGACAAGCAATTAAGTTGATCAGCATTTTGATCTCCAGTGGCCTCCGCCTGCAGCAGTCTGAAGCAGGACTTAGATTCCCAGCCAGAGATTGAGTTCTGGTCTCTGGGGTGAGAGCACTGAATCAACCACTAGACCAGGGCTCAGTGACAAGACCTTGGCTCTTTGGTTTTTAAGAAAAGAATTCCCACGAAGATGGAAAGTAGTGAGACAAGTAAAAGTTTATTAGGAGGAAAAGAGTATAGTAAGTGTGGATAGAATGCAGGAGGACTCAGAGAAAAAGAGTCACGCCCTCATGGTAGTTTAAATTACCTGCTCCCGGCGTTTCTTCTAGGTTTCCTTTGGTGAACCATTTTGATTTGCCTGCTTCGGAGTCTGTATTTGGCTTATCTCAGGATCTTCCCATGTGTGCATATTCATCTCATAGCCAAGATCACTTACTGTGTGGTGGTGCACCCCTTTTTGACGTCCAAGGAACTTTCTAGTTAGGAAGGCTTCCTTGACTTTGAGCATGAAAAATATATGGCCTCTTATCTTTTATCTGGGTAGGGCCCAGCCTCCTCTCTCCATTGTCCTGTTTTGATAGTTTGAAGTTTCTGCTCATAGGAAATCAACTCAAATTATTTCCATCAGGGTTGCAGGGGGAGGGTTGTGGAGCCCATCTACCTCATGCCTCAATTTCATATGCATACAAGCAGTACACATATCCTCTTTTGTGAAGTATTTTTCAAGTCCTTTGTATATTTTTATAGAGTTATCAGTCTTTTATTTTTATTGCAGGAATTTTTTAATGTAGTATTAGGTACAAGTCCATCTTATGTACAGAGAAGGCAATGGCACCTCACTCCAGTACTCTTGCCTGGAAAATCCCTTGGACGGAGGAGCCTGGTGGGCTGCAGTCCATGGGGTCGCTAAGAGTCGTACATGACTGAGCGACTTCACTTTCACTTTTCACTTTCATGCATTGGAGATGGAAATGGCAACCCACTCCAGTGTTCTTGCCTGGAGAATCCCAAGGAGGGTGGAGCCTGGTGGGCTGCCGTCTATGGGGTTGCACAGAGTCAGACACGACTGAAGCAACTTAGCAGCATCTTATGTATATGTATTTCAAAAAACTTTTTCCCACTCTATAGCTTGTATTTTAATTTTCTACTCTTTTAAACGAAAATAATATTTTAATCTTAATGTAGTTCAACCTTTAATTTTTTAGGGGGGGAATTATTGCTTTTCATGGTTAAAGTCCTATTAAAGAAATCTTTGTCTAGTCTCAGGTCAGGAAGATACTTTTATTTTATCTTCTAGAAGCTTTACTGTTTGCCTTTCACATTCAGGTCTATGATCCATGTTACTTGATTTTTGTGTATCAGGTGAGGTTGGATTTAATATTTTTTCCCGAAATGGATTACTTTGAGCAAAAATGCTTATTTTTCAGGTTCCATTTCATTGCAGTAGTAATTTTGCCTTAAGTTAGATAGCTGTGTATGTATGGATCTGTCTTTATATTTTCTTTTATTCCCCTAGCGTCGTTGCCTATGCGGCATCCACACCACATTGTTTTGAATACTGTAGCCTCATAATCAGTTTTTATATCTAGTAGTATTCAACTTTTAACTTAGTTCTTCAATTCTTCAATTCTTTTCTTAAAATTGAGATAAAATTGACATAATGTTCTGTTAGTTTTAAGTGTACAATATAATGTATCCATATATGTATATATTGCAAAATGATCACCACATTAAATCTAATTAACATCCATCATCACACAGTTGAAATTATTTTCTTGTGATGAGAACGTTTAAGATCTGTTTTCTTAGCAGTGTTCAAATACCCAGGATGGGGTTTTAACTAGACTCACCATGCTGTGCCTCACCTCCCCAGGAGGTGGTAAGGTCCCCTGTGGACCACTGTCACTCATGTCTCCCACCTGTAATCCCACTTCCTGCCTCTGACAACCACCAACCTGTTTTCTGTATCCGTGAGTTCATTTGGGGGGTTTGTTGTTTTTCTTCTTTTTGTTTTAGATTTCACGTAGAAGCAACATCATATGGCTTTGTTTTTCTCTGTCTGATTTATTTCACATAGCACAGCGCCTTCAGGGTCCATCCATGTTGTTGCAAATGGCAGGATTTACTCTTTCTTATGGATGAATAATATTCCATTGCTTATTTGTACTGCAGTTTCTTTATTTGTTCATTGGTAGACACTTAGGCTGTTTTCATATCTTGGTTATTGTAAATAATGCTAATGATGTGAGAGTACAGATATCTTTTCAAGTTAGTGTTTTCATTTCCTTCGGACAAATGTCCAGAAGTGGAATTGCTGGATCATACAGTTGTTCTATTTTTAATTTTTTTAGAGGGACCTCTGTACTATTTTTCATAGTGGTTGTACAAGCAAGAGTGTACACAAGGGTTCCTTTTTTCTCCGTGTCCTCACCAACACTTCTTTCTTATTTTTTTCATAATGTCTATTCTAACAAGTACGGGCGATGCCTCATTGTGACTTGATTTATATTTCCCTGATGATTCGTGATGTTGAGCACATGTTCATGTACCTTTTGGCCATCTGTATGTCTTGTTTAGAAAAATATCAATCAACTCAGATCCTCTGTCCAGAGTATTTGTTTTTTGCTACTGAGTTGTATGAGTTCTTTATATATTTTAGACATTAATTCCTGATCAGATGAATGATTTACAAATATTTTTTTCCATCAAATAATTTGCCTTTTTTTTTTTTTGTCAATGGTTTCCTTGGCTGTGCAGAAACTTTTTAGATTTATGTAATCTCTTTTATTTATTTTTTGCTTTCATTTCTGGTGTCAAATAAAAAAAAAAAATCAACACTAAGACTGTGAAGGGCTTACTGCCTGTGTTCTTTTCTAGGAGTTTTATGTTTTCAGGTCTGATGTTCAATTCTTTAATCCATTTGACTTTGTTTTGTGTATGGTATAAAGTTGCAACCATCTCTGACATTTAAAGGATCAATTTATTAACTTCAGATTAAAATTTTCATGGAAATCTGAATATCTATTCCTTTCCCCTCACTAGTTAAGTGATTACTGATTCTTTTGTTATGTGTGAAACCTTGGTGAAATGTAAAATCTCATAAAGAACCCAGATTTCACAATAGGTGATAAGTATATATCATTTAAATTTTAGCTGGAAATTAGAGGAGGGAAGAACTGTTTTCAGTATATAGATTAATAAATACATAGTCTGACATCTTGCATATGAGTAAATAACTTAATTACATTGAGCATACAAGTACACTGAGTGATGTTAAGGAACATAAAAAGCGTACGGAAATGCAAAGTTATGAGAATAGAGGAGCATTAGGGGGGGGTTGTGACCTTTCATACCGATTTGTTCATGTCCTTGTCTCTATGCTTTGTCTCTTAGTTGTGCTAATTTATCAGGGTGCAAAATGTGGTATTTATTTCACTCACAAGATAATCTTGTTATAAACAATCTAGTTAACAAATGCTTCCAACAAAGAAAAGTGTTATTAATAGCTTTTTATGTCATTGCAAATCCATCAAATATGTATAAAACAAAACATTATTCCTTCCTCAAAGAAATGGTGACTATATTGTCTAGAAGTCCTGTGTTTCACAAAATACAAACAAACAAACAAACAAACAAGCAACTTGCCTACCTTTTAAAGCTTTCTCAACTCTTTTCTGTTGTTATTTTTCCTTAAAAAGAAAAAGATGTTGATCGACAGAGGATTTATTCCAACAGCCAATGTCTTTTGCACTTAGAAGTATATAGAGGCAATTTTTATAGCATTTCTTGAGCAACTTTATCTTTCACATCAGACTGATGTGACAAAATAGATTTCAAAATAGTTTCTATACATAAACTAAAATGTTGCTTACTATTATTCCTCCGGTGTGTTTTCCACCTGAAATAAAAAGGTCCATTCTAAGCTTGTTCATAGAAGGAATAGACCTATGGTTAGTATCAAAGGAGAACTTAAAAACTGATCTTTCAGATAATCTGAAAGACAAACTACAGTTCCACAAGGAATACTTCTCCAGAAGGGTTTACTTGCTGTCAGGATAAATGGTGTGTTTGAAGGAAAGGGTAATAGCAGGTGTGAGAGTGGAAACTGTGGGTTTGATTCTGTGTCAGGGATCACAGGGAAGGTCTGCAGTTAGGACACAACAGAGGCAATCAGTCCAAGTTCAGAGAGAGAGAAGGGGGGGGAAAGAGAAACACAAAAGAAAACACTCTAATAAGCGGAGGGCTTCAAGAAAGCACGGTGCGTGACACGGGATGCTGGCCTATTCTATCAGGAATAAAAGCCCACTTCACTGACGTTCAGAGGCACTTCCTACTGTGTGCTCCTGGAGCACTTTGAACATGTTTGTGTTGACTGATTTTCTTAGTGCTTTGTTTATGATCAGCTGGAAAAGTTGGACGTGAGAACTAATAATTTCTTTGAAACTATCTTGTTATTCTCTGTTTCCTTAACATCTACCTTGCATTTTATTAGACGGTCTGATCTCTAACATCGTTTAAATTTGTTTTTCTTTATTTTAAGCAATATCTGACTTGAAACTCTGAGATTTTCCCCTATTCTCCTTGAATAGGTTAGAGGGATGTGATTGGGGATATATCTGAGAGAAGAAAATATAATTTTAATTAAGGCTACCAATCAGACCTTTGTTTACCTGAGTAATGGATACTTGGAGAAGATGAGAACAGAATTGTTTGGACAAAAGAAAGCAATTTGGAGGCTTAACGGAGAAGCGATAAAGCATAGGACAGGACAGAAGAATTTAAGAAAGAATAAGAAATCCTAAGGAAGAATTTAAGTATGTTTCACTATATGGCATATAGTATAAATTTTCTTATCTATTGCCCTAAGGAATATTTGGTAAAATATCTACATTTTATTGATCCATTTTGAAACTGAAATTCTTTAGGAGCTGAATCCAAATACAAAGTCTTGAGTCAAGACTGGGTATTGGGAAAGAACAGGCAGACCACAAGAGCATTGTTAAAACCAGTTTATAAGGAGTAAGTAAAATAGCTCTTTTGTGAGGATGACAGTTAAATTTGTAATCATGGATAACATTACTAACTGTTAATAGTTGCTGCTGCTGCTAAGTCGCTTAAGTCGTGTCCGACTCTGTGCGACCCCATAGACGGCAGCCCAACAGGCTGCCCTATCCCTGGGATCCTCCAGGCAAGAACACTGGAGTGGGTTGCCATTTCCTTCTCCAATGCATGAAAGTGAAAAGTGAAAGTGAAGTCGCTCAGTCGTGTCTGACTCTTAGCGACCCCATGGACTGCAGCCCACCAGGCTCCTCCGTCCATGGGATTTTCCAGGCAAGAGTACTGGAGTGGGGTGCCATTGCCTTCTCTGACTGTTAATGGTAGTCAACATTTATTGAGTACCTATTATGTATTAGGTATACCATAATGACTTTTGTGTATTATTTCATTATAATATTTTGTTACAGTAATGGCCTCCATGAGCCCCACTTCTTTGTCTGGTCCCTTCCAACAATGACTCTAGCTTTGGCAGTCTGATTTAACTGACAGTATGATATCAACATAGGGGATGAAAATAGATACTTGATAAGCACTTGGACATTGGTACTTGCCCCTTAGGAATGTTCCTGTTATCAAAAAGTGAAGAAACTCCATTCATGGCATATTCACTAGTTGTATTTTTTAGATTCTACCTGTAAGCAACACCATGCAATATTTCTTTCTCTGATTTACCTCACTTTGCATGATACCTTCCACATCCATCTACATTGCTGCAAATTCCAATCTTTTATCCATTCATCTGTTAGTGGAAACAGGTTGTTTCTATGTCTTGTGTGTTCAGCTCAGTTCAGTTCAGTCGCTCAGTTGTGTCCAGCTCTTTGTGACCTCATGGACCATAGCACACCAGGCCTCCCTGTCCATCACCAACTCCTGGAGTTTACTCAGACTCACGTCCATTGAGTCGCTGAGGCCATCCAGCCATCTCATTCTCTGCCATCCCCTTCTCCTCCTGCCTTCAATCTTTCCCAGCATCAGAGTCTTTTCAAATGAGTCAGTTCTTCACATCAGGTGGCCAAATTATTGGAGTTTCAGCATCAGTCCTTTCAATGAATATACAGAACTGATTTCCTATAGGATGGGCTAGTTGGATCTCTTTGCAGTCCAAGGGACTCTCAAGAGTCTTCTCCAACAACACAGTTCAAAGGCATCAATTCTTCAGTGCTCAGCTTTCTTTATAGTCCAACTCTCACATCCATACAAGACTACTGGAAAAAACATGGCCTTGACTAAATGGACCTTTTTTGGCAAAGTAATGTCTCTACTTTTTAATATGCTGTCTAGGTTGATCATAACTTTCCTTCCAAGGAGTAAACATCTTTTAATTTCATGGCTGCAATCACCATCTGCAGTGATTTTGCAGCCCATAAAATTAAAGTGAGCCACTGTTCCCCATCTATTTGCCATGAAGTGATGGGACCAGATGCCATGACCTTAGTTTTCTGAATGTTGAGCTTTAAGCCAACTTTTTCACTCTCCTCTTTCACTTTCATCAAGAGGCTTTTGAGTTCCTCTTCACTTTCTGCCATAAGGGTGGTGTCATCTGCATATCTGAGGTTATTGATATTTCTCCTGGCAGTCTTGATTCCAGCTTGTGCTTCTTCCAGCCCAGCATTTCTCATGATGTACTCTGCATATAAGTTAAATAAGCAGGGTGATAATATACAGCCTTGACGTACTCCTTTTCCTATTTGGAACCTGTCTGTCGTTCCATGTCCAGTTCTAACTGTTGCTTCCTGACCTGCATACAGATTTCTCAAGAGGCAGGTCAGGTGGTCTGGTATTCCCATCTCTTTAAGAATTTTCCATAGTTTGCTGTGATCCACACAGTCAAAGTCTTTGGCATAGTCAATAAAGCAGAAGTAGGTGTTTCTCTGGAACTCTCTTGCTTTTTTGATGATTGGACTTCCCTGATAGCTCAGTTGGTAAAAATCCGCCTGCAATGCAGGAGACCCTGGTTCAATTCCTGGGTTAGGAAGATCCACTGGAGAAGGGATAGGCTACCCACTCTAGTATTCTTGGGCTTCCCTTGTGGCTCAACTGGTAAAGAATCTGCCTGCAATGCGGGAGACCTAGATTTGATCCCTGGGTTGGGAAGATCCCTTGGAGAAGGGCAAGGCTACCCATTCCAGTATTCTGGCCTGGAGAATTCCATGGGCTGTATAGTCCATGGGGTCACAAAGAGTTTGGTATGTTTGAGCGACTTGTGTGCTCGTCGCGTCCAACTCTTTGCAACCCCAAAGGCTGTAGCCTGCCTGGGTCCTCTGTCCATGGGATTTTCCAAGTAAGATTCCTGGATTGGGTTTCCATTTCATTCTCCAAGGGATGTTCCTGACCCAGGGATTGAAGCCCTGTCTCCTGGATCTCCTGCACTGGCAGGCAGATTCTTTATCACTGTCTTGGCTATTTCTATTACTCTCTTTTAAATTAGCTCTGTTTATTTGCCAGATTGGTCTAATCAAAGTTTCTTGGACACCATCTCTCATTTCCATGCCTGTGTATATTGTGTTCCCTCATTCAGAATATCCTTTCACATCTTTTATTAAGACTTACCAGCCATTGTGGGGCTTCCCTCATAGCTCAGTTGGTAAAGAATCCACCAGCAATGAAGGAGACCCGGGGTCAGGAAGATCCACTGGAGAAGGGATAGGCTACTTACTCCAGTATTCTAGGGTTTCACTGGTGGTCAGCTGGTAAAGAATCTGCCTGCATTTTGGGAGACCTGGATTGGATCCCTGCGTTGGGAAGATCCACTGGAGAAGGGAATGGCTACCCACTCCAGCATTCTGGCCTGGAGAATTCCATGGACTGTATAGTCCATGGGGTCACAAAGAGTCGAACATGACTGAGCAACTTTAACTTTCACTTTTCACCAGCCATTATTATCTGTTAGCAATCACAGGAGCAGTAAAGATAGCAAACTGGTTTAATTTAGCATGTCATCTACACCCAACTAGTTGTGTCTTCCTTGGCCACTTCTTTGAAATGATGACTCAGGTGATGGAAGCTTCCCAAGACATACCACAATTTGTTCAAAGCCCAAGGGGGAAAAAAAAAAGACAATTGTCTTCACAGTGTTCATTCTACACACAGCTCTGACAGAGCATGATTTCTGAAATAATTGAGATGTAAACACACACACACACACACACACACACACTGTAAGTTTTTGTGAATAAAAGATTTGTTTCAGATCTATTCTGATTATACACCAACAGATACATGGAGACACACATGACAATTTTTACTTTTCTAACATTTATATGTTCAAACATATGTAGGCCAAATATTTCAGACCTTTAAAAAATTTGGCATTGATGACATACAGCCAGATATAATATAAGATACTGAAGTATATTAAATGCATATGGTTGGTTTAATTGCTGTTGATTTTGTTGCTAAGCTGTGTCTGACTCTTCATGACCCCATGGACTGTAGCCTGCCTGGCTCCTCTGTCCATGGGGATTCCTAAGCAAGAATACTGGAGTGGTTGCCATTTCCTTCTCCAGCGGATCTTCCTGACCCAGGGATCGAACCCACATCTCCTGCACTGACAGATTCTTTACCACTGAGCCACCAGGGAAGACGGCTGATTTAATAGTGAGGTAGAATTACTACTAGAAAGATCCATAGGGAAATCTAAGTTTGCATTGTCATAAATGTGGCTCAACTAGAAAAGAGTTTTTTTAAGCCAAAATTGAGATGGTAAATATTCCTTAAAAGTTTCCACATTAAAAAAAAATTAGTTACTTCGCTGTTGACCTGAAACTATCACAGCATTGTTTGTTAATTGGCTATACTTCAATACAAAACAAAAAGTTTGAAAAAAAATAGTTACTGAAACTTTCAAAATGACAGAGATCTGTACAGATATCTTGCTTTTCTGAATAACGAAATATTAACTAAAATTAATCAAATCAAATTTTAGATTCTAAAAACTACATCTTCCATTTAACTTGACAAATAGAGATGATGTTCTAAGGAATAAAATCATTTTTGACGTACCAGACAATTGTGATAATAAATTTCTATTCTAATTGTTCATTTATTTTATATCAAAGCAGTGGTAATGAGAAAAGTCTAGTGTTAATGATAGTAATGAATTTACCTGCATAATTACTGTCACAGGTACAAATGAATTGGAATCAGCAAATATATTCTTTACTATTTTTTCATGTCATTGTTAAAGAGGAACAGCCAAGGGAGGGGGGAGGGCAGTAATGTAAATTCAGGAGCCTCATACAGAGAAATACAGTTCCTTTAAAATATGTCATTGTCAAATATTGCCTCTCATCAGGGACTGAATGTCTGTTTGCCCCCTCAAATCCATCTGTTGAAGCTCTAGCCTCCAGGGTGACAGTATGTTGAGATGGGAGCCTTTGGAAGTAATTAGGTTTAGATGAGATCTTTAGAGTGGGGTCCTCATGACTGGATTAGTGTTCTTAGCAGAAAAGACTAGACAATTAATTCTCAGTCTCAGCCATATGAGGAGGCCACAAAGAAAAGTCAGCCATCTGCAAGCCAGGATGAAGACTCTAGAACTGTGAGAAATATGTGTAGTTTAAACCATCTCGTGTGTGGACTTCTGTTGTAGCAGCCCAAGTTGACTAATGCGCCTCTTAAGGTTCAGATTTTAAAAATGTCTTTAGACCAGTGGGCAATGTTTCGAGTCAGACACTGCAGTCAGTGAAACATACTGAAATAGCTTTAAGATACTGGTAAATATTAAACAGCTGATGAGTTTATAGAAAGAAAAAGGTCATTGTGTTCATGAAAGGCAAGGACTGCATCTTATCAATACTCATATCCTTGGCCTTAGCACAATGCTCAGCTTAGAAGTATATGTGCTCAAAAAGGTTCTATGAATGAATGAATGGTATTTCTGTTACTGCATATAATATCCAGTCATAAAAATGACTGCCTATTGACTATCAGATAATTAGCAAAATTAAATTATAATTTTTTATATTGTAAAATAATGACTGATGAATGTTTGCCTTCATTACTTACCAATTTAGGAGACCACAATGTCCATTTAAATATACACAAATAAATGTGCATGTTTATGCACAGTGTGTGTGTCTAAACACTCATCACATAATAGAAAACTGTTAGTTATCCAGATCATATATGTGTACCTTTCATAAATTATGACCTTTATCTGATGAGATCAGGCCCATTCAGGGTCATATGGCCATAGTCTATAGTCTATGACCTTTATATAAAGCCCTCTCCCCACCCTCTTTTTTTTTTTTTGGTTAATCTTTGTCTTCCTTTGCAAATAACCAAGAAACACAATTTAGTGAGAATATAGAAGATGGTTGATAATTATATTTGAGCATATAGTTGCATTGCTACCTGAAAATATGGACATTTTAAAAGCTTTAAACTTTTTTGTAGTATTAGCATAAGTGCTGAAATATTGAGCAATATTAAGTTTACATCTTGATAAATTTTAAGCCAATAGAAAAATAAACAAACCCAACATCTAACGACATCCATGTGAAAAAAACAGGACATTACCAGAATCCCAGAGTCTACTCATGCGCAATGCATGCCCCAGGGGTCACTTCTAGCTTGTTATTTGTGACTGGGTTTGACCTTTACATGAACAGGACCATTGAGTGTGCATGTCTGGCTCCTTCAACTCCACATTTTCTGTGAGATCCATCTTATGTGTCATGGATAGCTGTAGGCTCTTCACTTTCATTACTATATAGTATTCTATTGGATGAATATATATATATAATATATATATATATAGAGAGAGAGAGCACAGTTTACTGATCCATTCTAGTGCTGGTCACACTTCAGTTGCTTTTATCTGTATTGAAAATAGTGTTTATACATGTACTATACATATTTTATATATATAATTTACGTACATATTTTATGGGCATTGTTTGGCTTTTACAAATGTTTCTTGATATTTTTTACATGTCTTTCAGAGAATGCATATCTGTATATTTTGGGGAGAGGCTTTATTAGTGTAAAAGTATGTGTGTGATCATCTTAACAGTAGGCTTAGCAAAAAGTTTCCTAAGTAATTTGTCCAAATTATACTCCCACCAGCAACATGAGAAGGTTCAGGTTTATAGGTAGAACTTGGACATTATATAAATTTTAATGCCTAACCACAATCATCTTCTTTACTCCCACTCATAAGTTAAAAATGTACAAATGGGCAGATGTGCATAAAGGAAGGAGACCTAAAACATTAAATTCTGAAACTTGTTTAATAGAAACATAAATTTTCAGCTTATTTGGCTGTTTATTAATTTTAATTATTTGATTAAAACAGAGTGGATCTAATGAATTATTCAAGGCAATAACAAAACAATTATCTTAATTCTATTTATTTCTTCTCTATGAGATATCACACACACACACATACCTTTATCTAGATCCTGAACATTTGCCAAGTAAATAAGAGTCATTTTTAGTGTTCTGCTAAAAGCCCCCACAGGAGAAAAAAACAATACATATTCATAAACAAACAAAATTAGAAGTCAGTGTTCTGAAAAAGGAGTGCTCGAAAAACACCATGATTTTCAGCTTTACAGAACATATCATTGTACTCAGTGTAGGAGGTGAAGACAAGAGGCAATTTATTCTGCAGCTGGTTTCGAAATAAACACAGCAAAGAAAGATAAGGAGTGAAAGAGGGATAAATCCGCTGGTAGCAAACTTGATGGACAGACGGGCTGCCATTAACAATGCTGTTGCCTTTGTAAGTACAGAGTGATGTGGAGATACCCTGGCATTTATACTGTAGACATGGTCCTTAAAGATTTTACACCTCCAATTCCTTAGAATTATCAGCTATCTCCAGCCTGTCAGTCATCTGAGCAATCTTAGATTTTTAGCTCGCAGGCCAGGCAGATTATTGACAAAGCAATCCAGGGTGATGTAACACACCCTGACAAACAACAGTGAGGGGATTGTGTTTACCGCGTTCACTGCACCGATTCAGTTAAATTAATTCTTAACACTGAAAGTAAACTTTCTCTTGATAACCATTCACTCCCTACCAGTGTTTCTCCCCGCCACCACTACATAGCACTAGCTTGAGTGGACGTGTAATAATGCCCTGATTTAAGTAATTTAATCTGGTGGGGACTAATTGAAGCAAGGGAACTATCTGTCTCCACAGCAAGAAGGCTAATGAGAGCGTCTGTAAATAAAAAAACTCTACCTTCGAATCAAGTTAAGAATTTGTGACTGAAATACACAAAAGTAGATTTCTAAACTGGGTCTGCCATTCTGCCCTTAACTTGCCTTTCACCTGGAGAAACTGGGTACACACAACTCAAGTCTAAAAAGCAAAGGTGGCAAAACAATAACCGTAAAACAGACAAAGAGTGATTTATAAAATTTATCCCAGGCAATTTTTTAAATCGTATTTTTTCCCAATGGAAGTTTTAGTGGTTAAATACTGAATTCTTAGAGCAGGAGCAAGGAGAGTTTGGAGGGGACAGAAAATAAGTTTTGAAGGCAAAATATTGACACACCCTAAATTTTAACTGTTGTTTCAGGCACTGCTAACATTTGGAGCTAATTTTCTGGACTATGCTAATTTAAAAAAGTATATTATTTACATATTAAATCCATTACATAACATAAGTGCCATATGTAATTGCTATGTTGAAATCATTTCTTTGGTTGCATTGTTTGGATTTTAAAGCTAATTTTAAGAGTATTACACAAAAATTCACATGTTTTTCATGGAGAATTCTAGTGCTGTAGTAATTATCTGAAAATATTTTGTCTTTTAAATGCTTTTGAAATACCCCTGGATGTATATTTATTTACAGAACTATTGACATTTTATAAATGTAATATGAATATTGGCTTTCTTCTAAACTAGGAGTTGAGTATAGCTTCTATAAATGGAGAATTTTTATAAAATGCATAAATAAATTTGAAGATGTTTTATTTTATATGCAATCACAATATATTTTTATTGCTAAAAATAAAAATAAATAAAAATATGAAAATCAAAGAAATCAAATGACCTACTGAAATTTCATTACCTTAGCCCCATCTCTCTTTATTTTTGGTGACATGAAAGATTTTTTGCTTGTGCATTTATTTTAGAATCTGGTTACTGTCTTTCTTATAAAATCTGAAGAAGTACCTCAGATACTGAATAATCTCCAACACCCTGATCTTGCTGCTCTCTCTCAGAACTGCAAAGTTCATTGCCACCCCAAGGTTTTGATTTTGGTTGGTGCCATCCCCATATTTTTTCCAGATTTAACTCTTCACAGAAGGTGCTTGAGTGTCACTTTCTCCAAAATGTCTTTACTAACCCCCTAATTAAAAGACCATTTTTTGTTGTTCTTCTCTCCCCTCACCCTGATTTATTTTCTTTATGAAATATATCACTGCTCTAAATCACACAGTTTGTTAATCTATTTACTTTTTACCTATTTCCCCCACTAGAATATAAACTTCATGATGCCTGGATCTTTGTCTTACTGTTGTTAGAGTATGTCTACCACTGAGAGGTGTGTTGGCATAACACTGTTGAAAAAATGAGGGATGATTCTGATAATTTCAGTGGGAATGCCTAAAGGATAAATGGTGAAAAAAAATACTGGGATTGCATAGTTTACACAATTTACTAGGTTGTAGAAATCAAGAGAGAAAAAAAAATTAAGATTACTATGCTTTCTATCATACTTACTTAGCAGAGTAGACAAAACAATATGTAAACTTGTCTAAGGGGAAGAATATGGTAAATTCACCTTTGGATGTGTCAAAGCATCAAAGAGACATTCCTAGAAAAATATCCTTAGACAGAAAGGAATTTGAACAGTGATTCTCTACTATGGGCTATTTTGGCCCCATGAGATATTTGGCAGCGTCTGGAAACAATTAAGTGTGTGTGTGTGTGTGTGTGTTACATTTGGGGGTTGCTACTGATATCCAACAGATAAAGGCTAGAGATAATGCCAACCATCTTGCAATCTGCAGGACAGCTTCTCATGATAAAGCATTGTCCAGCTTCAATTGTTAATATTGGTAATGTTGAAAAACTTTTGAGTTAAAGGTGCAGATAAATGTGAAACATTTAAAGAAGATAATTGAGGAAAGAAGGGTAGATAAACTTTGTAAAAGAATGATTGCAGATAAGTAACAGTACTAATTGACATTTATCTAGCTGCTGCTAAGTCGCTTCAGTCGTACCTGACTCTGTGCGACCCCATAGATGGCAGCCCACCAGGCTCCTCCGCCCCGGGATTCTCCAGGCAAGAACACTGGAGTGAGTTGCCATTTCCTTCTCCATTGCAGGAACGTGAAAAGTGAAAGTGAAGATGCTCAGTCGTGTCCTACTCTTAGTGACCCCATGGACTGCAGCCCACCAGGCTCCTCTCTCCATGGAATTTTCCAGGCAAGAGTACTGGAGTGGGTTGCCATTGCCTTCTCCAATTTATCTAGCACTCACTATCTATCAGACATAGTTCTAGGCATTTTACATGTTAACTCATGTAATCCATAAAGCAACCATATGAGATAGATAATAGCAACCAGATTTTATAGATGAAAACATGAAAGTACCTAAAGTGTAGTAACTTGCTTAAAATCATACAGCTAGAAAACTTTAGTACTAAGATTCAAAATCAGGTAATTGAATTCTACAGGTCAAACATGACTTTTGCAAACTACTGCCTTTTACAGCAAAAGTTTTTTAAAAAGCCAGCAAAGCAGGTATAAGAAAACTAGGTAGAAGTTCAGAAAGCAATCTGAAGTTGAATAAATCCAAAAGTATTTCTTAAAGCAGCTATCCCATGGTGTCAGATGCTAAAATGAACAAAAAAGTATGTCATGAGAATTGGCAAATGGTCATTGGTGACCTTCTTGGAAAACAAGGACAGGAAGTGACATTAACTCAAAACTGATTGATCATCTGTTCTGAAGGAAATGTGTTGTTCAGTTGTTTGAGACATTATCAGTATTGAGGCAAAGATGTTTTAAGATCAAGAATCTTGGGAAGCACAAAATTGATTGAGTCCTAAGAGTTTTGAAATAAAATTTTGCCTGTGAAGTTGCAGAAAGTTTGGAGAATGGAATAAGAATCAACATGAAGTATATTTTTAAAATGTGCAGCAAATGCCTGGATGAAATGTAAAGCATGGAGATCCAAACCAGTTTATCCTGAATGAAATCAGTCCTGAATACTCATTGGAAGGACTGATGCTGAAGCCGAAACTCCAATACTTTGGCCACGTGGTGCAAAGAACTGACTTATTTGAAAAGGCCCTGATGCTGGGAAAGATTGAAGGTGGGAGGAGAAGGAGACAACAGATGATTAGATGCTTGGATGGCATCACCAACTCAAGGACATGAGTTTGAGCAAACTCCAGGAGCTGGTGATGGACAGGGAGGCATGGCGTGCTACAGTCCATGGAGTTGCAAAGAGACACAACTGAGCGACGTGACTGAACTGAACTGAAACATCCATTTTTCTCCTTTTTCTATAAAGATGTAACTGATAGGACTGCCTGAGACCAGGTTTGGCATGGGCTATGATAAAATGTAATTGGCATAGGAACATCTCAGTTATTGTTATTGTTGAAATGACTGGCTATAGGATGAGATGGCTGAGATGGCTGTGGTCAAGGGAAGTTGGTTCTATGAGGTGAAGTTTCTGGGGGTTGTTAGGAGAAATAAGAATGAGATTGGGAGTATGTGAGGGATCAGAAATGGAGAAGACTGTAACTCAAAAAATTCCATTTTCATATTTCTTTCCAACTAGAAATTAGCTATCATTGAAAATTTTTATATGTTAGAAAAACTTATAAAGCTCACTTAAAAATAACAACAAATTTCCCTCTATGAATTTATGGATAAGGTAGCAATTTAATTTTTTTATTTACATCCCTCTTACTTAAAGTGCCCTTCTTGGACAAGCAGTGCTCTGATCACCTGCGGTGGGTATCACTTGTTAGAGATGCAAAATCTTGGACTTCATCCCAGATCTGTTGAATCAGAGTCTGCTTTGACCAAGATGCCTGTGAGGTGTATACCCCTAAAAGTTCTGAAGCACTTACCTAGATTCATATGGATTTTCTTCTGTTTTGGTCTAAGCCGTGGATCCTTCTTGTGAAATATAATATTGTGTGACTCTGAGATAGTATAGTTGAATTAGAGGTAGAGACATACCTGGTGCCATGTCTTTAGGTTAATCAGCACTGCTCTCTCAGAAGTTTCTACTGTTCTGCCAAAAGCACTTTGCAAACCACTGGCTGAGGATATTTCATAAGGACTCACATGTTGTAACATCAGTGACACCATACGTGCTGGGTGACACTGGTTTGGTTACATGGAATGCTGAGTTTCCCCATTCTTCACTGCTAGATAGTTTAAAATTACTTGCTATCGGTGTAATGACAATTCCTTTTAATTTCATAGAGCTATTTGTTCGAATTTAAATTTATATGTAATTAAAAAAATTTTTCATCTGTCGCTAGACTTTTTTTGCATTTCACCAGGTTTTCCTGAATGTCCTTTTTGTGTTCAAAACCCAATTTGGGGAACCACATTACATCTGGTTATTTTGGTTCCCCAGTCTCTTCTGGTTTGTGAAAGAGTTTCAGGGTTTTCCTACTTATCATGATCTTGATAGTCTCAAGGAGTACTGGCTAAATACCATAAAGAACTGTCACTTAAATCTAGATTTATTCAGTTTTTTCTGACACTAGTCTGGGGTTATAAATTTTGGAAAGAATATCAGAAATATAAAGATCTATTCTTATGTTGGAGAGAATTAATACCCACATGGCATCACTGATAGTGTTAGTCTCCATGGATTGGTTGAGGTTGTGTTTACTAGGTTTCTCCACTGTAAAGTAACTATTTTTCTGTCTGATTCTCATATTTGGAAATGAGTCACTATGCTTCAAGGGTCGGGGATGAGGTGCCATTTCCTAGAAGGTAAACTATCAAGTTTGTAAATTTTTAACTTAATTTCTCACAACAGCTCCACATTAGATGGGAGCTCTCTGTTTGATGGATGGCCTCTTGGTTGGAGGAAACTTACCTTCATCTCTGCTTCCCAGCATTAAGAACAATGCTTGGGATGCGGTATGCGTTTCATTAGAATTTGCTTTAAAAAAGAAATAAAGTAGTTACTTTTTAAAATAAAGTAAATTGTGTCACAGATCACATGGCCTTTCAGTTTTCAAAAAGTTAATTATCCTCAGGAGATAAATTTAAGACTCACTGCAGGCCAGAGGTTTTGAGAGTTCATACCAAACATAATGACCAAAAGATTCCATTAAGTCCTCAAAATTTGTTCAAGTTAACCTATTCATTAGATTCTGTAGTTTTATTATTTATTATTTTATAAAGTGAGCATTGATTTAACAATATATTGCTGTAGCTACTAAAAATGTAAACTATGTGTCAACTTATTAAGTGGAACTATAGAATACTGATATCAATTTCACCAAAATAGTACATCTAATTATATCTGCGTTATATCTAAATCTGTATCTATAGAAATCTATGTAATGACTTCTTTTGAGTCATTTACTGCCAGTGAGTCATTCTAAAGGATAATGATAATTAATTTACAGAATAGCTCAGATATTATGGAAACGTTTTAGCAGTGATATATTTTGAAATTCAAAATTATTTTCCCTGTGTTGCTGCTGCTGCTAAGTCGCTTCAGTCGTGTCTGACTCTGTGAGACCCCATAGACGGCAGCCCGCCAGGCTCCTCTGTCCCTGGGAGTCTCCAGGCAAGAATACTGGAGTGGGTTGCCATTTCCTTCTCTGTTCCCTGTGTTAACTATATTTAAAAAATAAACCATAGATGCATATATAACAACATATATGTTTACATACAATAATGATATAAACACTGGCATGTTTCTTTATCCGTTAGTATGACATATACAAATATATACATGCATATGTACATTTAAGCCCTTGTACAAACAAGACTGAAAAAATAGATACCTTTTTTTATGATACAAGATCACACAGGAAATCTCTCCATGTAGCACAAAATTAATCTAGAGAAAACTTTTCTATTATTTCTGACCTCTCGATAATTTTCTAGTTTGATTAGGAATAAAGAAAAAAGCTACAAGCCTCTTAAGCAATATATTGTTGAATCAATTACCAGTGCTCACAGAAAAGGAAGCCAGCTGTATGTAACAGTGATAATTTGTATGTTTAATTATTTATAAGGATGCAACCGTCAAATTTCTAAAAATCTTTCCATAAAAAAATCTCCATGTAAATCTTTGTGATACACAGTAATGATACTTTATCTTTGCTTCCAGCAGTATGGCATAAACCCTTTTCATTAGCACACGCCTTCACTTAAGGGGATTGCTTTAGCAAAGGGCTCCAGCATATCATTATGACTTTTAGAGTTAAGAGATGACCGTGGCTAAACAACAAGTACCCCCTCCTATTAAGATGCATCAGGTACAGCAGTCCTAAGGTGTTTTATATTTGGTTTGCATACAATGCATTGCAGTTCCGGCAGAAGCCCAGGGATGCACTCCAGAGAAACACATAATGAGGTCAGATGGAAAATCTGGTCTTGTTTCAGATATGAATTCAATCCATCCTTTCTTTCATGTGAGACAATATTCGTGGAAGGAACTGCTGCTGACATGTTTTAACTTCACTGACACTGAAAATCTTTTCTCTTCAGTTGGTGCTTTTACCTTCCACCTGAGTAGAAAAATCTGTGCCGAATAACATTATCAGAGATGACCACAAACAAACAAAAATCCGATTATGTTTGTTTATTCACCCTTGCCATATTCACTATTCATTGTGTCAGCTAATTTTTGCCTTATAAAATATGAATAATGAAAATCAATGCTGGTTGAGGCGTTTTTGGTTGTTGTTATACTTTGTCTTCCAAGCCTAGAGTCTTGTAAATTGGGCAGGAGAAGCAGAAGATATAAGAGTGGGGAAGGGGATAAAGAAAACAAATAATGGTTTTATATTTGCAAAACCACAGCTCTGGCATTTAGCTGTCACAAGGAAGTTCTTTACTTTAAAACTGGCCCCAGCATCTACCCTGTGTGATTGTGTGACGTTAGAACAATGTGTCAAGACTTGGTTCCCATCTTTCATGCAACTGTTTAAATAATTACCAAAGAAAAAATTCTGTATTATTTGAATTAAAATTAATCATATTAAACCTCTAGTTTGTAACTTCTGCACATTAAATAAAATCTGTGCCTAATAATAAGGAATAACAGAGTAATCTGAATCTAGGAGTTGAGTTGTCTATGAGAGCACAGGAGACACCAGATATATACATGGTCTTTATTAGAGATAACCAAGTATGAAAGGAAAAATGCTATAAATCATTAAAAATTCTGCTATTTCTTTGAATGTATGTTCTGTGTCTCAGGAAAGACTGTGTTGAAGCTTTGGTTCCTATGCGTTTGTTTGTGGTATCCGTAACTTATTTAACTTTGCTGTGTCTTGCTTACTTTGTGAGAAGCATGCACACAGGAATGTAATAAAAATAACTGAAAACTGATAAATCAGCATGGTTCATACATCCAGCCTCGATGTCCTCATGCGGCCCTTGGGAGGTCATCATTTTAGTCAGGTCCTATACTCAGAATCTGTGCTTCCTCATCTATTTAAAAAAAAAGTGAAAATGTGCTTTTTAAGATTCTTTTTGTGATGACTATTTTTCATTTCTAAAGGAGGCTAGACTGTGATGATATGTTTTTATGTGCATAAGATAAGGGCATGAAAACTCACTCCAGTATTCCTGCCTGGAGAAGCACATGGACAGACAAGCCTGGCAGGCCACAGTCCATAGCATTGCAAGGACTTGGGCATGACTGAAGACGCTTAGCAGGCAGGCAAGATCTAAACTAGAAACTGTTTTTCCTGGACTCTGTATGTCTAAGTTTTGATGGTGAATAACTTAATCTCTGCATCTTTTAAGAACAAGTACAAGACGTATTTCAAAGGGGAGATTTATTATCTCCTAAGCAGTGTGCCTTAAGTTTCATAAGCGAAAGTGTTAGTCACTCAGTTGTGTCCGACTCTTTTGCAACCCCATGGACTGGTTCTTCTGTCCATGGGATTTTCTGGAGAAGGATACTAGAGTTGGTTGTCGTTTCCTTCTCTAGGGGATCTTCCTGACCCAGAGATCGAACCCAGGTCTCCCAAATTTCAAGCAGACTCCTTACCATCTGAGCCCTGTTGCAAATCAATACATGTTACTAGCTTGTCATTTTAAATATAATTTTGAAGATGTAAGTTTTATCTAAAACTCACAGTGAACATTTTTGACTAGATGATTTAGTTCTAATACTTGAATCTATATGGCAGCTTTTGAACCTATATACTTTCATGGAGACCCAGAGTCAGAATGAAAATAGACCCACTACTGGGGCTAAAAGAAAAAGTCAAGTGATGTTTGGTGAGAAATATAGTTTTGAATATAAATCTAGTACTTTCTTCTTAATGAGGTACCAAATATGAAAATTTCCAGCACAGAGCTTTGCATTCAGTAAACACTGAATAAATGAATACATGTTGAATACATTTAAGACCATATATAAATAAATAGAAAAGTATAATAAAAGTAGAAAAGATACTATTGTAGAAATAGCACATTCATTATCTATGAGGTGATCACAAAAATGTTTAGTCAAATTTTAATCAAGTTTTATATATTTTAGCTTTATGTTTTATTCCATTTTCTTCATCATTAAATTTAAATAATAGATGACATATTTTCATTTGCAGAATTATCAAATATATAGTTTTATTTTAAAATTACATTTTAAATTGTAAATGTACTGTTTTTTTAATAAAAATAGTTCAAAAATCATAAAGTGAATACTGATACTCCAAATTCTTTTGCCCACTCCCCAGAAGTTTACTCTCTGTTAGGAATTGTTTTATATGTATATCTGTATATTTGTATATGTATAAAATTAAAGCTTTTTATTGTGATAAAATATAAACAACCTAAAATTTTGCATTTTAAATGTACAATTCAGTAACATTGATTACATTTACAATGTTGTACAACAATCACTACTATTTTAAACTTTTTATCACCTCAAACAGAAACTCTGTTCCTATTAAGCAATAATTCCCATTTCCCTCTACTTCCAGCCACTGGTAACTTTGAATCTATTTTCTATGTCTCCGAATTTACCTATTCTATATATTTCATGTAAATGAAATCTTACAATATTTGTCCTTTTGTGTCTGGCTTGTTCCATGTAGTATAATGTTGCCAAGGTTCATCTGTGTTGTAGCATGTGTAAAAACTTCATTCTTTTTTATAGCTGAATACTATTCTATTGTGTATATATGCCATATTTTATTTATCCATCATCTGTTGATGAACACATTTATTATTTCTACTTTTTGACTATAATCTATAATGAACATTGGCATAAAAGTATCTGCTTGAATTCCTGTTTCCAGTTCTTTAGGGTATCCATTCTATAAATTGTTTTCCAGTAGAGTTGCTGGATTATATGATGCGAAGAGTTGACTCATTGGAAAAGACTCTGATGCTGGGAGGGATTGGGGGCAAGAGGAGAAGGGGACGACAGAGGATGAGATGGCTGGATGGCATCACTGACTGGACGTGAGTCTCAGTGAACTCCGGGAGTTGGTGATGGACAGGGAGGCCTGGTGTGCTGCTATTCATGGGGTTGCAAAGAGTCGGACACGACTGAGCTACTGATCTGATCTGATCTGATGATAATTCTGTTTAAATTTCTGAGGAAATATTTAACCATTTTTCACAGTGGCTGTACCATTATATGTTCCTTCAATATATTAGAGTTCCAATTCCTTTGCTTTTCTACTAGCACTAGTTATTTTTTATTAAAAAATAAATCCTTCTAGCCATCCACATGTGTGTGAAGTGGTATCTTGTGATTTTGATTTGCATTTCTCCAATGACAAATGATGTTGAGCATCTTTTCCTGTGTAATTGACCGTTTTCATTTGTATTTTTGGAGAAGTATCTATGAAAGTCTTTTGTCCACTTGTCCACTTTTTAATGGGCTGTTTTCTTTCAGTTATTGACTTGTAGGAGGTTTTTGAGTAAAAATTCTAGATATTAACCCTTATAAATACGTAACTTTTAAATATTTTCTTCCATTCTGTAAGTTGTCCTTTCATTTCCTTCTTTGTTGCTTAAGTTTTTGGTATTCATATCTAAGAATGCATTGCCAAACTGGAGGTCATGATTTGTTTATATTATATTCTTCAAGAGGTTTCTGTTTTTAGCTGTAATATTTAGGTCATTGACTCCTATTGATTAATTTTTGTGAAGTAAGGATCCAATTTCAGTTTTTAATAGTTGTTTTAGCACCATTTGTTTAAGAAGCAGTTCTTTATTAAATAGGTTTGATAACCTCGTCAAAAACTTTGTCATAGGTACATGGGTTTATTTATTTTCAATTATGTTCCCTTTGCCTGTATGTCTCTCTTCATACCAGTGCCATAATGCTTTGTTTGTTTGTTTATTTTTTGCTATAAAATAAATAGATCCTTGTTGGTTATGTATTTTGAATATAGCAGTGTGGACGTGACCTTCCCAAACTCCCTAACTGTCCCTTTCCCTCAGCAACCATAAGTTTGTTTTCTGTGAGTCTCACTCTCTTTTGTAGGTAAGTTCATTTCTTTTCTTTCCTCTTTTTAGATTCCATGTATAGAGGATGTCATACAATATTTCTCCTTCTCTGTCTACTTCATTCATTCACTATGGCACTCTCCAGGTTCATCCATGTTTTTGAAAAAGGCATTTTTTCATTGTTTTTGGTGGCTGAGTAATATTCCCTTGTATAGATGTACCATGTCTTCTTTATCCATTCCTCTGTCAATGGACATTTGGGTTGCTTCCACGTCTCGGCTATTGTAAACGGTGTTACAATGAGCATTGGGGTGCATGTATCCTCTCGAATCATGTTTTTCTCCAGATATATGCCCAAGAGTATGATTTCCAGGTCACATGGTAGCTCTACTTTTAGTGTTTTAAGGAACCTTCATACTGTTCTCAATAGTGGCTGTATCAATTTACGGTCCCACAAACAGTGAAGGAGGATTCCCTTCTTTCCATACCCTCTCCAGCATTTTTTGTTTGGATTTTTTGATGATAGCCATTCTGAGTGGTGTGAGGTAATAATCTCATTATACTTTTGATTGGCATGTCTTTAATAATGAGAGATGTTGAGCATCTTTTCATGTTTATTAGTCATCTGTATATCCTCTTTGGAGAAATGTCTATGTTGCTTTGATTGTTGTAGCTTGGTAGTAAGTTTTGAAATTGGGAACTGGGAGCATTCCAGCTTTTTTCTTCTTTAAGAGTGGTTTGCCAATTCAGGGCTCTTTGAAACTTCATATGAATTTAAATATCAGATTCCTATTTCTGAAAAAAGACTGCTGGGGTTTTGATAGGAACTGTGTTGCATCTATAGGTTGCTATTGGTAAAATTAACATCTTAACAGTATTATTTTATAATGCCAGAACAACAGGTTTCTTTCTATTTGTTTAAGCATTCTTTAATTTTCTTTTTACCAATGCTTTATAGTTTTCAGCATACAAGACTTCTAGCTCTTAGGTAAATTTATCCCTAGGTATTTTAATCTTTTGTATGCTAAAGTACCTTGCTTCTATCACCAGTCCCATCCACAACTGGGTGTTATTTTTGCTTTGGCTCCATCCCTTTGTTCTTTCTGGAGTTATTTTTCCACTGATCTCCAGTAGCATATTGGGCATCTACCGACATGGGGAGTTCATCTTTCAGTGTCCTATCTTTTTGCCTTTTCATATTGTTCATGGGGTTCTCAAGGCAAGAATACTGAAGTGGTTGGCCATTCCCTTCTCCAGTGGACCACATTCTGCTGACTTTATTTTTCTGGGCTCCAAAATCACTGCAGATGGTAATTACAGCCATGAAATTAAAAGATGCTTACTCCTTGGAAGGAAAGTTATGACCAACCTAGATAGCATATTCAAAAGCAAAGACATTACTTTGCCAACAAAGGTCTGTCTAGTCAAGGCTGTGGTTTTTCCAGTAGTCATGTATGGATGTGAGAGTTGGACTATAAAGAAAACTGAGCACCAAAGAATTGATGCTTTTGAACTGTGGTGTTGGAGAAGACTCTTGAGAGTCCCTTGGACTGCAAGGAGATCCAACCAGTCCATCCTAAAGGAAATCAGTCCTGGGTGTTCATTGGAAGGACTGATGTTGAAGCTGAAACTCCAATACTTTGGCCACCTGATGCGAAGAGCTAATTCATTTGAAAAGACCCTGATGCTGGGAAAGATTGAGGGCAGGAGGAGAAGGGGACAACAGAGGATGAGATGGTTGGATGGCATCACCGACTCAATGGACATGGGTTTGGGTGGACTCTGGGAGTTGGTGGTGGACAGGGAGACCTCGCGTACTGCAGTTCATGGGGTCGCAAAGAGTTGGACATGACTGAGTGACTGAACTGAACTGATGCTAAAATGTAATTTTTTTTCTTAATTTTATTTATAGACTGTTCATTATTAGTGAAACATAACTTGTTTTTGAGTTTTGATCTTGTAACCTGCAACTTTTGCTAAATTCACTTAGTTTTGGTATTTTTCTTGTGGATTTTTTTTTAATATATATAAAATCATGTCACCTATGAATAGAAGTAGTTTTATTTCTTCCTGTGCAATTTGAATGGCTTTTCTTTCTTTTCCTTGGCTAATTGCTCTGGCCAGAACTTTCAGAAAGAACAGTTAATACAGTGGTGAAGGTAGATATATCTTTGTCTTGTTTCTGATTTTAAGAAGGATCTAAAGATCAATCCTCACTGAGTATGATGTTAGCTTTGGGTTTTTCATAAATGTCCTTTATTATATGGTGAAAATCCCCTTCAATTCCTAGTCTCATTGCTTTTTTCCCCCTTATCATGAAAGTCCATTGAATTTTGTCACAAGCCATTTTCTGCATCTATTGAAATGATCATATTTTTTTTTCATTTTATTGAAGTGATATATTGATTGATTTTCTTATATTGAATCATGACTTCCATTCTTTGGATAAATCTCACTTAATCATGATGTATGATTATTTTAATATACTTTTGAAATTTGTTGGTTAGTATTTTGTAGAAGTTTTTTTGAGTCTATATTCTTAAAGATTATTATTCAGGAAATTTCTTTGTGATTTCTTTATCTAGTTTGTTGTCAACGTAATGATGGTCTCACAAAATGAGTTAGGAAGGATTCTCTTCTATATTTTGGAAGTGTTTGAGAAGAATTGGTATTAATTTTCCTTTAAAAGTTTGATAGAATGTACCAATGAGGCTAATTGGAAATGGACTTTTCTTTCTTGGTAGGTTTTTGAATTCTAACTTAATCTCTTATTTTAGGTCTGTTGATATTTTCTACTTTTTCTTGAACCAGTTTCTATTTTTTGTGTTTCTAGAAATTTTTTCCAGTACATTTTAATTTTCTAATTTGTTGGCATATAATTATTTATAATATTCTATTATAAACACTTTTGTTTCTTTAAAGTTGGTAGTTAATAGTCTTTCCTTTCCTTTCTGATTTTACTTATTTTTACTCTTTTTCCTCATCAGTCTAGTTAAATATTTGTCAATTGTTTTTGACTTTTCAAAGAAACAGTGTTTGGTTTTATTGATTTTATTCACTTGTTTTCCTATTCTCTGTTTTGGTACCTACACCCTAATCTTTATTGTCTTTCTCCCCTTCTAGCCTTGGGCTTAGTTTCCTAGTTTCTCTAAGTGCAACATTCAGTTACTGACTTGAGTTCACACTTCTTTTTGAATGTAGGTGTTTATAACTTTATAATTTGCTGAGTACTGCTTTAGCTGCATTATTTAAGATTTGACAAGTTGTGTTTCCAATTTCATTGTTGTATGTTACAATTTCCTTTATGGTTTCTTTGACCCATTTGCTGTTAAGGAATGTATTCTTTAACTTTCACAAATTTGTTGATTTTTTTCAGTTTTCCTTCTGTTACGATTTCAAGTGTTTTCCCATTGTTTTGGGAGAAGATACCTTAAATGAGTTCACTTTTGAAAAATAGTTGACGTTTATTTTGTGACCTAAAATATGTTCATTCCTGGAGAGTGTTCTGTGTGTACTTTAGAGTGATGATATTCCATTGTTGTAGACTAGAGTTTTATATTTGTCTACTAGGCCACATTGGTTTCTATAATGTTGTTCAAGCACTCTATTTCCATGCCGATTTTCTCTCTAGATATTTTATCACTTACTGAACTAAAGGGATCCCTTATATAGTGTAGAATCATCTATTTTTCCCTTTGATTCTGCTGAAATTCACTTCCTGTGGTTTGGGGCTCTTTTACTTGATGCAAACTTAAAATTTTTGTAACTTCTTAATGGTTAACCCTTTTATCAGCATATAATGTCATTCCATTAAAGTATATTTTGTCTGGTATTAGTATAACCACTTCTTTGAACCTATCTGCTCACTTTCATTAAGATATTTAAGTCAACGTTAAACTGGAGCCTATTATACAGAGTGAAGTAAGCCAGAAAGAAAAACACCAATACAGTATACTAACGCATATATATGGGATTTAGAAAGATGGTAACAATAACCCTGTGTATGAGACAGCAGAAGAGACACTGATGTATAGAACAGTCTTATGGACTCTGTTGGAGAGGGAGAGGGTGGGAAGATTTGGGAGAATGGCATTGAAACATGTATAATATCATATATGAAATGAGTTGCCAGTCCAGGTTCGATGCACGATACTGGATGCTTGGGGCTGGTGCACTGGGATGACCCAGAGGGATGGTATGGGGAGGGAGGAGGGAGGAGGGTTCAGGATGGGGAACACATGTATACCTGTGGCGGAGTCATTTCGATATTTGGCAAAACTAATACAATTTTGTAAAGTTTAAAAATAAAATAAAATTTAAAAAAAATTTAAAAAAAGATATTTAAGTCTATGTTAGAGCAGTTTTAGGTTCACAGCAAAATTGAAAGGAAGGTATATAAATTTTCCTATATGCTTCCTGCCCATACACAGGCTTAACATCCTTCATTGCTAACATCCCTTACCAGAGGGTACATTTGTTACATTGATGAACCTGTATAAACATATTATAACTACCCAGAAACCATACTTTACATTAGGGTTCATTCTTAGTGTTGTCCATTTTATCAGTCTGACACATATATAATGTCATATAAGTTGGATCATTTTTTAAAATCCACCTGTCAATCACTCCTTTTTTGATTTGAAAGTTGAATCCATTTACATTTAATGTAATTACTGATAAGAAAGGCCACTCTTCTGCCATTTTTCTTTTTTTTCTGTATGTCCTGTATATTTTTGGGTCTTCATTTTCTACCTTACTCATTTTGTGTTTAGTTGATTTTTTGTGGTAAACACACTAGAATTCAGTGAAAAGAAAATCATATCCAAAAGGAAAGTGAGCTGAAAGAAACGATTACAAGCAAAGAAAGAGTTACAACTGGGGGGAAAAAAAATCAAACTATCATTGACTCTAATATAATCATAATGACAGTAATGAACAATTTGTAGCATATTTAAATGCAAGGAGAAAACAGTAACTAAAATAATAGGTTTTAGTTGATTAGTAAAAACATCTTATTTTTGTATTGTTCAAGATTAAAATAAATATACAAAATAAGTTTGACTTTTGAAAATAATAGCATAAAATAATGCAAAGTGAACATAAGTTTCCTTCTCTTTAATGGAACAGGGCTTCCCTAGTGGCTCAGTGATAAAGAATCTGCTTGCCAGTGTATGAGATGTGGGCTCAGCCTCTGGGTTTGGAAGATTCCCTGGAGAAAGAAATTGCGGTTCACTCTAGCTTCTTCCCTAGGAAATCGCATGGACAGAAGAGCCTGGTGGGCTGTAGTCCGTAAGGTTGCAAAAGAGTCAGACACAACTTAATGACTAAAACAACACTTAATGGAAGGGAAGAAAGACAAATAAAAATCTTGATGAAACCAGATGAAGTCAAGAAAGAAGAACAAAAATACAAAAACAAACAAGCAAATATATAAGTAAATTAGTATTGCAAATCAATATATGTTTAAAAATAAATACATAAGGAAGTTAAAGATAAAAATTACAATTTTATATGTCAGTTGTACCTCATTAAGTTGAAATTTTTATGTGAAATTATCGCATTAAAGCTGAAGTTTTAATATGCTAATTATACCTCAATAAACCTAATTTTTTTAAAGCACAAATAAATGACCTGTATCATGGTTCATTAAGTTTCACAACAACAACAAATTTTTCTAAAGAAAAAAAAATGAAAGTACAGTGTTAGTTGGTTGTGTCCAACTCTTTGTGATTCCCAAGGACTGTAGCCTGCCAAGCTCCTCTGTCCATGGAATTCTCCTTCCCTGGTGGCTCAGATGGTAAAGAAAAAAAAGAAATTTTATTAAAATGATATTAAACATTTAACATAATGTTATATAAATACTATTTATATATTTAAATGTTTTTATCAGCAATGACAAGTAAAGTTCTCTTCATGTTGCATCTGTTGACCCATCTTCTATTTTGCCTTTCTCTCACCACAACCAGAAGAGTTTGTCTTCTTTTAAGGAATCATTTGACTAGATTGGGCCTACCCAAGCAATCCATTCTAATCAGCTCATCCTAAAGTCCAGTACCTCAATCACACATGCAAAATTCTTTTTGCCATGTATGGTAGCATTCACAAGTTAATGAGATCTCATGAAATGAATGTCTTTTAGCCATTCAGATCAGATCAGATTAGATCAGTCACTCAGTCATGTCCGACTCTTTGCGACCCCATGAATCACAGCATGCCAGGCCTCCTTGTCCATCACCAACTCCCGGAGTTCACTGACACTCACATCCATCGAGTCAGTGATGCCATCCAGCCATCTCATCCTCTGTCATCCCCTTCTCCTCTTGCCCCCAGTCCCTCCCAGCATCAGAGTCTTTTCCAATGAGTCAACTCTTCGCATGAGGTGGCCAAAGTACTGGAGTTTCAGCTTTAGCATCATTCCTTCCAAAGAAATCCCAGGGCTGATCTCCTTCAGAATGGACTGGTTGGATCTCCTTGCAGTCCAAGGGACTCTCAGGAGTCTTCTCCAACACCACAGTTCAAAAGCATCAATTCTTCGGCGCTCAGCCGCCTTCACAGTCCAACTCTCACATCCGTACATGACCACAGGAAAAACCATAGCCTTGACTAGACAGACCTTTGTTGGCAAAGTAATGTGTCTGCTTTTGAATATGCTATCTAGGTTGGTCATAACTTTCCTTCCAAGGAGTAAGCGTCTTTTAATTTCCTGGCTGCAGTCACCATCTGTAGTGATTTTGGAGCCCAGAAAAATAAAGTCTGACACTGTTTCCACTGTTTCCCCATCTATTTCCCATGAAGTGATGGGACCAGATGCCATGATCTTCATTTTCTGAATGTTGAAAGCCTTATGCTACATACAATAGGGTAACTAAAATATCATGGCAGAATATTTGAAAGCAAAGGGATAAAAAAAGATATATTGGGCAAATTACTGACTGAAATAATATTAGTGTCACTAATAATATGATTAGGTGAAATATACTTTAATCTCAAAGCATTATTAAGGGAAAATACATTTTTTTTTATGTTGAGGTTACAATTTAAATACTAGTCTAAGTTTCATCTGCTTGCTTCCCTCATGAGGTTCAAGGACTTACTTCCTTTTTTTTTGTATGAATACAAAAGTTCACATCCAAGTCACTAGTGCCCGTTTTCAGGACCTTATGTTTTTTAGTTATTGCATTTCTGATCAAATTAAATCTTAATAGACGTTGTACTGCTTGGTCTGCAAATTTAGCCTAAGGCATGACTATAATTTAAGATTGTGTTGTTTTTAAAACATTTGAGCATCATTTGCACTGTAATATCAAGGTCCCAGTGTAGGAACTAGAGTGCCAATTGCGAACAGGACCAGAGCTGTCCCAGAAAGTAATGTGACACAAAGTGAAAAATATGGGATGTGTTTCAGAAGACTAGTTTTAATTTAATAAGTTGATCTCATGAATGCTAGTTAATTTCCCTGGAAACTTATTTTCATGATGGTTAAAATTCATAGTGTAAATTGAATCATTATAATCAATATTAAATATAAAATGGAAAGACTATAATATTAATGCATAAGTGACATATCACCTATTATGGAAATATAAATGGTGCATACCATAATGGTTAAAATCATAACTTCTGGAGTCAGACAGTCTGTATTTTAATTTTGACTTCTCCCCTTATTTACAGTGTAACTTTGGGTAAGTTACTTAACCTCTCTGTGCTTCAGTTTCAACACCTATAAATTGGTTTTAATATTAAAATCTATCTCATAGGATTGTTATGGCAGGTTGGTTATTATTCATAAAACACTCATTGCAAATTAAGGACAATATGAATCAATACATTTCAGTATTGTCATCAAAATGGCAACCATATTGATGACAATAGCACTCTTTTTTGAGTGTCTATTACTGCTTAGATCTGTGCTAACTTAAGTAATAAATACATTAAATATGTATAAAACACATAAAGCTTGTCCTCACAATGATAGAAATACCTTTGAAGATTAGAAATACTTTCTGTACTGTGTGGCACTAGATCCAACAGAATCCAGAAATTTGTTTAGTTTAGGCTGTATTATTCTATAAGGAGCAAAACTTAGTACATGAGGCCAGAGAAGCACATAAATGTGATCTGTAATAAATTTATGGCTCATTCCTTGGCTCCTTTAATGTTTTTCGAGTGCTATAACTGTGCATGTAAAATGTAGAGAAAATACGACACTGATAAGACTCATAATTTATTAAATAAGTCACTTGCCCTTAATGTAAGCTAAGGTATCTTGGGATTTAGGCAGCAATGTATCTTCCAGATTTCATGGAGAAAATTAAACATCTTACATTTAGCATATGCCTGTATGACCACTATCTGGTATTCAAGAACTTGATGGGTCATTTAATAATGATAACCTACAAAGTTATTAAAGATGAATAAGAATAACTGAGTGATTAGAGGGAAGTTTCCAGAACACCAGAAACCATTTGACCCAGTACATGCTTACAAATGCGATTCAGACAGAGATTGGTGATGTTCAGTAAGTTCATCAAAGCAGCAGAAACATCAAATAAGCAGTCAGAAACTATAAGAAATCCTAGTGCTAGCTACAACTTCAAATCAAATGACCATTCCCATATATCTAATTCAATTATTAAAATTCTGTATGTTTGCAGATGAAATAAGAGCATATTTTCTTGAATTTTTCATTGCTTAATCGTCTACCTATGTAATTAGCATATCAATATTTACCCTGAGATCTTCATGGATATACATCCTCATTATGTTCCCTAGTTGGAAAAAACTCCCTAATTTTAAGATTTAATTATTTGCAATGTATTGGGGGATGGGAAAAAAAAGGGGGAGGGTATTCAGTAAAAGTGAAGCAAAGCTCTATTATCATAAAATTTGTTCAGGTTTATAGAAATGCAATCTTGGAAGTAAAATTTCTCAAGAGCAGCACACAATTAGAAAGCCTTAAGTAAAATAGAATAAGATTGTTATTTCTGAGTCTCCCCGGTGGAAATAAATTCTATTGTTTCCATCAGAAACACACAGAAGTGATTCCTTCAGGCCCCTATATTGCTGGTGTTAAAAGCCCTTCAGAATCACTGGAGACGTTAAGTGTAGTAATAGTTTTGTCAGTCCATCTGTCTCTCATTTTTTTTTTTTTCATTTCTACCTGCTCATGTACAGTAAATTTTTCTTTTCTTGTACCTATGTTTGTGTAGACAAACATATTTACATGTATGCATGTGTGCATATTAAGTTGCTTCAGTTGTGTCTGACTCTTTGTGACCCTATGGTTGTAGCTCACCAGGCTCCTCTATCCAAGGGATTCTCCAGGCAAGAATGCTGGAGTAGGTTGCCATGCCCTCCTCCCGGGGATCTTCCCAAACCAGGGATCGAACCTGTGCCTCTTGTGTCTCCTGTATTAAAAAGCAGGTTCTTTACCAGTAGAGCCTCCTGAGAAGCCCACATATTTACATATATATGCATAAGTACACATATGGGCTGTGTGTACATTTGTGTGTGTGTGTGTATTTGAGTCTATCTTAAATTTATTTAATTTAAAAATTCTAAGGCTAAAGGATGAAATTTTTAGGTTTTTCATTAAGATAAGGAACACAGAAACCTCAAACATCAACTAGATGCCTAACATTTTTAAAAATAGAATGCTTAAAATAAATTTGGCTTCTAATAGCCCTTATTTAACATTTAAAAATAATACTTACCATACTCTTTAATAACTATTTACCGGTGATCAGTTCAGTTCAGTTGCTCAGTTGTGTCCAACTCTTTGCGACCCCATGGACTGCAGCATGCCAGGTTTCCCTGTCTATCACCAACTCCTGGAGCTTACTGAAACTCATGTCCTTCAAGTCATTGATGCCACCCAACCATCTCAATCTCTGTTGTCCTCTTCTCCTCCTGCCTTCAATCTTTCCCAGCATCAGAGTCTTTTCAAATGAGTCAGTTCTTCGCATCAGGTGGCCAAAGTATTGGAGATTCAGTTTCAGCATCAGTCCTTCCAACGAATATTCAGGACTGATTTCCTTTAAGATTGACTGGTTTGATCTCCTTGCAGTCCAAGGGACTCTCAAGAGTCTTCTCCAACACCACAGTTCAAAAGCATCAATTCTTCGGTGCTCAGCTTTCTTTATAGTCCAACTCTCACATCCATACATTACTACTGGAAAAACCATAGCTTTGACTAGACAGACCTTTGTTGGCAAAGTAATGTCTCTGCTTTTTAATATGCTGTCTAGGTTGGTCATAGCTTTTCTTCCAAGGATCAAGCATCTTTTAATTTCATGACTGCAGTCACCATCTGCAGTGATTTTGGAGGCCAAAAAAATAAAGTCTGTCATCGTTTCTGCTGTTTCCCATCTATTTGCCATGAAGTGATGGGACCAGATGCCATGATCTTCGTTTTCTGAATGCTGATTTTTAAGCCAGCTTTTTCACTCTCCTCTTTCACTTTATCAAGAGGCTCTTTAGTTCTTCTTCACTTTCTGCCATAAGGGTGGTATCATCTGCATAGCTGAAGTTATTGGCATTTCTCCAAGCAATCTTGACTCCAACTTGCACTTCATCCAGCCTGGCATTTCATATGATGTACTCTGCATAGAAGTTAAATAAGCAAGGTGACAATATACAGCCTTGATGTACTCCTTTCCCAATTTGGAACCTGTCTGTTGTTCCATGTCAATGGCTAACTGTTGCTTTTTGACCTGCATACAGATTCCTCAGGAGGCAGGTCAGGTGGCCTGGTATTCCTATCTCTTCAAGAATTTTCCAGTTTGTTGTGATCCACACATCCAAAGGGTTTTGATTACAAGACTTCCACAGGACTGGAGAAACAGACTCTTGGAGGGCAGAAACAAAACTTTGTGCACACCAGGACCCAGGAGAAAGGAACAGTGACCCCACAAGAGACTGAGCTAGACTTGCCTGTAAGTGTCCAGGAGTGTTCAGAAGTCTCTGGCAGAGGTGTGGGTTGACAGTGGCCCTCCATGAGATGAGGGACACCAAATATAATAGTCCTGGCATGAGTCCTTTTGAAGGAGGTTGCCATCACCCCCATTACCCCTACCTTAGTTTGTCCTTAGGCCAAACTACAGGGAGGGAAATATCCCCACCCACCAGTGGAAAATCGGATTAAAGGTTTACTAAGCATGGCCCTTCCCATCAGAGCAAGGCCCGCATTTTTCCATAGCCAGTCCTACCCATCAGGAAGCTTCAACAAGCCTTTTATCCTTATCCATCAGAGGATAGTATGAATGGAAACCACAATTACAGAAAACTAACCAAACTGGTCACTTGGATCACTGTCTTATCTAAATCAATGAAAGTATGATCCATGCCCTGTAGGGCCACCCAAGATGGGGGAGAGTTCCAACAAAATGTGGGCCACTAGAGAAGGCAATGGCAAACATTACAATATCCTTCCCTTGAGAACCCCATGAACAGTATGAAAAGGCAAAAAGATATGACATTAAAGATGAACTCCTCAGGTCAGTAGGTCCCCAATATGCTACTGGAGAAGCATGGAGAAATAACTCCAGAAAGAATGAAGAGGCTGTTCAGTTCAGTCACTCAGTAATGTCTGATTTGTTGCCACCCCATGGACTGCAGCACTCCAGTCTTATCTGTCCATCACCAACTCCCGGGGCTTGCTCAACTCATGTCCACTGAGTCAATGATGCCATCCAACCATCTCATCATCTGTCGCCCTCTGTTCCTCCTTCCTTCAATCTTTCCAGCCTCAAGGTCTTTTCAAGGAGTCAGTCCTTTGCACCAGGTAACCAAAGTATTGGAGTTTCAGCTTCAGCATCAGTCCTTCCAATGAATATTCAGGACTAATTTCCTTTAGAATTGACTGGTTTGATTTCTTTGAAGTCCAAGGACTCTCAAGAGTCTTCAACAACACAGTTCAAAATCATCAATTCTTCTGTACTCAGGTTTCCTTATGGACCAAATTTCACATCCATACATGACTACTGGAAAAACCATAGCTTTGACTAGATGTACCTTTGTTGGCAAAGTAATATTTCTGCTTTTTAATATGCTGCTTAGGTTGGTCATAGATTTTCTTCCAAGGAGCAAGCATCTTTTAATTTCATGGCTGCAGTCACCATCTGCAGTGATTCTGGAGCCCCCCAAAAATAAAGTCTGTCACTGTTTCCATTGTTTCCCCATCTGTTTGCTATGAAGTGATGGGACCAGATACCATAATCTTCATTTTCTGAATGTTGAAGTTTAAGCCAGCTTTTTTACTCTCCTCTTTCACTTTCAACAAAAGGCTCTTTGGTTCTTCACTTTCTGCTAAGCTTGGTGTCATCTGCATATCTGACGTTATTGTATTTCTCCCAGAAACCTTGATTCCAGCTTGTGTTTCATTCAGCCTGAAATTTTGCATGATGTGTTCTGCATAGAATTTAAATAAGCAGGGTGACAATATATAGCCTTGACGTACTCTTTTCCTGATTTGGAATCAGTCTGTTGTTCTATGTCTAGTTCTAACTGTTGCTTCTTGACCTACATACAGATTTCTCAGGAAGCAGGTAATGTGTTCTGGTATTCCCATCTCTTTAAAAATTTTCCACAGTTTGTTCTGATCTGTATACTGCAGATGGTGATTGCAGCCATGAGATTAAAAGACGCTTACTCCTTGGAAGGAAAGTTATGACCAACCTAGACAGCATATTCAAAAGCAGACACATTAGTTTGCCAACAAAGGTCTGTCTAGTCAAGGCTATGGTTTTTCCAGTAGTCAGGTATGGATGTGAGAGTTGGACTGTGAAGAAAGCTGAGCGCCAAAGAATTGATGCTTTTGAACTGTGGTGTTGGAGAAGACTCTTGAGAGTCCCTTGGACTGCAAGGAGATCCAACCAGTCCATTCTAAAGGAGATCAGTCGTGGGTGTTCTTTGGAAAGAATGATGCTAAAGCTGAAACTCCAGTACTTTGGCCACCTCATGTGAAGAGTTGACTCATTGGAAAAGACTCTGATGCTGGGAGGGATTGGGGTCAGGAGGAAAAGGGGACAACAGAGGATGAGATTGCTGGGTGGCATCACTGACTTGATGGACATGAGTTTGAGTGAACTCCGGGAGTTGGTGATGGACAGGGAAGCCTGGTGTGCTGCAGTTCATGGGGTCGCAAAGAGTCAGACATGACTAAGAGACTGAACTGAACTGAACTGAACATAGTTAAAGGTTTGGCATAAGCGATAAAGCAGTAGAAGATGCGTTTCTAGTATTCTCTTGCTTTTTTGATGATCCATCAGATGTTGGCAATATGATCCCTGGTTCCTCTGCTTTTTCTAAATCCTGCTTGAACATCTGGAAGTTCATGGTTCATGTACTGTTTTAGCCTGGCTTGGAGAATTTTTAGCATTACTTTGCTAGCGTGTGAGATGATTGCAATTGTGTAGTAGTTTGAGCAATCTTTGGCATTGCCTTTCTTTGGGATTGAAATGAAAACTGACCTTTTCCAGTCCTGTGGCCACTGCTGAGTTTTCCAAATTTGGTGGTATATTGAGTGCAGCACTTTCACAGCATCATCTTTCAGGATTTGAAATAGCTCAACTGGAATTCCATCACCTCCACTAGCTTTGTCCCTAGTGATGCTTCGTAAGGCCCACTTGACTTCAGACTCTGGGAAGTCTGGCTCTAGGTGAATGATCACACCATCATGGTTATCTGTGTCATAAAGATCTTTTTTGTAAAGTTCTTCTGTGTATTCTTGCCACCTCTTCTTAATATCTTCTGCTTCTGTTAGGTCCATACCATTTCTGTTGAGCCCATCCTTGCATGAAATGTTCCCTTGGTATCTTTAATTTTCTTGAAGAGATCTATAGTCTTTTCCATTCTACTGTTTTCCTCTATTTCTTTGCATTGATCACTGAGGAAGGCTTTCTTATCTCTCCTTGCTATTCTTTGGAACTCTGCATTCAAATGGGTATATCTTTGCTTTTCTTCTTTGCTTTTAGCTTCTCTTCTTTTCACAACTATTTGTAAGGGCTCCTCAGACAACCATTTTGCCTTTTTGCATTTCTTTTTCTTGGAGATGGTCTTGATCCCTGCCTCCTGTACAATGTCATGAACCTCCAACCATAGTTCTTCAGGTACTCTAACAGATCTAATCCCTTGAATCTATGTGTCACTTCTTCTGTATAACTGTAAGGGATTGATTTAAGTCATACCTGAATCGTCTAGTGGTTTTCCCTACTTTCTTCAATTTCAGTCTGAATTTTGCAATAAGGAGTTCATGATCTGAGCCACAGTCTGCTCCCAGTCTTGTTTTTGCTGACTGTATAGAGCCTCTCCATCTTTGACTACAAAGAATATAATCAATCTGATTTCAGTATTGACCATCTGGTGATGTCCATTTGTAGAGTCTTCTCTTGTGTTGCTTGAAGCGAATGTTTGCAATGATCAACAGTGTGCTCTCTTAAAACTCCGTTAGCCTTTGCCCTGATTCATTTTGTACTCCAAGGCCAAATTTGCCTCTTACTCCAGGTATCTCTTGACTTCCTATTTTCACATTTCAGTCCCCTATGATGAAAAGAACATCTTTTTTGAGTGTTATTTCTAGAACATCTTGTAGGTCTTCATAGAACCATTCAACTCCAGCCACTTCAGCATTACTGGTTGGGGCATAGACTTGGATTACTACTGTGATATTGAATGGCTTGCCTTGGAAATGAACAGAGATCATTCTGCCATTTTTGAGATTGCATCCAAATGCTGCATTTTGGACTCTTTTGTTGACTATGAGGGCTACTCCATTTCTTCTAATGTATTCTTGCCCACAGTAGTAGATATAATAGTCGTCTGAATTAAATTTGTCCATTCAGTCCATTTTAGTTCAATTCCTAAAATGCTGATGTTCACTCTTGCCATCTCTTCTTTGACCACTTCCAATTAACCTTGATCCACAGAACTAACATTCCAGGTTCTTATGCAGTATTGTTCTTTACAGCATCAGACTTTACTTCCATCACCAGTCATATCCACAACTGATTGATTTTTTTCCTTTTGGCTCTGTCTCTTCCTTCTTTCTGGAGTTATTTCTCCCCACTTCTCCAGTAACATATTAGTCACCTACTGACCTGGGTAGTTCATCTTTCAGTGTCATATCTTTCTGCCTTTTATACTGTTCATGTGGTTCTCGGGTGAAGAATACTGAAGTGGTTTGCCATTCCCTTCTCCAGTGGACCACGTTTTGTCAGAACTCTCCATCATGACCCATCCATCTTGGGTGGCCCTACATGGCATGGCTCATAGTTTCATTGAGTTAGACGAGGCTGT